>NC_133769.1:215786267-215826858 GCF_003597395.2 Chelonoidis abingdonii | reverse complement strand
TCTGGCTGCCACGGTTAACAAACCAAAACGCTGCACTCAATAAACCAAATCATTGACCATACCTTACCGGGTCAAGCGGACTCTGCTCATACGGTGAACGAGTCCCTGACAACCTCTGTTCTGGAGTCCCCTTCCTCCAGACTCCACCCAACTGTGATGCATGACAACCAACGCATCCCTCACCGGCTGGGGGCCCATATCTCTCACCACCGAGTACACGGGCTTTGGGCTCACTCCGGACCCCCTACACATAAATGTTTCTAGAACTTCCGCGCTATCCAGAATGGCTTACCGTTGCTTGCCTCCCACAATCAACGAATCGAGCATTAGCTACACGCATAAATAACAGACAACGATTGCCTGCATGATTCTTACGTCAAACAGACAAGGAGGCTCGTTCCCCACTCTCTTTGTTCAGAGACCATGAAACTCTGGAATGTGGCTGCCTTGCAAACCATATCGATACCGTGTTTCACATTCCTCATGGCGTGATTGCAACACAACTGCCGACGGCCAAGCAGACGCTTTCGGAGCATGGAAGGTCAAACCCACGTCCCCACAAAACGCGGCGCCCAGGCCAGATCAGAACTGGTGTGGACAGCATTGCTTTACCCTCCCTGGAGTGGAGGCAAGAAGCATAACAGTCTCACAGGAGAGACTTTAACAAGGGTAGGGGTCGTCCTGCGAGATCCCTACGCTCTGTGCTGACAACACCAAAGGCAGGTGCCTCAGCTTTTCTGATGCCTCAGCCACAGCTCTCACAGACACTGAGGCAGGGACCCGACCTCCCATGTCAGGAGGTCCTTGTCGCTCCTGTCCCCTTGGCCACCGCAAATGGCCGCAGTGCCAGCAGTGCACTCCCCTGTGCACCGCAAATGGCCACGGTGCAGCAGCGTGCTCCTCCTCAGCACTGCAAACGGCCGCAGTGCTGGCAGCACACTCCTCCCTGGGCACACCAAGCGCTGCGGTGCGCAGCATGCTGCTCCTCAGCACTGCAAACAGCCCCGGTGCCGGAGTGTGCCTCTCCTTGGCACCGCAAACGGCCGCGGTGCCAGCAGCGCGCCTCTCCTCAATCCTATACCCAGACATTAAGCCGCCGCCTCATCCCATCACCAAGGGTTTCCTGAAGGGACGCCAAACCCTATATCCGGATGTCAAGCCACCTACTCCTCCATGGGATCTTCACCTAGTATTGTCCTGTTTAACTCACAACCCTTTGAGCCTTAGCCACCTGCTCCTTTTGCACCTCTCAATGAAAACAGCCCTTTTGGTGGCCATTACCTCCGCCAGACAGGCAGGCGAGATAGCAGCTCTTGCGGCGGACCCACCATGTGCCCTCTTCTTCAAGGACAGAGTTGTTCTGCGTTTACACCCAAAAATTTCTTCCAAAAGTTCATGCTCCTTTTCACCTCAATGAACCAATACATTTACCAACTTCCTTCCCGAAACCACACGCAAACTCCTTTGAGGCCACGATGCACACACCTGATGTGCGTAGGGCCTTGTCCTTTTATCTGGACATAACACGACCCTTTCGAGGCTCTCCTGGACTCTTTTGTCTCTATCGCGGGACCGTTCCAAGGGCATAGCTATCTCTGCTCAGAGGCTTTCGAGATGGATCTCTGAGTGCATACGTCTCTGTTATCAGATAGGGAACGTTGCACCTCGGCATTGATCAGGACACATTCCACTGGATCTGTATCTACCTCTGTAGCCTTCCTACACAGAGTACCCTTGTCAGACATCTGTAGGGTGGCCACCTGGTCCTCCCACCATACATTCGTTACTCACTATGCCCTTACTCAAGGCCCCCTCTCTGACACTCGATTAGGCAGGCAGTATTGTTTATGGCATTCCTGCCAGACTCTGAGTCCCTACCTCCGTAGAGACACTGCTTTGAAGTCACCTAAGTGTGGAGCACCCACAGGGACATCTCTTGAAGAAGAAGAGGAGGTTACTCACCTTGTGCAGTAACTGACGTTCTTCGAGATGGGTGTCCATGTGGTGCTCCACTACCCACCCTCCTCCCTTCTACTTCGGAGTTGGGGTAGCCTCTATTGTAGAGAAGGAACTGAGGGTACCAGCCGCGCATGCTCTCTAGTGACATACTTAGAGTGAGTGACAGGTTCTAAGCATGCGTGGCCGGTAGGAGTACTGCTGTAAAAATCTCCGGTCAAAGGCGCAGGGGCACCTAAAGTGGAGCACCCACAGGGACACCCATCTCGAAGAACGTCAGTTACTGCACAAGGTGAGTAACCTCCTCATCCTGAGCATGTGGCCAGATCCACCAGCCAGATACCTGGGAAAGAATTCTCCGTAGTAACTCAGAGCCCTCCCATCTAGCATCCCATCTCCAGCCATTGGAGATATTTGTTAATTGCAGTCATGTATGGGCCATATGCCATTGTATGATCCCCTCCATAAATTTATCAAGTTCAGTCTCGAAGCCAGTTAGATTTTTAGCCCCCACTGCTCCCCTTGGAAGGCTGTTCCAGAACTTCACTCCTCTGATGGTAGAAACCTTCATCTAATTTCAAACCTAAACTTGTTGATGGCCAGTTTATATCCATTTGTTTTTGGACCAACATTGACCCTTAACTTAAATAACTCCTCTCCCTCCCAGGTGTTTATCCTTCTGATGTATTTACAGAGAGCAAGCATATTTTCCCTCAGCCTTCATGTTGTTAGGTTAAACATGCCAAGCTTCTTACATCTCCTTTTGTAAGGTAGGTTTTCCATTCCTCAGATCATCCAAGTAGCCTTCTCTGCACCTGTTCCAGTTTGAATTCATCTTTCTTAAACATGGGAGACCAGAATTGCACACAGTATTCCAGATGGGTCTCACCAGTGCCTTGTATAATGGTGTGACAGGGCATGGCCCTCTGCTCCAGTCTTCCTGCAATAATGGCTCTGAGAGTATGGCTACACTTGAAACTTCAAAGTGCTGCCATGGCAGTGCTTTGAAGTGTGAGTATGGTTGCAGCGCCAGCGCTGAGAGACAGCTCTCCCAGCGCTGCACGTACTCCACATCCTGATGGAGTTTAGCTTGCAGCGCTGGGAGCCGTGCTCCCAGCACTGCGGCACTGTTTACACTGGCGCTTTACAGTGCTGTATCTTGCAGTGCTCAGGGGGGTGTTTTTTTCACACCCCTGAGCGAGAAAATTGCAGCACTGTAAAGCGCCAGTGTAGCCAAGGCCTGAGTCTCTGGTTTGTAGCCACTGGTGTGTGTGTACTTTATTTAAGTTATTTCAACCATCACCCTGCTGCACTCCCATGCAGCATTTCTATTTACAGTTTCATACAATCATCATCCTCTTTTGCTAGAGAGAAGAAAGGAGAGATCCCACCACATAGGGCTTCAGCTTTCCCCCTTCTCTGCTCCCTTTCACTTCCTCCCTGTGCTCTTTTTCTACTCTTGCAGTTAATGGGCTAATTATCTCCTTAGCTTTCCCCAGCTCAGGCTGAGCTACTAATTAGCCACTCCTTCCCTCAATCAGACCTTCTTCAGTGGAACTAATTGGATTTATGGTGACCAGCATGCTTGTTCAGTTGCTGGTTCCCAGCAGTCTGTCACAAATGGTGCTAACACTTCCCTGTCTCCACTGAAAAATACTTTGTCTGGTGCATCCTAGGACTGCATTAGCCTTTTTCACAGCTGCATCACATTGATGGCTCATAGTTCTTCTGTGATCAACCAATACACCCAAGTCTTTCTCCTCCTCGGTCACTTCCCACTGATACATCACCAGGTCATAGCAAAAATTCTTGTTGTTAGTCCCTAAGTGCATGACCTTGAACTTTGCATTATTAAATTCCATCCCGTTTCTATTACTCCAGTTTTCAAGATTGTCCAAATATTCTTGTATCATATTCTGGTCCTCCTCCATATTGACAATGCCTCCCAACTTTTTATCATCCACAAATTTTATTAGCGCAGTTCCACCTTTTGTGCCAATGTCATCAACGAAAATGTTAAATAAGATTGGTTCCCAGAGTGATCCCTGAGGAACCCCACTAGTAACCACACTCCAGCCTGACAGTTCACCTTTCAGCATGACCTGTTGTAATCTCCCCTTTGACCAGTTCTTTATCCACCTTTGGATTCTCATATTAATCCCTATCGTCTCCAATTTAACTAATAATTTCCCACATGAAACTTTATCAAAAGATTTACTGAAATCTAGGTAAATTAGATCTACTGCATTACCTTTGCCTACAAAATCAGTCATCTTCTCAAATAAAGAGTTCAGGTTGGTCTGGCATGATCTACATTAGTAAAACCATTTTGTATTTTATCCCAGTTACCAGTTGTCCCTATGTCCTTAACTACTCTCTTTCAAAATTTGTTCTAAAACCTTGCATACAATTGAGGTTAAACTCATGGGCTTGTAGTTTCCTGCATAGGCTCTGACTCCATGGGTGCTCTAGGGCTGGAGTACCCATGCAAAAAAGTTGGCGGGTGCTTAGCACCCCCTGGCAACAAAGCGCTCGCCTCCCTCCACAGCTTCTCCCCCGCCCCAGTGCCTCTCACCGGTGGCCCCACTGGTCAACTCCCCCTCCCTCCCAGCGCCTCCCAGCAGCCATGGATCAGCTGTTCTGTGGCATGCAGGAGGCACTGAGAGAGAGGGGGAGGATTGGGGATGGAGCATGCTCAGGGCAGGGAGTGGAACTGGGCAGGAAGAGGCGGGACAGGGGTGGGGCTAGAATTGCCAACTTTCTACTCGCATAAAACCAAACACCCTTGCCCCACCCCTGCCCTGACCCTTCTCTGAGGCCCCACTGCCACTCACTCCAGCCCTCCCTCCCGTTGTCGCTCATGCTTCCCACTCTCACTTGCTCATTTTCCCTGGGCTGGCTCAGGCAGTTGGGGTGTGGGAGGCAGGGCCGGCTTTAAGGCGATTCCCGGGAATCAGGCCCTGCACTCTTTGCTGAGGTGCCACTGGAAACAGTGGCAACCGATTGTGCTGCGGCCGAATTGCCGCCGCTATCTTTGGCGGCAGCTCAATCACTGCTGCTGTCTTCGGTGGCATTTCAGTGGCAGCTCTTTCGAATTGGGCCCTGCACGTCCTAAAGCCAGCCCCAACGGGAGGGCTCCAGCTGTAGGTGCGGGGTTCAAGGTGGGGCCAGAAATGTGGAGTTCAGAGTGCGGGAGGGGGCTCTGAGCTGAGGCAGTGGGTTGGGAAGCGGGAGGGGGTGAGGGCTCTGGATGGGGGTTTTGGCTCTGGGGTGGGGCCAGGGATAAGGGATTTAGGGTGCAGGAAGAGGCTTCATGCTGGGGCTGAGGGGTTCGGAGAGGACTCTGGGCTGGGGCAGGTGTGGGAGTGTGGGTGAGGGTTCCAGCTGGTGGTGCAGACCCTGGAGTGGGGGTGTCCTCTGTGCTGGGACCAAGGGGTTATGAAGGCGGGAGGGGAATCAGGACTGGGGTAGGGGTGTAGGCTCCAGGCGGTGCTTACCTCAAGCAACTCTTGGTAGCAGCACCATGCCCCCCCCCCCCCCGGCTTCTACATGGAGGCACGGCCAGGCGGGTCTGCATGCTGCCCCTGCAGCTCCTATTGGCTGCGGTTCCCAGCCAATGGGAGCTGCAGAGCTGGTGCTTGGGGTGGGGATAGCGTGTGGAACCCCCTGGCTGCCCCTATGCCTAGGAGCCAGAGGGGGGACATGCTGCTGTTACCAGGAGCAGCGTGGAGCCACGGCAGGCAGGGAGACTGCCTTAGCCTTGCTGTGCCACTGACTGGACTTTTAATGGCCTGGTCAGTGGTGCTGACCGGAGCCGCCAGGGTCCCTTTCCAGCTGGGTGTTCCAGTCCAAAACAGGACACCCCACAACCCTTGGTGGGGCCTTGGGGATGGAGCCTGGGGTTGAGAACCCCCAGGGAAAGTTGGAAGCAGAACCTGTGGTTTCCTGAATCACGTTTTCCCCTTTCTTAAATATAGATACTATATTTGCAATCCTGCAGTCAGAGGGCAGGAGCTGTGAGTATATGGATGCTGCCTTAGAAATCCTTGCTATTGCCTTTGCAATTTCATGTGCCAGTTCCTTCAAAAGTCTTGGCTGAGATTCCCCAGGTACTTGGCACTTGTCTGGATGGAATCTCATCTTGCTGAATCCCAGCCCGCCGGCAGAGCCATGGTCCCTTTCTCGGGGAGACCTGGCGCAGCGTTAACGTGCTGGGGCTGGAACCGCGGAGGAGCGGCGCTTTCCCGGAGCCGGCGGTGGGGGCCTGGCCCAGCAGCAGGGGGCGCGTGTGCGGCTCCCTCCTGGGCCGGGCCTGGCAGGCAGCGCGCCGCGCTCCCGGGGCTGCTGTGACTCCACAATGCTGGGCTCGGGCAGGAGGCGGGGCGGGCGGCGGCGCCGTGAGTGAGCGAGCGAGCAGCGAGCGGGGCAGGCGGCGCGGATAAGCCGCAGGCTGGAGCGAGCCGAGCGCTGAGCCCCCCTCCCCTTCCCCAGCAGCCGGGCCCTCAGTAGTATGGCATCGAGGAGAATGGAGACCAAACCCGTGATAACGTGTCTGAAAACCCTGCTCATCATCTACTCCTTCGTCTTCTGGGTGAGTGCGGGCGGGGGCGCGGCGGGAGCCAGGGGCAGGGGGTTATATTGGGTGCGTTGCGCGGGGATCTGCAGCTGCAGCTGCCGCTCGGCTTTGCTGCGCAAACGCCCGGGTGCCTGCTGGGGGCTCTTCTCCTGCCAGGTGTCTCCTTCAGCTCTCCACACCGTCCTAGGGTGTCATTGACTTGTCTGTGGGGGTCACATTCGAATTTGCCCCCGATTTTTTTTTTTTTTTGGTCTTAAACCCCCACCCACGGGAGCAAATGCAGCGAGCGAATTATTGGGGCTGCTGCGTCTGTTTGTGTCTGTCTGTTTGTGCCTTGCTGGTTCCCTCTCTCGTTGTCCCTGTGTCTCAGGGCAGCGGGCTGCGCTGGTGGGGGTAGTGACATGCAGTAAGCTGCATCTCTGATTTGAAGTTTGCTCCCACTGCCCTTAGAAATGTAGCCCTATGCCTTTCTGTAGCCTCTCCCAGGCTGCTGGCCACGCGTTAATGACAGTCCCCCCCCCCCTCCGCCTGCCAAACATACACAGGGGGGTGGGGACCCAGCTGCTGCCCTGGTCAAAGGGAGCTGGGTATCCCTGCCTATTACCAAAGGGGCTTCTGAATGGCAGCCTGGGGCCAAAAGCATGACATTGACTAGCGGGACCCTTGTTACCGACTAACCTGGTGCTTATCCATGAGATGCTTGGTATGTGATGCACCGGTACAGGGGGAATGGGATGCTTTAACCACAGCCCTGTTGGTTCTCAATCTCTCTTCTGAAGTATGCACAGCCCATTTGTGAAGGGGAATGTAATATGAAATATCATGGGAAGGAGCATGTAGGAATGCTATAAGGTTGGGTTTTGTTTGCTATTTTAAAGTCAATAGCATGTTATGGGTTTCCGTGAAAAAGCTGTCAGCCCCCTTTTGGCCGGTACTCAGTGTATTTTGGAGGCTGCTCACCGATCTTCCCTCTACTGCCCACCCCTCAAACCAGATTTTTGGTAAGTGCTGTGTGCATTTAGCATGATCAACTTTATTGCTGCACTCATTCACAGGAATTGTTATCTCTGTTACAGAAAGCTTATGCCATGTAGAGAATAAATCATATTTGTACACTTGAGTTTTTTTAGCAGTGCATGTCAGGTGAAGCTACTGCACTTCCCCATGGTTTGTACTTTATCTGAAGCCAATCTCCCTCTGTTGAAGCAGTGCAGCTACACACAGGGATAAGGCATTTCAGCAACCATGTTTTCATTTTTATCACCATTGCGAATCTCTTATGCTGATATTGGATAATTTGCAGGGCTGATAGTGGTGGCAAGGAACTGCAAACCTGTTGGCTGTTGCTGGCCACCATGCCTCCATTGTGAAGTGTGTATAAAGTGGGGAGAGAAAAGCATTTCTCTGTGATTTTACTCTGTGGGTTTTCTCTGATCCTTTTCCTTCAAGTTTGTGTTTCTGGCTTAGCTTGCAGCTACTCGGAAAAGCCAGCATCTTGTGTGAAAATAAACTGGTAATTTAAAAATATTTGTTGAAATTAAAAGCATAGTCGGTACTTGGTCGGGCTAGATTCCTAACAAAAGCCAGTGGCATATTTTCTGACTTTATCTGTATCATGGTGTCTGTCATGTGTTTATAACCAAATTCAGAATCTAATTCTTTTTGACCCAGATACATTAATGAGTTATAATGATTGAGTAATGGGGGCCCTGGATTTTCAAACATACTCAGGGGGTTGATATTTTCATGGCAACTTGATCTTTTACTCAGCAGATTGCTGACATGAGCAGCATATCCTGGCAATCATCTGCAGATTAAAGACTTTCTTTAATGGTACATGGTGATGATATAATATAATGGCCCCACTGTGTACTGTTAGAGATCTTAATCTGAACTTCATTGACGCAATACGCTGAAACAAGCTTGTCACTTCATACTAATAAAAGCTTATTGTGTATTACCGTTTTAATAACTGTAATATGAAATCTCTGACATACAGTAACTAGGTGTTACATCATTCCACTTGCTATATTCTAAATAGAAATTGCCCATTCAAAATGCACGTCATTTTTCTTATATTAATTTATATGCTTCATTCAAAAGACCTCCCACCGCTGAATTTAATCTGCTAACCCCCTGTTATGGTAGTGTCCATGTTAAAACCGACCACCTTTGTTAACATTGTTTGGCAATTTTGGTGTCACCCACAACCGAAGGGCCTGGTGATTTAAATAGGCAGTAAGACTGAATTATTCTCTCATGCCTGCAAGTAATTCCTCCTGCCCAGGGCTCAGGCAAATGGATGAAGTTTGTACTTTTGTCATCAATGAAAAAGTTGTTCTTCCCAGCAATTATCACACAGTAGGATCTAAGAGAGTACCTTTCCCCCTATACAATTACGGAATAACTGCAAAAACCACGGTGAATACATCAAATGTTGCCTTTATAATGGTAACCACTATGTCTCTGTTTTCCATGTGCTTTGTATAAACAGAAGACTTAAATCTGCAGGCCTGTCGAGCCAGCACATTTCATGAGCACTAATCCCATTTAAAAAAATCTGCAAGCCTGTGATAGTGACCAGGCAACTGGGTTAGCTTGTAAAGAAAAACAGTGATCCAGGCAAATCCCAGTTTAACAACAACAAACCAACATTGGTCCCCAAAATAAAAACAACCAAAACCAAACCAGATATAATTACATTGGTGCAAACCTACAGAGTAGACTCATTGCAAGGGTGTAACAGCAGCCATGCAGCTAAATGATTTACCCCAGTAAATATCTTTTTGGCACACGTCCTGCTGTTAAGCTCCATTTTGCACCATTACAGTGGGTCTACACTGGGGAAGGAGGAGAGGTTATACCAAATTTCTCTCATCTAAACAAGTCCTTAGATTACCATGTGCTAACCAGTAGCATCTCTGACCCCAACAAGGTTTGACTAATTTGGCTCTTCCAGGCATTAGAAACTGGACAATCTCCAACATTTACACAAGAGTATGTATTTGTCTTTTCCATTCTTCTTTGTTTCTTTAGAAGAGTAGAAAGAATAAAGAAAGAGAGAATACTGCAACAATAAACCAAACTCTACTACTCTTCCAACTTAACTGGCATCATGTTCACTTACACACACAGCTCACACAAGACTAGAAAACCTGAGTTGGGGCAGAACTGAATCTCAAAGGGAAAAACAAACCCCAGACAGTCTATTAAAGAGACAGAGCACCCATCACAGAGCCTGATTCTTCATTGCTCTGCCCTTCACTTGGCCTAAGAACTAGGAGAGGTAAAAACTAAGCCATATCATCAGCATTGCTGGGGTTTAGTTTGGCTCCTGGTATAAATTAAAGAAGAGTTGGCCTGTTGTCAGAATAGCAAGAAGATAGTGTGTTGTGGCCACATTCCCTCCCGCTCAACAGCATAGAGCAAGTTAGAGCCATTGGGACAACTTTGTGCATCTGGGGAACCATCTGATGTTGGAGTATTTCCTGGGGTACTATTTTCATCCCTTTATGCCAGTGGAGCAGCATAGAGGCCCATGTAGATCAGAGAACTGGCCCCTGTGTCAATCCACGGGTCTGAAAACATCATAAATACAAAAAACAGCTACTTTTCCAAAGTGCATATCTGAGATTTTTATTTCACTGTTACAAGCAAATAGGCCAATGTTATGAATGGGTGGTTTGCAAACTTTTATTTTAATAAAAGCCTCCCCCAGATGACTGGGAGGCAGGATGCTGAACTCATGAGAAGGAAGGTCCTGCATCACTCAACTGCAGTCAGTCCATCTAGCTTTTGAGGAGCTCTCTGGTCTGTTATAGCTATGAACATGGGGGTTGCAGTGTAAACCTTGAGGAAGGGAGCAATGGAGAAAAGGAGAAATGTCTGAGGAACCCTTCAGATGACTGGCAGGGATGTTACACATTGGGGGGCAAAGGGCAGAAACCAATTGACTAAAACCAATATGCTTTTTTTGATACTTGTATGAAGTACAACATTCAAAAAGTTCTCTAAATAGAATTTCCTTTTTTAAAGACATCAAATATCCAAAGTGTTCCCACTGTGAGTGATTATTTTTCTAAATTTAATTCTAGAGCAAGCTTTATTGATGGGATAGGTGCCTGAAAATCAGGGTTTCTAGGAGAAACACTGAGTGAGACTGCCATCTTAACAATAGCAGAGCAGCAGGGTGTTAATGAAGAGAGTTACTTTACTCTGATTTCATACTGTATTTAGCCCACTCATTTCCAAATCGGTTTTATTTAATAATGTTGACTTTTTTGATCGCTTCCTCCCCCACCCCCTTTTTCTGTAAATATATGAGCATGCAAGAAAACTTCCAAAGCAGAGATTAAAAAGCTTACATACGTATATGTATTCTTACTCATAGTACATTTTGAATGCCTACGGTTACTGGTTTTAGTCTGTAAGGAAAGTTGTAATAAAAATTCAACAACCACATCTTTCCTAATCAGGATTCTACAGTGCAAGCATCAGTTTCAGAAAAAGCAGCAAAAAGCCATACTGTACTATTATCCACCTTTATTTTCCTCCTTTCATATTTCTGTACAAGTAGATTGCAAAGAAATGAGATATTTTCTGGTTTAAAAGGCTTTGGGTTAGAATTCAAAATGGATTTTCTGTAGAGGAGAGAATTCTCTAGGTATCCATTTATTAACTTGTGTCTTAAATTGTTGTATGTTTAAATATATGTTCCTAATATGATCATGTTCCAAAAGCTTTGCAGTGCATTTGGGCATCACCCAAATAAAACAATTACTGGTCTAGGTCTTTCTGTGTCTTTGTCTTTTGCTAGGGAGTCTTAAGAAAATGGATATTGGTTGTGTTCAGGTTACTTTGCTGTGAAAGAAAGGAGTTTGTCTTCTGCTCAAAGTTTATTACATTTTAAAGGTGCAAAATGAGTGACCCTTGAGTTAACACTTGAAACAAGCAAACTCATTTGATACCATTCTGAAAAGAACACTACAGAAAAGTGGAAACTCTTGCATCTTGGATCCTGGGGCACCCTGAGCTTGAAGGCATGTCCTGTTGTGGGAGAAAAAAAAGGCAATAAATCCTTGCAAACCAGATGCTCATAAAAGTATGTTTAAAATATGGACCATTGAATGGAAGAGCAGCAAACTTCAATGGATGAGCTATTTCAAATAGATTGACATTTAGATTACCATTCATAGAACTAAACCAGATTTTAATATACATTCAAAAATTGAGATGAAGAAACGGCACTTGCAGTGGTCCGATTTTTAAATTTTGGTTACTTGAAAAATCAACCCTCTCCCCGCCCCCAGCATTAAGGGGTCACATTACAACAGTGTGTCTAAGGAATGATGATTGAGCAGATAGCTGCGCTTATGTTTAGGGCAGAAGGCCTCAAACTGGTCACATGCTGCTGGCTGGCTTTTCCTTACTCACAGTTGTTAAACTACATTAAAAGACAGCTAAAAATACTTTACTTTCCTCGTGTTAGTTTTCGATGTGGGCAAATGCTCTAGTTGCCACAAGAATGTTACATGATCTTGAATGGGAGGGGTAGGTGCTTACCAGGCAATCCTCTGTATTAAAATGTGGGCCATGCTATGAAAAGGTTTGAGCCTCTTTGGTATAAGGGGAAGAAGGAGACAGGCTTCTATAAGATGAAGCAGGAGTGCATCCCCTAAGCTTCTTAGCAAATTAGGTCAGTAGATGGAGAAAGGGAGTGGCTTTGTAGCTCCATCTAGTATGGAAATTAGCAGAAGCAGTGAGCAGGGTTGGAGCCAAAGTCCCCTCCTTGTTCTGCCTTCAGAAAGGTGGCTAATGCAGCTAACACACAGCCACCATAAAGTACTAGAATCTTAATGATGTGAAAGCATTTTCTAAATTATTTTCTTCTTTAAAACTACCTGAAGGATATTTTTTAAACTGCTGCATTAGCCACCTTTCTGGAAAGGAGTCATCAACTTGCCCCGCTCCCTGTCCCCTGACTGCCCCGATCCCATCCATCACCACCCTGACAGACCCCCAGAACTCTCATGCCTACCCATCGCCGCCCGTTCCCCGTCTCCTGACCACCACCCCAGAACCTCTGCCCCCTCCAATCGCACCCTGCCCCTCTTCTCAGCCCTCAGGGCAGCGTGTAAGGATGCTGCGCGGCCCACTGGAGCTCGCAGCCCCACCCCCTTACCATGCCGCTCAAAGCGGCAGGAGCTGCAGAGCTGCCCAGAGTGCTGGTGCCAGTGCTTGCCACGCTGCGGCTCTGTGAGGGGGGAGAAGCGGGGGCGGGGCCGAGGGAGCCACTGCCTGTGCTTCCATCCACATTTCAATGGTTTGTGTACTGCGCACTCTGCTTCTTCGGTCTGCAGGAATGGGTCCCATACTGTTGACCAATATGCTGCTCGCTCTCACTAACTCGTAGTGGAGTTATTCCTTAAATTACAAAGGTAAGAGGAGTTCGACATTGATCTTGCCACGTGTGTAGTTATGATATGAGATTGTGGCATTCACGAAGGTGCTGACCACAGTGGAATGGTGCTTTTGGGCTCGGGAAACAAGCATTGAGTGGTGAGATCACAGCATCATGCACGTCTGGGTTGACAAGCAGTGGCTACAGAACTTTCAGATAAGGAAAGCCACATTCATTGGACTGTGTGATGAGCTTGCCCCAGCCCTGCGGCGCAAGGACATGAGAATGAGAACTGCCTTGTCTCTAGAGAAGTGCATGGCAATTGGACTGTGGAAGATGGCTACTCCAGATTGCTACTGATCGGTTGCTAACCAGTTTGGAGTAGGAAAGTTGACCGGTGGACTCATGTTGACGGAAGTGTGCAGGGCCATTAATCCTATCCTGCTCCGAAAGACTGTGACTCTGAACAATGTGCGTGACATTGTGAATGGCTTTGCACAAATCGGCTTCCCTTACTATGGAGGTGCAATAGATGGAACGCATATTCCAATTCTGGCACCAGACCACCTAGCCACCAAGTACATTAATCGGAGGGGTATTTCTCTGAGTCTTCAGGTGCTTTTTTATCACTGTGGGCGTTTCACAGACATTAACACAGGCTGCTCTGGAAAGATGTATGATGCATGCATCTTTTGGAACACTGACGTGTTCAGGAAGCTGCAAGCCGGGACTTTCTTCCCGGACCAGAAGATTGCCCTAAGGGAAGTTGAAATGCCCATTGTGATCCTGGGAGACTCTGCCTACCTCTTAATGCCATGGCTTATGAAGCCATACCTGGGAAACCTTGACAGCAGCAAGGAGTGGTTCAACAACAGACTGAGCAAGTGTAAAATGACTGAGTATGCTTTTGGCCATTTAAAGGCCCGTTGGCGCTACCTATATGGGAGTCTAGATCTGGCCGATGACATTATTCCTGTGCTTATAACCGCATGCTGTATGCCCCATAATATTTGTGAAGGTAAGAGTGAAAGCTTCACTCAGGGCTGGACCAGCCTCCAGGCACTGAGCCTCAGTGAATATGAACAGCCAGAGACCTGGGCTATTAGAGGGGTGCAGTGCGGAGCCATTAGGATCAGGGATGCCTTGAGGCAGCAGTTTGAAGCTGCAATTTTGAAAGCGGCTAATATTTGTTGCTGTGCTCGAGAATGCAGTGCTTGTAATGCTAGGAGATGATTATGATTGGTGCAGATGATGTACTATGAAGGCTTAAGAAAATTTCCTTTTGCTCTGCAGGGCTGTGTTTGCTTTCAATTAATGGAATAAAGATTGTTTCAAACCAAAACAATTTTTTTATTAAAAAACAACAACTGGAGGAGAGAGACAAACAAAAAAACACATAATCACTAAGGAGGATGGTGGAAGGGAGGGTCTTAGGAGGAGGTAGGGTCCAGGGATAGTTAAAGATTTGTATATGTCCAGGGATCATACCCAACCTTCTCCTTTGGAGTACAGTGCAGTGGGTACTGTACTTCATCAGGGCTAAACTGCAGAGGGACGGGTGTTGAGTGCAGTGGGTACTGGGAGTCTGCAGGGCTGGAGCCAAGATGTGGATAAGAGTGTGTTGGCTGCGTCTGAGGGGCACAGGAAAGAGTTTTGCGGCTGCAGGGGAGGACAGCTGCGGAGCTGCTTGGTTTTCAATGCTAGTAGCGCCTGGAGCATGTCCGCTTGGCGCTCCATAAACTTTAAAGAGTCACTTTGTTCTGGCGCACTGCATTCTCCTTTCGGTCCCTCTTTTCGCTATCCCAAGACTCCTTCAATTCTTGTTTTTTGGCGTGGAGTGCATCATGTCATCACACAAAAAGTCTGCTTTAGTTCTTCATGGCCGCTTTCTAATTCAGCGCAATCGTTCAGCTGGTGATAACAAAGAGGGAGGCTGGGCTCCCAAGGTCATACATGTGAAGCCAAAATGCAACATTTTACAGAAGCAGTATTGTTTGCAACACACAGACCACTGCTTCAGTGATTTAAAACACACCCACTATTCACATACCCGTCACTAACTGGCTGACCCCACACGTGAGCCACAAGACCCCCAGAATGGTGAGTAACCACAGGGGCCGGGGAAATCAGTATCCCAGGACCGTACTGTACACTGGGCATGTGGCTCTTGGGGAGAGCCAGCACTGTGCGTGGGGGGGCTTATAATCATTACTGTCCCCACATTTTCCACAGGCTGTGTTCCTTCTGGAAGGTATCTTGCTGCTGAGGGTGAGCAGGGAATCAAAGGAGGGTCTTCTCCAAGACTGTGGCTTCTGCCCTGGCTCTTATGCAGCTTGCCTGTGTGCAGCAATGCGCCTGTCAAGGTTTTTTCCCCACTTTGAACTTTAGCGTCCAAAAAGTGGGGATCTCCATGGATCCTTCTAAGCTTAATTCCTAGTTTAGATCTGATAACGCTGCAACCAGCCAAATATAGTGTTTGGCACACTTCCTGTTCCCCCAAAAACCTTCCTTGGGGAACCCAAGACCCAAACTCCTTGGGTCTTAAAACAAGGAGAAATAAACCATTCCTCCTCTTCCCCCCCGCCCTAGACTTTCCCCTCCTTGGATTGCCTTGGGAAGCTATACAGTCAAATCCTTGGATCTAAACAAAAGGAATAACCTATCCCTCTCCGTTTTCCCCCACCATCCCTGGTTGAGTTCACACTCAATCTCCTTGGATCTTAAAACAAGACACTTATCGTTCTTTAAAAAAAAGCTTTTTAATAAAGAAAGAAAAGTAAAAATTATTTCCTGTTAATCAGGATGTAAAATGCTTACAGGTATCAGATTCATATAGACTAGAGGACTGCCTCCCCCGAGCCTGAGATTCAAAGTTACAGCAAACGAGGTAAAAATCTTCCAGCAACAACTTTACAAGTTAAGAAACAAACATAAGACTAATCCGCTCTTCTGGTATTATTTACTATTTTGAAACATGAGAGACTGATTTAGAAAGATTGAGAAACTGGGTGTTTCGTTACTTGGTCCCTCAGAGCCCCAGAGGCGAACACGAACAAAACAAACAGCATAGACAGATATTCCCTCCACCAAGATTTGAAAGTATCTTGTCCCCCTAATGGTCCTCTGGTCAGGTGTCAGCCAGGTTTACTGAGCTTCTTAACCCTTTACAGGTAAAAGAGACATTAACCCTTAACCATCTGTTTATGACAGCCCTCTACCACTCCTCTTCCCCAGTGACGGCAGAGTGGCACGAGAAAGTTACCCTCAGTGGGGCAAGAAACAAAGCAGCTTTGCCAAAGAACCTGCGTCAGTGGATTGCCCAGTATCTCCATGAGAGTTTCATGGAGATCTCTTTGGCAGATTCCCGTGAAATGAGGGAGTCAATCAAAACCTTGTTCTGCTGCTCAGACTAGGCATGTGTTGGTACGCACATCATACAGACACAAGCCTGTTTTCTGCAGCCCTCCTGCCCCCAACAACTTGCTTCAGCGATTCCCAAAATCAAAGCCACTTAACAAGGGCCTCATCCCTTGTTTGAACGTCGCCAAGTTCCTACAGCTGTGACTGGCTAGCCTCCTCCAGTGTAGAGAAGAGCTCTTGGCTGCATGCATCTCTGACCTCCGAGTCATCCTCTGCCTGTGGGTCCCCCTCCCTCGCCACATCCTTATCCAAGATTTCCTTCTTCTGACTCAATCCGCTCTCAACTGGCACGCGAGCCACCGAAGTGTCCACAGTGGCCTTTGCAGTTGAGGTGGGGTTGTCACCGAGTATCGTGCCCTGTTCTTTGTAGAACTGGCAGTTCGTGGGCGGAGCACTGGAAGGGTGGTTTGCCTCCCGCGCCTTGTGGTAGGCGTTCCGCAGCTCCCTCTCTTTGACCCTGCACTGCAGTGTCTCCCACTCGTGGTCCCTTTCTGTCATGCATTGTGAAATCTGTCCTTACGTATCATAATTCCTACAGCTGGAGCACGGCTGGGACTGGACAGCCTCCTCTCCCCAAATGCTGATGAGGTCCAGCAGCTCATCATTGTTCCAAGAGGGAGATCGCCTGGTGCATGGAGCAGGCGTGGTCACCTGGAAAGATGCACTGAGACCACTGCATGCGTCACCGAGCAAACAGGAAGGGGACTTTCAAAATTCCTTAGGAATTTAAGGAGTAGGGCTCATGATTTGGTCACCTGAGTTCAAACCGATGACCAGACGGGCGAGAGCAAGCATTTTGGGACACCTCTGGGAGGCCAATCACAGTGCTGTAATCTACCAGGGTGTGTACACTGGCATCATGGCATTGTACCCCTGGTGCAGAAAGCTGTACGCCTCTCATGGGGGTCGGTTTTTTACGGCGTTGCAACTGTGCAGTTTCTGTGCACTAAGTGGTTTGGCAGGGTGTACACCTCGGGAGTTACACCACAGAAAGTGGCTTTACTGCACAGAAACTTGTCAGTGTAGACAAGGCCTCAGCTGGTTATCTGAATTCTGGAGAAATTACAGCTAAAAACAAAATAAACCCCAAACAAACATCCCCACCCCCGTCAAACTCAGTTTTTGTCTTTGAACACTTTCACGGCTGGTTTAAAGTGTCCACATAGTTGCTAACATATATGAAAGATTAAAGATAATGGTGTTTTCTTGTGAGTGCAGCCTAATGGGAATTTTACTGATTAAATAAATATTTTTAAATATTTAGTTGTTTAAAAACATAACCTCAGAGCTTGCTTTTTAAATTCATTACTATGTGGTTTTCATCCAACTTTGCTTGATACTGCTGTTATTAAATATATGGTCTCAAAATTTTAATTATAGTTCTAGCACAGGGGTCCCCAACGCGGTGCCTGCGGGCGCCATGGCGCCTGCAGGGGCATCTATATGCGCCTGTGTAGTGGCGAGCGGACAAGAATTCCGCTGAAATGCCGCCGAAAAGCAGCGTCATCAAGAGGTGTCGCTGCCAAAATGCCGCCGAGAAGCGGCAACGTCAAGAGACATCGCCGCTTCTCGGCGGCATTTTGGTGGATGCTTGTCCGCCGGCCACGGTCCTTGGTGGCTTGTTGTCTGGTGCCCGCCACCCGGAAAAGGTTGGGGACCACTGTTCTAGCAAAAGGGAAGTATTCCAGCGTAACATCTTCGATGGAATGTGTTAATAGAAAAGATTAAGGTATTATTTAAGATAGCTATGTTGTTTAACAAATATATCCTTAGTTAATTACTAAAAAACTATTGAACTAAAACATGGAGACTGACTTAAAAATAACAAAGATGTTTCAGACATAAGCCAGGTGCTCACTTTCTTTCTACTCTGTTGTACCTTCTTACATGAGATCCTATGGTTCTCTTCCTTGGCAGGGAAGTGGTCTCAGAAGATCAGTTAACTTGCCTAATATGGGGTAGATACAGATTTGCCTTTGAATAGCTTTCACAGTAGTGACATCCATTCAAATTCTGAAAAGATGATATAAGCATGCTAAAATATGAATATAATAACAGAAGTAAGTCTTATTTGAAATGTTCCAAGGTACTGATTGCCTGAGTTAATAGTCTAATACTTAGTCTCTATTTGTCATTTAAGTATGATTACTAATTGGGTATTTACTGCACCTGTTGCCTCAGAGATGGAATGGAAACCCATCCACTCATCCCCCTCCTCACTTATTTTTTTAAATGACAAATTTCCGTCTTCCTGAAGTTGGACAACCCTACACGGACCTGTTTGACAGTGATGACTTCTCTTGAGTGACACATGGATGTTAGGTGGAGCGGAGGGGTGAATGAGTGACAGCTCAGGCCCAGGCTTTAAAGGGTGTTAATTTGTATTTGGGAAGAGTTTGAGACCTTTGGTTGTACAGGAGTTAGGATAGTTGAGAAAGAGACTGCTGGTTTGCTGAAGGATTGAACACGGCTGCTTTCTGGAGCACAGTTGTACATTTAGCTGGTGCTTTTACTGTTTAATATTAATTCCTGTCAAAGCAATAATGAGCTCTGTTTATACTGTAAATAATACAAAAAACAAGTCTAGGAAAGAATATGCTCAGTCTGTATCTACTTTCTCTTCCAAGAAGGAAACAGTCCACTCCTTGACTCTAGATTTTTCCTGACCACTTGGAAGCCATAGACATTGTTTGGCAAGCAAATAGGAGGCAAAACAGGGTGAATTTAAAAACAGGTTGTCAGACTTAATGCTGAGTATTCTTTTTTATATAGGGCTTAAAGGTTATAAATAAAACTTAGAGACAGACAAACATGAACAATTTTAGGTGCTAACCCTAGTCAACCCCCGTTCCCGCTGTAAAGAGCCAATTTTTAAAAATTTCTTGGGGGAAAAAATGGAATGAGAGAAAAACAGCTTTATTCGTATCCTCATACTCCAAGGTCCAGAACCCTTCAGTAGTACAAGGAGAAGGTACTGGTATTTGCAAGAGTATAGCACTGCATTGACTTTCAGTAGCAGGGGTTTGAGAGAGAAGTAGTTTTAAAATGATGCTGGTGCTGAGGCCTTTATTTTGTGTATGCTATTCAGCATCTAAAACTGGAAACTTTTTTAGTAAATGAAAATTCACTGGTTGCCTATAAAGTGTTTCCCAATTGACTAAATCCTTTAATTATTTGTCTTAAGACTAGTATATAAATCTGTTGAAATTCTGTGTATTTAAAGAAGCATTTTTCTGAGGAAGATGAGTCACAAAATGTAACTTTCCCTTTATCCTGTGAAATGTTACAATACTTCATGAATAAATAATATGGAGGGAAGGGTGAAAGAACCCATCAGCTTTTGATTCCCTAGGCTAACTTCAGAAGCTTATACAAATGTACTCATAAGATATAATTACATTTTAGATGCACAGAATTATTGGTTTTATTCCATAGTCTCTTGTGTGAAACCATATTCAACAACAAAAAACCCCAACAACTTCAACATTGTGTGCCAAGAAATCTTCTCTCTGGAGAATTATAAATTCTTGCAATGCCTCTGTGGCCTTAACCCTTCACTTATGCACGTGAGTACTCCTGTTGAACTCTGTGAGACTACTGTCATCTAAATGTTTGCAGGACCGCAGGTCATGTGACTGGATTACCTAATGCTGTTAAGTCTTTTCTTCTGCTGTAGGTAAGGATGGATGTCTGTCTGCTGCCATCATGGGTTCTGTGTCTTTTTAACTTTGAAAAATGCCTGTGACTTCTAGCATCTGGATTTTTGCATTGAAATGAATGAGTAGTGAGTAAGTAGAAGGGTTGGTTAGGTATGTAAAGTTGTACAAACCATGCCCTCAATTATGCAGGGATGCTGTATGATTTCATTGTGGTTCTTTGTTAGTGCAGAGGTTTGCCCATGTGGAACTCGTTGAAGGCTTGGGGCCCAAGATCCCGGTTCTGCATCAATTGAAGTTAATGGCAAAACTCCCATTGACTTTAGTAGGTGGCAGGCCTGACTGCTGGAACCTCAAGAGAACACCCAACCTGTAGAACCACACAGGAGGCTACAAGTAGTCAGGGGTCAGTGACAACACTGCAGGAACATTTGTATTTAATTACAGGTGCTCATTACTACACTATGTGAGCACCTCACAAGATTAAAGAAATCTCCTATACATCCTTCTACAGAGTAGATCTTTCTTCCTTTTTAACCTTGCATTTTATAGTGATGAGTTGATGGCTGATTCTTGCACCAGTTAGGGGATGCTTTCATGAGAATTTTGGGGCTATGGGAAGAAAGCACTTACATTTATCTTATAGCAAAGTCAGAGGCAAAGTAGGAAGCATAGCGTATTCGTGATTTACTAGATTACAGTTATTTCATAACAGAGCTATTTTTTGAGTTCTGGGAATAAAGTAGAAGGTTTATAGAAGCTACAATAAAAAAAAAAAAAAATACAGATGATGCTGTTAATGTGAATTTTGCTGTAATCTCCTTTTCGTGTTCTGCAGGAGGTTTTTCAAATGCTCTGTCTTGTAGTTTTTTGCAACAAATTTTAAATCCTAAAACCCCTGAATTGCTGGACTGAATTGTAATAATTGAAGAAATAATTTCCATCTGTTTTGGTTTGTATTGAGCAGGTATTGCTCATACAGGGAAAGGGCTAAAATGTGTTCTGCTGACCTGATGAGACTGGTGGCTTGTTACTCCACAGAGAAGTAAAGGAGGTGTGGGTGTCTCTCTCTAGAAGAGAGGTTCTTCTTCGAGTGCTTGCTCATATTCATTCCAAGTATGTGTGCACGCGCCGCGTGCACGTTCGTCGGAAGAATTTTCCCCTAGCAACACCCGGCGGGTCGGCAGGCGCCCCCTGGCGTGGCGCCTTTGCGGCACCGTATATATGCCCCTGCCGACCCGGCAACAGTTCGCAACAAAGCAGCCACGGTCGTCTACTAAAAGTCTTGACGGGGCGTGGTGGGGGGAGGAGCAACAAGAGGCTGCGCGCGCGGAACGGCACCATTATACTTATATGGGTTCTGCGGCATAGATACGATAGCAGGTACCTGGCACCGCAAGAATAATGCGGCCGGTTGTCCCTCTAGGACTTTTTGGACGTAGAGCTCCCCGCTCTCTCCTCTATGCAGCACATAGACCCTTGACGAGGAGAACCTAGGAGAGAGCCTCCCGGTCCCGCTCTAACTAGGTTATATTTTCCACTGGCTCCGTATCCCCTCGCCGGATAAAAGCGGCGGTGGCCGTCCCTGATCAACACTGTGACGGGTGTCGTCGCCGATCGTGCGTGTTGCACCTCTCTCGAATGCGATCCGCAATCGGACTCTAACCGCAACAGACACCTGGCAACAGCACCGAATTCGCTCCTCAAATGTGTACTACACCGGCGACCACGTACCACGGTACCTAGGTGGACTCTCGCACGACTATACATGCCTATCACTGCGTCGTGTAAGCTGTTGACATATAACCTTGCCGGTGACGACACGAGCAGTCCAGCCTGTGCAAGGTGGGGACAGTCTCCCGAGTGGAGACCCCAGCGGGGACTATTCTGTCTTCGCAGATGCCGGACACGGGCGCTCTGCCTTTCATGACCGCTCCATCACGCAAGAGCCGGCACACAATCAGGCCGGCTCCCGGCGTTCTATCCCGGGCCTAGGCCGAACGGCAGGGGTCCAGTGGGAAGGAAGTCAATGGTGCCCTCTCAAGGGACAAAGGCTAAGCGATCGACACACTGCAGTCAACTGACGGCCCCCATGCTCCCTGGTCGTTACAATCGGTCGATCTTAGAGGAGCGGAGCGCCCTAGTGGCACGAGCACAGGCCCCCGCCAAGCTCCAAGAATCTGCGGGAGGCCGTGACACGCATGGCCTATCCTGGCGCGACAACTCTCAGCAAGTAGCTACTCGGCTAGCGGGGTATCGTGCAACTGTGCCGGTGTCGATGCCCAGCGTGGCATCAAACAGGCTCTCCCAAGTAATCAGTCATTTTAAGCACGCGCGCAAGATCGCCATGGCTCAGAGGTTGCACTAGAGCTGGTGGGACTGCTGGCACTATCGGCGCTACCTCTCGTTGACTGGATCATGTACGAACCAGGAGCGAAATGGAGAGAGGATGAGGTGTAAGCAGGTTACTTGGAGCTTAGAGGGCACAAAGTACTTCCTCTCCTGACCGAACGCTCGGCCGTTGGAGGATGAGCTAACCGCGCGTCGAAGACTCGCGCATAGTACAGTGATGCCTGGCTGCGGAGATGGCATAAGACATTAGATTCGTGCCAGACACCTGCTATCCATGCAGGGGCTCAGCCACAGCGACGAAACGTGGTCGAGCGAGCATCGCTGAGACGCATACGACCGCACGGCAGGATGCACAGCAACTGAGGAGACATTGCCGTGTTCCTAGGTGTCCAGGCCATCTGCGCTACAGAAGCGATCGTCCATAGCACTAGCGACTCCAGTTAAGCCTCCAAGAGTTCGAAGGGACCTAGGGCATTGGCTAACCGCTTACGGTAAGAAGGACGGACTCCACCGGTCTGCCAGAGAGCCTATAGAGAGGCATCAAGCGCGCATATACGGGCTGCGTAATGGGTGCGCTACCTAAGTGGAGAGCGCGGAACTCGCAGCAGCTTGCAAGACTGCGGCAAGACGCGTCCTTACCGCGTCGCAGTGCCCTCGTGTGCCGACCCGTACCGAGAGCGCTTAGGCAGAGCCACCGGCCGCGACCAGTCCAGAGACTCCTTTCACTCAGGTAGACGTACAGGGGCCGTTGGCTGCTCGAAGAGCGGAAGGGCCACGCGTTCTCTGGTGTTGGCGCGAAGTGGGGAGCAGAAGAGACTACATGGGTCGCCAAAGCCGGTCCGAGGACGGCGGTCAGATACACAAATATGCTTTGGAACGTCGCGTGGCGGGAGAGTCGACATATGAGCACGACATGTCCCTGTTCTAGGCTCCTTTCCGATGTTTGATAGACGTCGCTTATCCTCGTAACGGCGCTAGGACGCCTGTCTAAAGCTTCGATTGGTGGGATTCTGCGCACACCACAAGTGAGTTGGTATACACGGACTGTTGCTAACCATGCTGACTGATCACGATTTATTCTAAAGCACTGACCTCCGTCGTCCGAGACAAGCGGCCACATGACCCGACGTGCGTGGTCCCGACGGGATCCCTTGAGGGACTCGGCTCCTGGGCTGTCGGAACGAGTCTACTCACCTCTAGTCACCCAGGAGGTCCTAGCACGACGTTCTCCGAGTAATCGGCGAGGTATCAGCAGAGGAACGGTAGGGGCTCAGGATTGCTCGAGACCGCGAGAGGTGAAGTGTTTCACTCCGCCTAGGTGAATATGTTAAGGTCCCAAAGGTCAATGGAAAGGGGGTCTCCGAGCCCATCTAGACATGCGAGGTCGATCTCAGAGCGTCCTTTGGTGAGAGACTCGTATCTTCTTTTATTTCTTTATTTTTTTTTTTTTTTTTGAAAGTTCGTGCTAAGGTTGTCCTGGGTCTGATATCAATACACGTCCAGTCGTAAACCCGGAGATAACGAGTTGCTGATTCAGAATGAAGGACGCCACTTCCCATGTTTCGATCCCTGACCAAGCACAACGCACAAGACGTGTTCTTCGCATGTGTACGGACCCGCCACTTTCAATTCCACCTTAGCCCTTCGGCCATTCCCTGCCCGCGGTGATCTACAATAAGTCAGTCGGCGGTAGTGCGCCGCTTTACTCCGTCGACGAGGCATATGTGTCTTCCCCTACCTAGGAGAACTGGCTTGAGGTATCGCCGGTCCTTCAGGAGCTCCAGGTCGCCACCACATAAGCGTAGCTAAGTGTAACTTAGACAACGAGCATCGTGATATCAGAAACTTCGTAGGCTACATTGAGCGATATTTCGGGACGAATCGGCTAGCCTCGTACCGAGACGTGTCAGGTAGCGCATATGACGACTTGAGAGGAGCATCTCTTAGACGGCGAGCTGCGCACACGCACTCGCGGAGCAGACCAGCTTCCAAGGCTGCCTGGCGGCTATTGGGTCGCAAGCTGACATGAGAGTCGTGACTATGCTATCAGCCCGGGCGTACTCACGCGCGTACTTCGCACCTCTACCTTCGCCACTACAGGTTTGTCTCATATTGTCTGCTCGAGGGCACATGGTGGTGTAAGATTGCCACGTTTCGCAGGGGCAAAAGAAAATGCAGGCCTGTTAATTTACCCAGGCCTGCACGTGGCAACAGACTATTATAGGCGCAAGGGAAGAATGCAAGGAGAGTATTGGTCACGAGGTCAAACTGCAGACACACACACAAACTAAACTTAATCAATTTTAAATTTTATTGGAAGAGGGTGTAGGAGAGGGGTGAGGGAGGCAGCTTATGATTAGCTAATAGAGGTTCACAAAACTAAAACAATTTTTAATGCTAAACTGTGATCTAGCTAAGCAATATTTACAAACAAATGCCAGCATTTAGTAATAACTGGATAGCTCCGTCACAATACAAACCATGCGGCAATCATCGAACTGAGGCAATTACGTAAGAAGACTCTATTTCTAGAAACACACTAGCGGAGAGAGGTCTTCGGAGTTGATGCAGAAATCGTGTATAGCAGTAGGACGTAACGGTCGGGAGATAGGCATACTCGAGTGCGGGATCGGATCTCTGCTTTCTTCCATCGGTGCCCGCACCGCTAGGTCACATCGGGTCGGAAAGGGCGAGCCTAAATACTGAGCTAACATGACGACATCTTAGACGAGGCGGCTGGATCATCTAGGGCGATCGGGGCCCAAAACCTGTGGGTGTAGTACTATGAACAGCGACGTATCCTGCGAATTTGCCATAAACAAGCACACGAGATATCGTAATACCTTAAGCCGAACACGCCAGAGGCGCGATGTATGGGAACGACACTCCGTCAGATCGCCATAGAGAGAACCGGTGATATTATAGACACTGGCGCGTGGCCTGCACCCAAAGACGAGATAGGTCCACAGCCCCACGGAAGAGCGGCGGAGGTGGTAGCGCCGTGGAAGTAATGTAATCGAAGTCCAGTGTCACCAGACCATGTTTAAACACGAGGCGCTGCAACTCGAGATAAGGTCAGCAGCTGTCCAGGCAATACCGGTAGAGACATTCGGGCGAAGTTCATACTCTAGTAGAGCAAGGCTAGTACTACGCGGATCTCGATCTCACGTCTCTAAATCATCCCCACCAGGCGGCCGCGTGCGCGAACCTATACGCATGGGAGGTCGGAGAGGCTGGGGAGATGTGTTCATGTAAAATCAGAGCTTCAAAACTAAATTACCCCGAGTCACGACCTCGTCACCACGAGTTCTCAACACCAACCTAACGAAGTGGATTAGCGCGCGCGCGGCCGGAGCGTAGGGAGGCGATTGTCATCCAGGAGCCGATGCGACAACAAACCTGTGGTGATAGTTCGCAAGGCGGGTATAGGGAGGAGCATCATCTGAACACATAGAAGAGCTGAGAGAACCTACACAGTGGCGACACACAAAACAGAGGATCGGAGGGAGAAGGATAGGGCCAGTTATGTAGAGGGAGCAGCACAGTATGCGAAAGCAAGCACCAGCTTGAGGCCATGAGGGACCTAGATCAATCTCGAGAAGGAAAATCATCACTATCAGTAAGCGAATCCTTTTGACAGTGAGCTCAGAGGGCGTGGTTTGCAATGCTTGGGGTAGCCATGAACAATGATTGATGTGGACATATACTAAAGAAAGATGCACTGCATATGCTCAAATGATAGAACACACTAATTTATCAGCAAAGCCGGATTAATACTTTTGGCGCAGGAGAGATCATACATATACATATCACTGCACCGAAGATGAACAAATATTGAGATGCTATTGAGGATAGCACAAGGAGTCGCTACTTATGGTATATTCGAGTCTAGTAAATCTGACTGGAGGAGTCACAAACTAGAATACATAATGCCAGGAAAAATCAACACAGGGAGTAGGAAACCTTAGGACCTCTCACGCGCTCAATATATTAAGCCAATGTCTCGGCTTCATTGATGTACTTCACCAAGGGATGAATACAGACACTTAGATTGACCTTAACATTCTACTATCTTGACCTAACTGCCAGCTTCAGGCAACTCGTTAAAACTAACAATGCAATGACTGTGGCTCCACAAATGCCGAGTGGTCAAGCGTAAGCAGCAGCAATGCAACAAGTGCACTGGCCACTTCAAAAATGCGCGCCGAGAATAGGACGAAATGTGGTATGAGCTGCCACCATTATGGGTTACAGCGAACTAATGAGGTGTAGGGATACGGCGATTAATAGCTCAATAGCCAGCGCCAGCATAGGATGCAGTTAGCAGTGAGGCAAGAGTGACATACATGGAATCAGCGACATTATTGGTTAGTGTGGGCGAACAGTCAAAGACAGGTCTCCAAAAATATAGTTCACTATAATCAATATACGAATATAAACATTAATGGGCCGGGGGGTAGGTAATTAAGGTGGGTTTGAGTTAAGGAGGTATTATCTATGCATACGGATAACTCACATAGTAAATTAGAATAAGTCACTCACGTCCATCATTTTAGTGTGCTCTGTGGGTTCAAACTATTACAACAAACAACCCGCAACTAATACGCGGGCTGTAAGAAACTGTAAATATACGTAATATTCACGCAAAGAGGTAGTGCCATACTTTGGGACCCATTGGACAGCATTAACAACTTGACCACATAAGAATTCAGTATATTGTGATGGAGACAGATCATTGGCTCCACACACACGCTTAGACTCAGCAGCACCAGCCTCGGCCATCCCTAAGGAGGTTAGGAACAATGTGCTATGACAATGAAGAGTAAGTAGCAAAAAAGCCAAGTTATAAACTGATGGTTCCACTAACACAATCTGAACAGCAAAAGGAAGGTATATTGCGGCAGATTTGGTGAGCACACAGGAGTGGTGTAGACAAGAGAGGACAAATCTTCCCAGGAATTAAGGCGGGACACAGTGGACTGGTTTATCTGGCTGACTCCGGCACCATGTACGCCTGGTCTGAGAAGCCCAAACGGAGTTTGTAGATCACACGCTCTCGGTCCTAAAAGGGAGGCTTTCTTGGGGGGCAACAGATGTCTATAAGAGTGAAGCAGCATCAATCCTGGGATTAGAGTCCAGAGACTTGGATTAGCGCGCAGACTCCTTCTCCAGCGGCGATCTATATGGAGTTATAGGCTCAAAAATACAGTTTGCACTGGGTCACACAGCTTAAAGATGAAACTAGCCTTTGTGCACCTGAGGGGCAGTCTGTGCACGCATCTAACTGTAGCGTGTTAGACGTACAGCGGGGCGTCGCGCGCAAGGGAGCTCTCCGCTGGCCTCGAGAAGTTGGCGTTGGGGTTAGAATGGCGAAGCACATACTACGTGGGAGCTACAGCCCAAATAGGTCTAACAAAGTCAAGTGTGGGGTCAAAGGTGAGACATTGAATTGAGATTCTTCTTTTGACTAGGACTCAAGGGTTATAAACTTAGTGATAGTGATAGATCTGCTGCTTGCGCACGCAGGATCTACCTGTATGTATTATTAACGATTCTGTCGCGTAAGAGGAGTCACATAACAACTAGGTTTGCACAAATACCTTAGCAATAACATACTAGTTCCATCTGCAATGGCGTGTCTGTTCTCATGACAATCATGTGCGACTCTGTGCCCATGCTAGACTAGGAACATTAAATTCTACATAAAGCGAGTTTGGAGCACAAATGTTATTAGGGTTAAACCGTTAGGCGTCTGTCTCAACATATGCAAACACTTTGTATCTATAACTGTCAGGATTGATCTTGCTATGTATGAAACACTCTGTGTTTCATCTCGCTTGCTCGTTATATACACCACCCAATTCAGCGGTAAGGTAGAGTGGCGCGCGTGTGTAGGTTTCTTTGGTAAAGCTCCCACCTAGCTAAGATGGCGAGCAAAGGAATCTACTGGGTGCTTCGCGCTAATAAGTGAAGAAGTAAATTTGATCCAGGAAGGAAGCAAACAAGAAAAAGAAAGCAATTGGGGATAGAACAGAGATGTCCAGGACGGCCTCTAACAACAATGTTGTGCTTTTCCGCCTAGAAATGAATGTGAACTGACTCACTGCCTAGCACTATACTACGCAACCACTCCTGATCTCTATATACATACATTTGTCTCTATGTCATCTCTCTGCAACTCTTCCCTCATGATTAAGCCACCAAAATGAATCGTGGAAAGAGAAGGGGCACACAGTGCGACAAAAGCTTGAAGGAAAGACTAGAATTCTACCGTGCTTCGCTCGTAAGTGTTGCAGTGCGGAGCTCTAAGTCTCCTTTGTTGACTGCGCCATTGTTGACCACTTAATAGCTCACACAATTGGCGCTAGCGGAAAATAGAATGATAGTGATATTGTCTGTAAAGTTAACAAAAGGAATATAATAAACATTGCCAGGATTTGGTCCTCGCGAATGACCTACACGAAAGCGACTGAGTTGGGTTAGGAGATGTTTTTCGCCAAGAAAAACAATTCCGTGAATCGCTCCTAGGTGCAGGGAGATTAACAGAGACACACAAGTGGAGGACCGCGTAAATAAAGAGTAGTGGAAGTAGGAATTACAGCAAAAATACTGTGATACGAAAGCGCAAATTCGCTTCTGGAGAGGATGTGTTTTTCCAAGGCTTTACAGGAAACGATATCTGGATTGGCCCTTTACAAAGAAAAGAATGTATGCCACAAATCCATATATACACCCTAGTTGTATCCACAGCCCTACACGTGAAACATATTTGGGTTTTTTTATTATTTGATGTCGCCCCATTTAGTTGCAGGTAAAAGATATTAATTGACACCTACGAAAAGAATCAAGGGGTTTGGTCCGCAGACACCCCCATAAGGAAGGAAGGAGAGACTAAATTTTGGCAAAAGGGAAGCCACAGTAAACTCAGCTAAGGAGTCACCGCCATATCTTTAAGTTCAGAAGAACAGCCGTCACAAGGATTCCAATCTAGGCCTGCAGTATCATGTCTTCCACAAGCAGCCTGGGTAAACAAAAGCCCCCAACTGCCGCAGATGGTTGACCATAGGTGCCCGAATCCAGAGCGAGAACATGAAAACAAGGATAGTCGAGGCTCAATGTACATACAAAGTAGATCCATCTCATGTCTGTCGGCGATTTACCCACAGGGAAGCACTTTCTGTGCACAAAAACAGGAAAAGGTGTCTTATGGGATTTATCCATCTCTGTCCCCAGTCCTTATAGGCTAATGAGCATCGGACATTAGATATGGATATCTGTGCTAGGCATCCTTAACGGATGTTGCCAAATGATGATTTCCTTTGAGGGTAAAAATCTGGCTGGAGTTATAGGTAATCGTAGGTCCCTATAACACACAACAGGAACCTTCTGGCCACTAGCGAGTCCATGGGCAGGTTGACTTGCATTGTGTGAAGAAAAACTTTTATTTTGGTTTGCCCTTGTTAAACCTGACTACACCGCCTATGTAATATCCATTTGGTGACCTCCTAGATTTTGTGTTATGAGGCAATAAGTAACACTTCCTTAATTTACTTTTCTCACACAAACCAGTCTGAATTTATAGACCCCTTTACAGATTCCCCCCTTAAGCGCCTCCAACGAAGTCCCAATTATAATTAATCTCTCCCTCATCACCAAGCTGTTCATACCCCTAATCCATTTTCAAGCGGTGGAGACCTGCTTTAGGGGATGAAGGTTGCTGGTTGTTCCCAACAGTCATGATCACAACGTCCAATGCATCAGGCACCAGTGTGATTGCACAAGGTGGTAGGTAACATCGAATACAGTGTTCTGAAGTCAGGGCTGCAATACCCTAGCTGGTAAGTGTTTTCAATCTGATAAGTAGTGCTCCAAGAGAACGCATGTATGCAAGTGGCATTTTTAATCCATCCCATTTCCAGCACTTACTTGCCTGTTGCAATATTTTCTGGGGGGGAGAGTTTCTTTGAACAGCCGGTAAGTGGCCTACCAGGGATTGTGGTCAAGGATCGGTTATGTTTTGGAAGATACTGAGGGGAAGAAAGAAAGAGCGCTACACGTCCAGAAGCCATGCATCTTCAAGTAAGATGATACAGTCATCATTTGCTTTGTCTTTTTACAGGGCCATCATACTTCCTGTATTGAGTCCCAGAGAAGTAATTTGCTACGACAACTGCAACCCTTATAATCACTATTAATAAAACAAGGAGAAAATAAAAACGCCTAGTATGGGGCTTATTGACAACATTAGAAACTTTGATTCAGTTGTGACCGAGCACAATTTAGGTTCTCCTGGTTTATACGTTCACGCTGGATTGTAGCACCGCAGTCTGTGTCTTACCTTTCTAAGCTTACCCAGATTGGGCAACACAAAAGAACAATGAACTGAGGTACTTCCCTGGCTACAATGACTAGCATGGCCAGTAAACAGTCTTAAAATGCCAGGAACCTATGCGGCAAGAAGGTTTTTATCATTCAGGCTCCGCCCCCCACAAAATATAAAACTTTCAATTGTCTTATTTGGTTTTCAATCATTTCCCAAGAAGGGATCTGGCCCTAACTTACCGCGCAAGCCATGCAAGGTACTGGGGCTTAGTGGGCATAACAAAAAGTAGGGCCAACTGTTTTCTCTGAGATGCGCGTTGTCCCCAAGTGAACGAGATGAAGGTGGTAACACTCCTTAACGCTTTAGTTATCAACCCAGAGTATCGTGCGACTACTACTAAAATATTGCAACGCTGTCCATAATGCAACAGACAATAAACTAATGCATAAGCCAGGGGCTCCGAATATTGCTGTTTACAGGTTATGCCGACTACTCACTACACATTCTCAACATCTAGATTTTTGGATTGCCACTTCCCATTAAGGACTAAGACAATGCTCTTCCTTTGACTAACACAGACTGTACTTCTAATACTCTAATGTGTCAAGTGAGGCCTGTGAAACCCTTACTTAATGGCGCCCTCACTGGGTCACGCAAAAAGATTGTGAGAGAATCTAAGCTCGAAAGAATTCCAGTGTTCGCTCAACCCCATCTTCAGTGCGTCCAGTCTACTCAGTGAAGAGCGTGCAGGAGGTCCCAGACAAAGAAAACGTCAGCTTTCCCCGCTGATCTCAGCTGGGCTAAGACAGCCTGTCCCGCTACGCGAGAAGCACTAGTAACTTGCCTTGACGGAATCATAACCCTAACGGCCTTATATGGAAGCTCAACCGGGTGCGCAGATGAATTCTTTAGTGAACCCTTGAACAACTCATTCATTGATTGGAGGACTGCGATCCACATTGCTGAGGCCAACACTATGGTTATCGAGACTCAGTGTCTCTCCCATCATGTCTTAGATTGATATACGTAGTGGGGAGTTTTTTAATATCCGGTTAGCAACAATCCTTCTTTTGTAAGAATGGATTTTAGTAGCAGCACTGAAACTCAGCTGCTCTGTTCAGACCATTACCTACGTCCAAGTGAGGACTACTACTGACTTACGTAGGTAGTCATGGTATATCTAAGTTTATGGTTTCTCAAATCACCACAAGACCAGATAATTTTACACCTTCTTCATATTTTGCCGTCTGTCTTCTTCCATAGCTCCTCTTATGCCCTTCACATGTCACACAAGCGAGCTTGTATTCACCATAGCAATCGACTCGTAGTTGCTAGCAATATAGAAGTATACCAACAGCCACCTGGATTGTCACCCTGAGAGACCGTACCTCTCATCTTATTGAGCCTTGAGGCTCGAGAACACAGTTCTGATTGTCATAGAGCATGGTGTCAAAAATTTTTCAACCACACAGTCCCCCTGCTGATGTGCCTTAGCCTGAACGCCACACAGACCGTGATCCTCACAAATGAAAGATGAGCGATGTCAGTTTTCAGGAGACCTTTTTTCTTCCATTGAATTTTTGTTGTGACTGGCAAACAAGGAAGCATCGCGGAATCGATGGGGGTTGAATCACATCTCTCTGCTGGAGCAGGGGTGAGACCCACCCAGTTTCATCGACACATGTTGGTAGGTCGCTGCATCACAACCATCAATGGTAGCAAATTTTAATACAGTCCTTACCCTCTACCCGGGCTGGAGTCTAGCCCTGGAGTATGAACCTGGCATTAGGAAATGTTCATCTGTATCACAATTCAGTCACCATCTCCAAGACACCCCCCATGACCTCCAGGCCCCAAAATGAGGTTATTTATAGTCAATCCTGTTTCCTTGAGAATGTTAGATATCCAATAGGAGATTTGGCAGTGCACACAAGTTTCCAGTCCAATTATGATCCGAGCACTCCACGAACCATAATGCATCTGAAACATCAATGCTGAATTCAACACTATTATTTGAACCCTCTTAGGACAATGAACTCATTGACAGTTTTAATCTCACTGATGTTATCATTTGAGAACAGAGCATTGACTGAGCACTTAAAGATTTAGGCTTTCTGAATTTCTGTCCATATATTAAATCCCTGTCTGAGCTTCTGGATGTTCTAAATCACAATGCAACCCCGCATCCCAGTACGTATCTGATCCACGCCCCAACTCATGAAAATTGTTGCTTTGTGTATATCTCCTTGTCTCTTGTACTTTCTTGAGACAGCGAGGTATAGGAAATAAACGACTCCGTTGTTGTTGTATGATGTAGAGAGCAGTAGCAGATGATTGAATCTTGCTAATTTTAATTGAATAAACTAAAAACGATAAATACGGAGATCATACTGATCGCACTGCTCCGAGCTCCTTTAATAGCAGAGTTATAATATGGGCTGACAGTAATGGTCATCTTATTTAAACTCCTAGTTTCTCTTAAATTAGACCCCTATAGCAGTTAGCCGAGCATTTTCGTCGTCAGGAACTCTTGGCTGAGAATAGGCATGCATCCGCGGGAAAGCCGGTTCTTGCCGATGGTAAGACTGCAGTATGATAATATGCAGTCCTAACTGAGCTCTCCCAATGCAGTTTGTATATTTCGCTGCAATTGGTGGTGATCTAGGATGTGTCATTTTAGTCGCAAATGTATCGTTAGCTCGTTCCATACTCAATATCCGTCGGTACTACCAGAGAGTATTATTGAGCTTTATTCAATGGAGACCCATTCCTGCTTTGGCTCCCAGCGCAAGAAGACGACAGATACTGCTGTCACATATTTTTTCCCATGTTTTAACATTCCTGAACCCTTTGTCTTGATGACAGACCACGTGACCGTAGTTTAAAATATGCTACATTCATAGTTCGGAAACCTCGAGCTTACCACGTGCGAGGCGAATTGTACACCAAGATGTGTTCTTGTTGCACACTGTTATCTTACCTTATATAATGAATATCTATAGGCTTATCCTCGTCGCACAATACAGGCTTTTTGGTGTCAATTACCCCTTGTTAAGTTTTAAAATCCTGTAGTTATATGATTTAACGGTTTCATGACTACAATGATGGAGGACCAGGGAGGCTCCATTTAAAGAATCTCGCCAATGTAAGGACGACTCAGAGATGGACGAAGCGTGTGATTGTGCGGGGAAAATAGTCTTCCACGGCCTGGAGGAGAGCTTATGAGTCCTCTGATCTTGTACATATTGATGTGAGTTCATCAGAGGCCACCGCAAGATCTCTAACCAACTGTTACCTTAGCTACCTCGAAGTCCACTATTACGCAATTGGCAAGATGTGAATCAGGTGGATGTTAGTTCGCATCAATCAATATCCTTGCGTTACATTCATCTTCCTCATTTTTGTACTAAAAAATTTCGCGGGAAGTAGTGGAAGAGGTTGGTTCTTGCTGCAACCTGGGTGCTCGATATTATATTGTTCTTAAGGGGTACTGTGGTTTTGTTTATCTTTTCGGCTCCTCAATTCTTTCGCGATATGAATTCCCCTACATACTTGTCCTCCCTAATTGTTCTGAGATTTAAAGAAACGTGCCAAACCAAGCAGAAGTGCATTGAAAGTTGGAACGTGGGTAAGGAATGTTGCCGATAAATGCCCACGCACTCAAAGGATGCCCTCACTCCGGGAGAGATGGACCAATTAATTCCAGTTCTCGAGGTTAGACATTTCAGGCTTCCAATTGGCCGGGCCTTGACAGGCCTGCGCACCACTCACCAAACGCCCGCCCCAGTAACCGCTGTAGTTGAGTGTCCTAATCTGGTAGGGCTTGTACCTCTGGGAACAGGGGATACATGCAGCCTTCTTACTAGCTGATGCTCCTGTTCAAAGATGTGCTTGCACATAATAAAAAGCACTGGCATATCACAAATGCTTGTTGCGCCAGTCTGTCTGGGCCTACAGACTGCTCCACCTGGGCGCGAAGACGCAAATTCCCACCTCGTAGGTTGGGATTGAGGGGAGTTCACGACACCTCGGGAAAGTTTAGGTTATCCGACAAAGCACGCAACACTATCCAGATTTTCGGAGCACGACTTGGGCATCGGGGGCAATGTGGTTAGAAGAATTGCGTTTCAAGCTGTACTGCATCCAGTAGAAACGTGCTAATAAATAACATGGGCCCGGTACTGGACCCCTGGCCCTCATTTACCTTATCATAACTCAGAGTGTTTAAACGCATTCTACAACAACAATTAATGTCATATTTAGAGACACAACTCAATGACACGTCCACACTTTTGGGTGGGCAAAAGACCACGAGACCCTTAGCACCTGCCCCCGTATTTGGGTGGTAAACATGCTATGATACCCTTCAAATCCAGTAAGCCCGAAGAGCAACACACAGTTTTAGGGCCCCGGTCACCCCATATGACACCTCTGTAAATGTCATTAAGTAAGTTTTTAGGTCGCCATTGCCCATGTGCAGGGCGGGGAGACGACAGGAGAAATAACCAATCCGACGGTTCCGATGTGGCACCCCGTAACCGGGACGTCGGATCAAACTGGCTTTTCCGCGAAGGCCTCTCTTCACTAGCTCATGTTTTAGAATATAGAGCTTGTACGTTTGCCAGCGCCGATGCGTTGGTCTTGTATTGAATCAAGATATAGTTATTAATTCTAAAATGCTGCAAGACTTTTTGTTATGCTTAAAATAATTGTAAGACTTGTGGATTTGAGTTAGGCAAATATTTATTAACGGCAATATGTGTTTAGCGTTTTTTGTTAACTCTATGTAGTGTTAACACAGAACAGCTGCGCTCCTTACCCTTGTAACATTCCAAATAGAAAATTTAAAAATTGAGAAGCAGACGATGAAATTACTATAAAGATTGTGTGTTTGTGTTCTGGCAGATTATTGCCTCGTGACCCCTATCCTACTCCTCCTTCATCATCTTACCTATATAAGCCTGTATGCCACGTGCAGCCTGGTAATTAACGACGGCCTGCATTTTCTATTTGCCCCTGCGAATACGTGGCAATTCACCACAGCCACCATGTGACCCAGCACAGGGAAGGCCAGCGCCTGACAAACCTGGGCCAGAACGTAAGTGGGAGAAGGCGAGTAGGCCTCCCCTTAGTGGGGTTAGAACTATCAGGCCTGGAACCGGGCAGCGGTGAAGCGAGGGCGACTGTCGCGAGAGTGGAGTTCTAAGGAAGAGCTCCTTGAAAGTCTATCCTCCGTGCGTTGTACGCAGAATGGATCTTCTCGAAATTGATCCAAGGAGCCCGTATAGTTTTGAAACACTCCTCTGTTAGTGACCGCTATGCTGTGTGGCCGACCTGAGCCTCAGCCTGAAAGGGACGCCGCGAGACAAGCCCAAAGTCGGATATCCAGAGTAGGGGGAGATGAGGCACACATAATGCCGCGTCGACGGGAGGAAAGCGGCCCATACGAACAACAGCATCGCCCCCAGTGAGGAGGACTAGGGCTAGGAGCCAGAACTTCACAAAACAAGTACCAGAAAACTACCCGCATAAACCATTTTGTAAAACACCCGGGGCGAGTGAAGCCGAAAGGGCCAGGACCGTGAAAAATTGAAAAGTAGGGGGCCGGTCCAAAATAAGTACCAAGAACAGCGGGAAGAAAACGTCTGTGCGGTGGTGAATCGAAACATGAAGCTAAGGAAGCGTCACCGTCCTTCATGTCGAGAGGCGAAAGCTATCAAATCTGCAAAAACGCAGTCTCACAGAGTGCGCAGAGGAGCGGATATAATAGACCCCCAGGACACATGCAGAAACTGAGATCATATAGTCAACGTATCATATATCACAAAACAAAGGCGTTGAGTCCGCGCAAGAAGTCTAATCGGATGGGTGGCGGAAAAACAGACCCATTATTGAAACTTGGGTGATTTAAAAAATAGACGGGAGCTAGAAAACATACCTCTCCCTTCTGAGATCTATGAGGCTACCAGACACCTCCGTCTAAATACGCTCGATTTCGGAAGCGTGAGACCTTCCTGGGTACGTTTTGAATATTGCTCCGTGAGAGGGGTCCCTGAAGCAGGGGCGGGGAGGGGTGGGTGGGGAGGGAAGGAGGCGAAATAAACTGGATGGTGTACTTTCAAACTCAACCCGTCGCCTAGAACACAACAATCCGCAGTTAGACGGGAGTCCACAGCGGGAGGAAGGGACGAAAAAAGACGCGGTTTGAAAAGGAAAGAGACGAAGGGACCTGCTGGTGCTATGGCTCTCAACCAGCACCTTCAAAATTTTGTTTAGGTCCCGGCGGCTGTTTGGCGGAACCATATTATTTGTCCCGCAAGACCTATGGGAAGCGCAAGAAACTGACGTCCTCGCGCGCGGTTCATCCACACGTGCCCGTCTGTCTATAAAGTCTTGAACGGGTGGCGGGTGGGGGGGTAGGGGTCACAGAGGCTCGATGCGCGGGAAACGGACACCTCTTTGGTCTGCGGTGTAGTCATTGCCATAAGATGGCAAGCGCATGAACTATGCTGGTTGTCTCGTCTAGGGCTTCTGGACTTGATACAGTTGAAATTCCGTCTTATCTCCGAAAAGAAGGACGTTGCAGCCTGAAACCTGTCCTCGGGAATGGGAGGTTCTGGATACGTGTGATCTTGAAGTTCTGGAGGACTCCGGAACACGCGCAAACCACCGAAACTCCCTCTCAATTCCAGTGTACTTGCAGTCCTGCCAGTGACTGTGGCGCCCTTCCAGCCGCTGGAACCAGTCCCCAAGATCTGCGCCGTCGAGGACGGGTCCCACCCCAGTACACGGAAGCGTTCGGGAGACTTTTTTGCGCCCCTCGACACTCACAGCAGGCTCACTCGGAATCCGGACGGGAGTCTACGGAGTTACCGCCACCAAGTGAAATCTGGTCATGGACTGCCAGTGTTAAAATGTACTCTGGCTACTGAAGCGAGAGCCTGTTGGCTGGCACACAAGAGCAATCCGCAACTGCAGACCCACTGAGCGGAGTTACAGCACTTTGTGCGTCCGCACAGTAGGTCCATGCGTTTCGCCTCCCCGCGATTTGTTTGCGCGGCGTGGGGCTGGACTGGCCCATGGGCAGCTCCCGTCTCGTGTGACAGTGTGAGAGCAGGAGACTTGATAACGACCAGAGGGACGGCGCGATGAAGGAAAGGATGACGTGTAAGGAGAGTACTCTGGTACCCAGCGCAATTCTGAGGGAGGCAAAAAATATTATAAAAAACCCAAGAATGACTCACATTCCTCTCAGAACATATAGAGACTATGCTTACGTAAGAGCATCCATGACAAGGCACTCGCACGTCATAGCAAGTATCCTACCAATGAGCACCTCGGACCGAGTTGGAGGAGGAAGGAAACGACCACGATGACTGGCCAAATTGTGTCCCCGCGCTCTTGCTTGGAGGAGCAGGACTAAATGAGGATGCGAAAGACAGAAATATGCGACTCCCACGGTCAGGGGCCTAACCATGAAAGACAGAAAGAGGTCCAACCGAACTCGGGTTCCATCGCAACCTCTGCAGGGGACTTCTCCACCTGCCCAGTTTTATTTCAGCAACTCAACGCTACATTGGCCATGGGGCGGACAGCCAGTCCCGGAGTGGCCCGCATCGTAGGGATACACCAGCGAGTAAGGTCGAATTGGGGAGGGGGCGGGCCCGGAAAGAGAAAAAAGTGCCCTAAGTTGGAAGTGCCCGGAAACATCCAGAGCGGCCGTCCAACCCGGACGACGGAGCGAAGAGGGGAAAGAACGACACGGGACATGGACAAGGTTTACTCCTCTCAAGGTTCTTTGCTCTAAACTCGCAACTTATAGAGAGGGGCCCCCGTTGTGTGCGGTTTCCAAGGGCCGGCGCCGACCGCAGAAGAGGCGATCGCCATTCCTTGGCGTGGAAGACGGCTGGATAGACGAGGCCTCCCGTAACCCCGAATGGTGAAGAGGACTGCAGGCTAGGGATACTTGACCAAAAAGGGACAACCTTAGGCTTACCGATGAGGGCAAGGGTCGAAGGGCCACTCATGTAGGGCGGCTGCCCGCACCCTGAGGTGCTCTCCGGACACAGGTTCCAGCCATCCCCGTAGAGAGCGCTGTTCATTCGGTGCCAATAGAGGAAACCAGAGAGTGCCGTGAGCAAAGGTGGAGTAGATCGTCCGAGGGAAATCGGTACCCGATTTGCCTCTGCAATGTGGAGTAATGCGACACGGTGCCAGGAGCGAGTCGACAAGTATCGCCGGCGAAGATAACGGGGAGACAGACCAGCTAGACCGAACCAAAACACGGTGCAAGACCGGTCGAGTCGAACCGGGAGTACACGGGAGCCTGCTACCTGCACCAGCAGTGGTGCCCGGTGAGGTAGATCGTGAGTACGACGGTGAATTAATGGGCCTCGTCGCGGACGATAGATCCCGGCAAGGGGGGGCGAGGTAGAACCCGTCCGGGCAAGAGTAAGCCAATTGGAGGCAGATACCCGGTGACGCCTGGACGGTTTGGCCGCGAGCACAACGAGACCGGCCCGACGGAGAGAGTAGCAGCCGGAACTGCCTTAGGCTCTGCACAGTCTTGATCGACAGCGCGAGCCGCCCCGCCACCGGCGGGTGTGACAAGAGACCGGCGGCGGGAAGTGGTGCCGTGATCTCGATCTCGGACGTGCCTGTTCCGCTTCTCCGAGGGACATCGTCGAAAACATAAGCTGGCTTCCCCGTAGACAAGATTCCCGCCCACCTACCACACCCAGCAACAAGTACAAGGTAGCGTTATAGTAATGGATTGGATCCCGGGCAAGGCGGTAGCCGTAAAGGGGTGTAGACGCGGGGGAAAGGATTCAATGTACAAGAGCGCCTAATCTAACTCCCCTATGCGCTTCCGCCGTGTCACACAAGGATTATCCGGCGTAGTGGACAGCAAAGACCTCGAACCAGGATCCGCCGGAGAGCCTAGGCTCGACACCGGACTCCACAACGGCTCTTGATCACTCGCTCCGGGGAGTACGACTCCGTAGATAGGGGGACATAGGGAGAGAAGCCAGGCTTGGCTACGGGGCAGAATGGCCGGTGCAGGGACGCAAAACGATTATCCCGTGAATACCTCAGCTGTGGACAGCAATTTGTGACCTTGCGGTGACTTGGTAAGCAGCGTAGACGCCGCAAGCGACACTTGGAACTTCGGTTGCCTTCGGCGGAGGGAACAAGACCGGTGCCCAGAGGACAAACCGATAACTATTGCCGCCGGAGACTGTTTAGGCTGTTGGACTAAGGGTGTTTTTAACGGTGCAGGTCGTACTCCGGTGCCGTTGAAAGTAGCGGAATAGCTAGCGCCCGGCAGTAAACATACGCTGTCGTGCGCTGCGAGCCGGAGGCTTGCAAACACAAGGAACCTTGGGGTCAGCAGCCTCCCATATGGAGGAGCTGACCTTTACGAACGCGAATTATACCACTCCCACCCGTCCTTTGTTCTTGTTCAAAAAGGACCTTTAAAGAGAAATTTTTTGCAATTCCTGGAAGACTTCTTCTAACCCGTCAGGTGGGACTCCGCAGGCCAACTCTTCAGGCAACGAATCGTAGGGGTACCTCCCATTGGCATCGGCCGGGGCAGGCACGAGCACTGTTTGGCCAGGAGAGCCAGGCATGAGACCCAGGGTGCCACCACCGGAGGGTTGAGGGGATGAAACCTCAGCCGCCCTCCCCTCTACTAACAAAATTACACTAACTACTAACTACTATTCGACTAAGAATAACACTAACCTACACCACGATAGAGCTAATAAACTAGAGAAAAAACGGGTTGAAGCCTAGGGAAGTGGAGGTCAGCGAAGCCAGCACATTCACACTGTTTAGTTTGGATTCAGTACAACCGGACCACGGGAGCGGTAAGAGAAAGGAATGAGACGAGCGACCGGGTCGGT
>NC_133769.1:215691007-215786242 GCF_003597395.2 Chelonoidis abingdonii | reverse complement strand
GCGGCTACTCCGATCAGTGGGGGAAGGATGGCGGGCTGTGTGGAATGAATATGGGCAACACATCTCACAGAAGAAGCTAATCAGGTTCCCGACAAGTGAAGTAACCGTCTTTTCTTCTCGATTCTACGGACCCAGCCTGAAACCACACACCATAGTATGACTTCCGCACGTGCTTGTCTAATTCTTCAAACCAGTGACCTCACCCCGACTGGCCGGTACTGGGTCCTCTCTGTGGAGACTGTCTGGAAAATGGTATCACTACCAATCCGAACTCCTGCAATGACTGCGCTCACCAAGGATCATTAACGTTGTCAACGGGCCCCATACCACGTTGGCCCTGATGACATATGTCTTGTACAGGCACTACGGCTAGGAAGGCAATCGTAAAGCCTTGTGCTCTCGTGGGACATGTGCAGTCACTGCGTCTGGAGAGGTCGCTGAGCTAATGCATAGCACGTTTTAATTGCAGGCCGTCAACCCAGGATGACGAGATAGTGTCGAATGATCGACGGCACAGCTGGTGACGTTTCATTCTGTCCGCAACGGCAATAATGTTTGGGCTAGATATCTCGTCGATCTGACTCTCTTCTTAAGAAGGAACTGAGGAGCGGCCGGGTCGGCAGGGGCATATATACGGTGCCGCAAAGGCGCCACGCCAGGGGGCGCCTGCCGACCCGCCGGGTGTTGCTAGGGGAAAATTCTTCCGACGAACATGCACGCGGCGCGCGCACACCTACTTGGAATGAATATGAGCAACACATCTCGAAGAACAACAGTTACAAAGGTGAGTAACCGTCTTATCTAAATTGTTGGCTGAATAGTCTAGAGGCAAGATCCCTAGGAGAAGCCAAGCGTGGATGTGAGTTGAACTTTGCTGTAGTTAGTAAAGCTAAACCCCAGGGAAGGGGTGATGAGTTTTGACTCTACACAGTGTATGCGTTTGGTTCTAGATTGGGTTGAAAAAGTCACTGGCTAACAAAAATTGGATTATAAGCTTCTATAAATAAGAGAGTGGAGCACACCCATTGCTGGAGAGCGAGCATCTGAATAATGAGGTGATGGGCTTAATCAGCAAATGAATCTTGGGAAGCTGTCCAAAGAAGCCATGATGGAGCTAATGGAAAGGATGGGGCGGGGTGGTGCATGTATGCATTTGTACTGGAGCTGAGGGAGAAGGAGAGAGAGAGAGGAATGCTGTCAGTGTAAAAAATAGGGAAACTACATCTGCCTAAAGCTGGAAAGTGGTTGGTTCTGTGCTGACCTCACAGTCATGTAGTTCTTAAACACTGCTGTGTATATAAATGGGGGGCCTATGTAAGCCCCTGTCTTGGAACAGTGTGCAAAAGAAAGTTCAGGCACCTGTTCCCGACTGGGGCTTCTGGGCACTACCACAGTACAGATAACAGTATGAGGATAAAAAACTGTACGCAACTCCGCCAGGAGGGTATACATACAATTGCTCACCGAGAGAGATGGGCTAGAGTATCCCTTTAGCACACCAGATATCCTTCTTATAGCAAGTACCTGTCGCTCACTAGAGTTAGAGTTTCAGAAGTTTCCATTTATGCTTCAATTTCACGCACTGTTAGTTTTCAAGAATGTTAGGGTTGGGGCAGAGTTTTCCATACTTGATCACTGCCTGAAATAAGGTGACCGGACAGCAAATTTGAAAAATCAGGACAGGGGGTGGGGAGTAATAGGAGCCTATATAAGGAAAAGACCCAAAAATCGGGGCTGTCCCTATAAAATCGGGTCATCTGGTCACCCTAGCCTGAAAACAACCTTGAAGCTTAGAGAAGCCCTTTTTGGGCTACAGGAAAGTGAAAGAGTACTCTTCCCTGTGTAGATACATAAATAAAGAGGGCAGGAGGGAATTTTAAACAAACTTGTGGATATAGGGCTACATCAAAAACTGAAGAAGTCAGAAACCTGATATGGATGTAGTCCTCTTGGGGACTAGAACCTTTGCGGGGTTTGTTGGAATATAGTCAAAATGAAATTGATAGGCAATTGAAAATTTCTTAAGTAGGTGGAGTGCTGTTTATGATAGTTTTTTAGCAGTCCCTGCCCACTTTGTAATATCCCATTGCATATTCTCCCTGTTCTATATGATCTGTCCTATATGGCCCTGTCCCAGACCTTCTCTACACTAAGCTGCATGGATGGATAACATACATTAGTTAACACCTTCCAAATCTTAGTCTAGAAAAGGCCTTGGGGTTGCAGAGTCTGGAAGGGAGAGTTTATGTGAAGGACATTATAAATACGTTAATGAAACACACACAGCCCAGTCTGAAAAACTGCTTTAACATCGAGGATAAAAACAAATTTCAGATGCAGGAAAAAAAAAATTCAGCTCTTGCAATTTCAGAGGGATATTCCCTACTTTCTGCATTCCATAATATTCTGTCAAGTCTGAATGTTTTCTAAACAACAACAAAAATCAAACAAAGTCAAAATGTCAAATATTATCACTGAAACAGGAAGATAAACTGTCATGATGAAAAAGAATAGAAAACTTTTTCTGCTGTTGTTTGGCTGGAAACAACGAGGAACTTAACCTTCTTGTTTGTAATTCACTTTAGTGGCACCTAACATTCAATGCCTAATTAGGGCCATTTAGAAGCTAACATTATTAAGTGCAAGTCACTTTTTTCTTCCTATAAAAATAAATAAGGAATTTAAATGCCAATGAAGAACCCCCCAAATTATATATTGAATGTGACAAACAGTCCTACATCCCTTGGAAGTTACTTAGCCAAGGAAGTGAAGCTTCAGTTAGAATCATCTTCATTGTAGATTTAAAATAAAAATAAAACATGTCCAGCTTCTCTAAGTCAGCAGGTGAGCTCAACAACCTTTATTTTGTGTGGTGAGAAGAAAGTGGAGCAAAGGGAAAAAAATGAGTATTCTGTGGCATGCAGCACAAATGTGCTCTTTGTTTAAATTAAATCTGCAGATTGCAAAAAACCAAACCCACATTATATAAAGTTGGCTATTTGAATTCACAACATGTGAGGAAAAGTATGGGGAAACTAGATTAGACTGTATTTTGGTATGTCTGCCAGATAGCCAACAGGAGCAGTACAGGAAGAACAGAATGAATGTTTTCAGGTATTCAGCAGTTTCAGATGGGGAAGGATTGGTCTACCCACATATCTTCATCAGTCTCAGATGGTTTATCCTTCTTAAGATGTAATTTCATATTATACTCATTTTGTTCACCAGTATTTTATAGACACGTAATACAGAGCAAATGTGCTAGCAGAAAGTAAATGTTATTGCTGCAGAGGCTCAAGTTTGGGTGCACAACTGATCTAATGTTGAAGCGGTGACACAACAGTCAAAAAAAAACTGGTCAACAATGCCTGATTTCCACTGGTGACATAGCAGTATTTTAATATTGTTAATGGCTTGAACGTGTGCATAAGAGTAAAGATTTAATGCTGAATTTTAAAATTCTTCCCAATTATAGTGGTTCCTGGTAAATGCCCATTAAATTTAGAGGTATTCCATTGTATAAGTTATACTCAGTAAAAAAAGAAAAGAAAATCACAGTGGGCTGAAGTCCTGGCTGAAAGTTGCGAAGCCTTTTTTAAGTTAAATGGCTAAATTAACTAAGTAACTGTGTTAGCTATATTTTTAGACATTTCTAGAATATATTATTCTAGGAAACAACTCTGATCTTTATTTCAAGATTTGGTAGTCTCCAAGGTAGGTAGATGTATGCCAGTGGTCTGAATGGACTTTCTCCTGACATCTGTTGGTGAATTGGAGGAAAAGACTTCAGGAGCAGACCTTATTTGCATAGACACACCTACTTTGCCAAAAATGATCAATTTTGGCTTGTTTGGATTAAAAATGCAGTTAAGTTTTGAGTGCAGGGGTAAAGAAATGTTGTTATCGTTAGTGTATGACTAAAGGACAGCAGAGCTTTATTTAATATGCCCCAATTGTTGACCAATCTTTTATAGACGAGTAATATGGTTACCATAATTTAAACCTAACTTGCTATGTGGGGGCAGTAGTAGCCAGGGTAGGGGAAACAAATGATGAGGACTCTGTTTAAGGATCTTAAATGGTATTTGACCCTCCCGCGCCAATGTTTAAAGATGCAACTAAATGGACTGAATTGAAATCCCTTGCTGCCACTTAGTGACCATTGCATCTGAAGTCATTGAAATATGTTGCTAAAGGTGGGAGCTAGTCCCAGAAAATATGCAGGTGATATCTCCAACAATCATTCGTTGTATATCCTACTTGTGTTACTGAGCCTATTAAAACAATATAAAAAGAAGCTATATTATATGTGAAAGTTTTGTTAATGGCATGTAAAGGATGCAGAGAATAAAAAAAGCCTTCCAAAGTTAGAAAATAACATATCTGTTGGAATTCTTGTAACTGAACCACAATGCGCAACCTGCATGTTTTACAGTGTAGATTTCATAAAGTATATTAGACTACACATGTAATAAAAACAGAAAATACCATATCTGGTACAAAACAGGCTGACATTGCTGAAACTTTCACTTTTGCACTTCAGTACTTCTGATGACTTTTAGTATAAATAAATCTGTAATTATAAATAATTGTCTGGTAAGAATTAATTGTCCTCTATGTTCAGAAGTCTAAATCATACACTTAGTGGCAACAAATTGCATTTTCATTTAGTCATCTTAGGGAATGTTTGTAGAAAGTGTGGGGAGAAGAGGGCGATGCTCTTAAAATATCGGAAGGGTGGGTGTTTTGTTGCATTAGAAGAATTTAGTATTGATTAAAGCAGTGACACTGAAGTGTAAGCCTCTTTTTATTTTTAACACTATTAATATTTCTTAATTCACGGAGAGTTTGTCTACACTAGTGGTTTCCAAACTTGTTCTGCCGCTTGCGCAGGGAAAGCCCCTGGCAGGCCAGGCCGGTTTGTGTACCTGTCGCGTCCACAGGTTCGGCCGATCCTGGCTCCCAGTGGCTGCGGTTCGCTGCTCCAGGCCAATGGGAGCTGCTGGAAGCAGCATGGGCCGAGGGACATACCGGCTGCCGCTTCCAGCAGCTCTCATTGGCCTGGAGCAGCGAACCGCGGCCACTGGGAGCCGCGATCGGCTGAACCTGCGGATGCGGCAGGTAAACAAACCGGCCCGGCCTGCCAGGAGCTTTCCCTGCGCAAGCGGTGGAACAAGTTTGGGAACCACTGGTCTACGGACTGGGCTACTGTGATGTATGTGGGAGTGATTTCTACAGTGCACTAAAGTCCTGCACATTAATTGGTCTGTGGTGACCCTGCAGGTTTGCCTTTCAGTGCAACACATTAATGTAGTGCTCCTTCAGACAGCACTACATTAATGTGCACTAAGGAACCTTTAGTGCACAGCAACAAGACATGGACCAATTAATCTGCAGTGTTTTAGTGAGTTTTAGAAATCATGCCCCTTAATGAACATTGCCCCACCATGTACTCTGAGTCTTGTTATATATCAAGATTCTCTTTCACATGCCAAATGTTTAGTTACTCATATGCTTAACTCATGGTAAATTGAATCAGGGAGGTTGTGACTTGCATATGGACTCACAATAGTTAGTGGCAGTTAAAAAGGGGATTGAGAGCTTTGATTCCCAGTGCCCTGCTCTAGTCATCAAGCTATACTACTTATGTTGAACGTTTCAGCATGGTTGAAATAGTTTATTCTTCCCCTATGGAGGCTGAGAAGGATATTAACTTCTGTCCCCTGCCTATATATTGTTTTTGGCTGCACCTAAGTCTCCTGATTCACAGCAGGGTGTCGTTCTGCAAGAAGATGTGCAGTTTTCTAGAATGGCAGTACCGCTTCAGCTTAAATAGACCCTGAAAAAAGTGAAATCACTTTTAAGATAATGTCACACATTTAGAAAAGTATCTGATCCAGACTAAATGAAACTTCAGATCAGAAACATCAGCATGGAAATGCTTACAGTCCATAGCTCTCTGATGAGGCGCTGTGATAGCACCTGTGTGACTCAACAGGGGAGTGAATAAATGCTGAATATTATGATCAGCCAAGATTTTTAATGTGAGCACGTGGTGGAGTGAATATTTTGAGCTGGGTAGGCTGGAGGTAGGATGCTACTGTGTGTGTGGGTGAAAACTTTACCAAATGACACTGAGTATCAAACAGAACTCTTTTTCTGTTTAATCATTTTGTTCTTTAAGTAGCATTGTGTACTGAGGGAGCAAAGTACTTAATCTTCATACTACTCATCATCATCATCATCATCATGTTCCTATTATGCCTCTGGTGTTTAGGGCAGTGCTGGAGCTCTTCCACTCCTGTCTATTTCTGGCAAGTCTTTCAGTGGTTCCCCAGCGATGTCCCAGGTTTTTCAGCTTGGTTTCCATAGCTCTTTGCCATGTTGTTTAAGGGCGGCCTCGTTTTCGCTTGCCTTCCGATGTCCATCCTATTGCTACTCTGGTGATGGAATCAGTTTCCGTCTGAAGTACATGACCGATCCATCTCCACCGCCTCCGGGCAGTGATGGTGCTCAGATTTTCTTGACTGCACTGTGTCAATAGATCTTGATTTGAGATTGTTCTGGGTCAAAAGATACGGAGGATTTTTCTGAGGCAGGTTATTTGGACGTGTCATACTTTCTCATTCCCCGGCATTCTGCACTATAAAGTAGCGTTGAATTCATACTACTCAGCCAACATTAATTCCCAAATCAGCCTGGTGAGATAATCAAATACTATCCTCGTTTTGCAGCAGAGGAAAACACGGCAGAGGGGTTAAATAAGGTGCCCAATGCCACAGAACAAGTCAGTGGCAGAGCTTGGAAAAGGAGTCAAGTTTGTCTTTCAAGTCCCCTGCTTTAACCATTATTAGCTATGCCATCTATCTTGATGGGATTTGATGGGGATCTTATTTAACTTGCTGAACTAGTTGAGATAAAGTTTTTATATTTCAACTGTTGTATAATGTAATCCAAGCTTTAGAGGTGGGGTGAGGTGGGGCAAGTGGGAGGTGTAATAAATGCTGCTTCTGGAAGGAGGCTTACAGGCACAGAGTTTGGTTGCATCTACTCTGTGCAAATTGGGGTCCGTAATTCCTCTTTGTACTGCGGTCCACAGATATGCTACAATGGTTACGTCCGCCTGCTTACAGCTTGGCGACAGGCCCGACAGGCCCAGGCTTGTCAGTCACTGGTAGCAGGGAAATGCCCTGCCTCTTGAAGTTCAAACAGTTGAGATCGCTCCCATAGCCAAGAAAATTCGATGATCTGTTTGTCTTTAGGAGGCCACATCCGTGGACCTTATTACTCAAAGTCAGGAAACTTTCAAATAAGCAGTGGTAAACTTTCCTGTTCTTCGTCATGCTAAGGTCCAGAGATCCATTACAAAAAGATTTTCATAGCAGTGTGCTTCTTGGGCAGGAGGCAAATCTTCTTTAAATATGGACAACTAAAATGAGGTATGTATAATATATCTTCCATTTTCCCCTGGGCAGCAAGGTGTGGAGAAGGCTTCTGCCCCCTTACCCCCTCCAAAAAAAACAAAACAAAAAAAAGAGAGAGAGAGAAAATGGCTTTGGCTAAAGACTGGATGGCCAGTATATGCAATCTGGTGAATTTATATACTGATGACCATGTGGCTGCCTAGTTGACCTCATTACAAAAGCTCTCCCCTGAGTCCATCAGTGCTCCTAAGGAATATACTCTCATGCTTGTCACAAGGGAGAATACTTCTTGAATTTACTTGGGCAATGAGTACTCTGACCGTTGTGAAGGCCATTTGTCTAAATTAAAAATACAATAGGGGATCTCTTGCAAGAAAGCTACCAGCCTCAGAAACTCCTCTGACTGGAGAGAGTTGCTTGCAGGAAGTCTATTTTAATAGATAGGAAGTATAATGACCCTGCCTGTAGAGGTTCAATCTGGGTAGTGCTGTAAGGAGCAGAACGAGATTCCATGGTTGTGTTCTGTGACCTTGTGGCATTAAAATAAATGATTGGAATAAGAGTTTAGATTAAATTAAGTGATTTCCCAGAGGAAGGATTTCATGTTGAGATTTGTACAAAACTTTCTTTTAGTGTATATATGCTGAGAATGTTAGACTCCAGAGATTTGACCTTTTTGCTTGTACGCTCTTATAGACTTGCAAGAGAGCAGAACTCAAGGCTATGGTTCGCTGACTTCACCTAGTAGTTAAGCTATGAAGTTTGCAGCAGCCAGCAGGGTATGTTCTACTTGTTGACTTCTTTCTAGGATCCATGGGATCAATAATTGCTTCATCCAAGCATCTATTTTGGACCTATCTGGTCCTGGATGGAAGATTCTTTTTTGTATTAGCAGACCACATCTGTGAGGTAGAGCTCTCAAAAGGTCCAGTGCTGAGTTAATCAGGTCTCTGAGCCATAGCTTTTTCATCTGCAAAGGCATAAACCTTTATTACTGGCATTCTCTCCTCCCTATCTTTGTTTGGTCATGGAGAGCAATGGAAAAGGTGGGAAGGCAGAGATGTTGCCCAGTTTTGTGAGAGGTGGTTCCCCACTTCATGCTTGTGGACCGTATTTCATGAAGAAAGAAAACTTTCAGGTAAGCACATATAAATGTTCCTGTTTCCCATAGATGCAGCACAATGGTATTGGGTTGTAGTGTAGTCAATATAAGAATATTTTTACTACTACGTCAAGCCCAGTTTAAATTACAGCCTTCGCATTGCTCTCAGGAGAGCTCTGGTCCTAGTTTTCCTAATGTAGATGAGACCTTTTAGTGCCTTTTGCCAGCAGTTTTCCTCCTCTTCCCAGAAGTGATATTAGCCTTGTATCAAGGAAGGCTGCTTGCTAGTCTCAGCCATTTATTACTACTTAGCAAGGACAGTGAGGATCATGAAAGGAGGAACCAGTGTTATCTAGGAAGTGTTTGGAGTCTTAGTGTTATCAAGCAGAATATGGATGCATGTTTCACAGCAGGAAACATGGCTGGCACCGAAGCCCTGGAACATTATTTAGAAATCTGCTTTTTAGCATTCTGCATTCTGAGTCTCAGCATAACCTTAAAAATAAAATTATGCTGGTTTTATATGTGGTTTATGCTGAGCTGTATCACTAGTATTAAAATTATACCCCTTCTTGTTCAAAACTGCTGTATTTGCTGTTTTTCCCCCTCCTTGCTTTATCCTGTAATCAAAGTACTGCTTTGAGAAACTAACTATATAGAACATTCAGTTCCATTATGTAATCTTGCTTTCATTTATGCTACACCACATGATAACCTTAAAATATTACAGCTAATGCAACGCTGAAGAAGGAAAAATAGAAGTATTAGTCATAGAAATTTTCAGAAATTTTTTTTTATCCTTACTAACCGTGTCCATATACTAAGGTACTTTATGTGCTAGAGAAGGACACAAGCTAAACAGGGTTGCTGCATCAGTTAATTGATCTTCTCTAGAAATCCAATCTGTGTGGGATTCTTTTTCCTGGGCCTTGCCTCTTTAGCAGAAGGCAGACAGGACTCTCCAGTCCCTTAGGGTATGTCCACACTGCAGTTAAAATACTGTGGCTGGCCTGGGTCAGCTGACTCGGGCTTACGGAACTCAGACTAAGAGACTGTTTAATTGCGGTGTAGACATTTGTGCTCGGTTAGAGCCAGAGCTCTGGGCCCCTCCCTCTCATAGGGTCCTAGAGCCTGGGCTCCAGCCTGAGCCCGGATGTCTACACTGCAATTAAGCAACCTCTTAGTCTGAGCTCTGTGCATGTCTGGCTCTGACTTTTTTGCTGCCCCAAGCAAGAAAAAACAACAAACCAACAACAATAAAAAAATAGGGTAGCCGTGCCGCCCTCAGATTGGACAGAATGCCGCCCCTTGGAATCTGCTGCCCCAAGCACGAGCTTGCTCAGCTGGTGCCTGGAGCCGGCCCTGGCTCTGTGAGTATGAGTCAGCTGGCAAGCGCCAGCCATGGGCTTTTAATTGCAGTGTAGCCGGACATACCCATAAGGTTTCATGTTCCTAACTGGCAGCATTAGGCCATGCCCACATTAGGGAAAATGTATCTTTAACATGTTAGCTAATAAGTGTTCATGTTCTAGTGTAGAAGAGGCAAGTTGTAGTTTTAATTTGCTAGTTGGTCGAGGGAACGGTAAGTGGAGCCAAAGAAGTTATCTCAAGCAACTAAAATGTGTTGAAACTACAACTTGCTTTGTTTATGCTATGATGTCACGTTTACAAATACAAGATGTATTTGTTTCATAGTGCAGATAAGGCATTAATGGGCAGGCACTGATAGACTTTGACAACTGATCTCTGATTTGGCCCTGATGGATCAGATCTCCTTCTGCTGAGGGCTCTGGAGATGGATATCTTAGGTACCCATCTGAACAGCGAACTACTGGCTGTCTGCTCATGACACCAAAAACTTATCATGTTGGTGCATTTCCTTCCACTAGTGAACAGAGCTGGTCAAAATTTTTCAACCAACATTTTTACTGACAAAAAATGGGAAAAATTTCCCACAAAACTTTTTTTTTTCTTTTATCATTTAGAAATTTCCCATGCAAAATCAAATTTCAGAGTAAAAACTTGAAATGAAAATTTCTTGTACAAAATCATTTGTAGGGAGGGAACTTTTTGTTATTAACTGGCCCTACTAGTGAGGGGGACATGTGACTGGCCTTACTGGGTCAGACCAGTGGTCCATTTAGCCCAGTGTCCTGTCTTCTTTGCCAAATGTTTCAGAGGGAAAGAATGGAACCTGGAAATTTAAAGACTGATCCATCTCTTGTGTTCCAGTCCCAGCTTCTGTCAATCAGAGATTTAGAGACATCCAGAACATGGGGTTGTGTCCCTGACCATCTTGGATAATAGCCATTAATGGACATATCCTCCATAAACTTATCTAATTCTTTTTTGAATCCAGTTATACTTTTGGCCTTCACAGCATTCCCTGGCAATGTGTTCCACAGGCTGACTGTGTGTTGTGCGAAGAAGTACATCCTTATGTTTGTTTTAAACCTGTATGATCTTCTGTTTGTCTTTCGGTTCTCAAAAGTCTTGGCAAGGCTCAGGGGAGACAAGATTCATTGGTCCAAATGAGTCTGCAGTGGCCCAGAGAAGTATAATTCCTGACTGTATTTCAAAGGGCCAAAGCTGGTCCAATCCGGCTGAGAGCCTGGCCTTGGATAATCACTCAGAATAAAGGTACCTTGCTCCATCCCAGTCCAGGAGCTCCTCTCCCTGGAAGCTTAGCTCCTTAGAGCATAGAGCGGCATAGTTATGGTGTTACCAAGGATGTGATTAATGCTGTTGTGGGCTCTTCAAAGACAGAGGGACTTACAACTGTAAGCAAAAAAAGTTTGCAGTGTTATGTGAACCAGCCGATGTGGACTCTCTTACTTGCTTTAGGAGAGCTAAAGAAAAGTCACCAAAAAACTGCTTGACTACTTTTTCTATGTGTTTGAGTCAAGTTTAAAGGTAAACTCAATGTTGGTTCACCTGGAAGCTATTAGCCGATCAAAAACTACACTTGTACTCCGGTATAATGCAACCCGATATAACATGAATTTGGATATAACACAGTAAAGCAGCGCTCTGGGTGGGGAGTGGGGGGGCGGGGCTGCACACTCCGGCGGATCAAAGCAAGTTCAATATAATGCGTTTTCACCTATAACGTGGTAAGATTTTTTGGCTCCTGAGGACAGCGTTGTATCAGGGTAGAAGTGTAGTTGAATGCAAATCACTGCTTCTACAACCTCTTGTCAAATTAACTGGGACTAGATGCTCTTGAAACCACCCTATCTGCATTAAAAAAGAAACCGTGCATCACAGGATTAATGTTGTCCTAAAGCTGATGAAAGCTCTCTTTGAGCCATCTGTGAGCTCAGCTCTCTTACATGGAAGGTCATTTTCCTTGTGGCAATAACTTCAGCTTGTAGAATGAGTGACTTTCAGGCTCCATTGACCTTCTAAAAGGTTTTACAAGGACAAAGTAGAGCTGAGAATTCTCAGTATTTCCTTTTCAGGGTGATTTCAGAATTGCACTATAATGAGCCTGTTGTTCTGCCAACATTCTTCCCACATTCACCTGCCCACTCTGGTGAAGCTCTTTCCCCAGGTTTGACATTAGAAAGTCCTTGGGGTTCTGCTTGGAGCAGACTAAAGCCCTTGTTCATATGACACCAATTCCTTAGGCAATGCTGTCATTAAGAGGGCCAGGTCTAAATGGTTGATTGCATCTCTTGCTGCTGTACCTCAGTGGTTTTCAACCTTTTTTCATTTGCAGAGCCCTTTGGAAATCTTAGACATAGTCTCTGGACCCTCAGGTTGAAGACCATTGCTCTAACCTAACTGGCCTGAAGCTTGAAGGCTACTTCAAGGTTCTTTTGATCTGAGGCACTGTGGCTTCTGCTACTTGCCTCAGGGAGTTTTCCACTTCAGACATCTGCAAGGCAGTTCTATGGTTCCTGTTCCATATATTTGCAAAGCAATATTGCTTGGACTCAGTCTTTAGGGAGGAATTATACTTCTGTCTCTCAATTCTAAGAACACCATTTTTGAAACAGGGAAGTCCACATTTTGTATGTCCGTTTATTTAGGATGGGCAAATGTTTGAGCTGCTTGTTTTTGTGGCTGCGTCTTACAGGCTATTGAAATGTATTGTACCGTACTGAAATATTTACATGTTGGAAGGTATCTTATTCATTTATTAATATTGATTGTTTAGATTATTACACTTGCTCTCGCTGTGTATTGCATATGTGATTGTTGCATTGTTTCTTCCGTGACTGTTCTCAATCATAAAATAGAATATTAAGGTTGGAAGGGACCTCAGGAGGTCATCTAGTCCAACCCCCTCCTCAAAGGAGGACCAATCCCCAGACAGATTTTTACCCCAGTTCTCTAAATGGCCCGCTCAAGGACTGAACTCACAACCCTGGGTTTAGCTGGCCAGTGCTCAAGCCACTGAGCTATCCCTCCCAGTCAGCTTGCTCTGTTCTTCACAGAAGGTACCTTTAGAGAACGGAGCTGCATATTTAACAATATCATGTCACAGGCTCTAACTAACCTCCTCTGTTTGGATGGGAACTTTTTTGAGGTGGTGTCTAATTCACTGTTCAATGTTATTGTCACAGTCAGTTGCACCTGTACTCCCCAACTATGCTAGGCTTCAGGCTCTCCTGGCCATCCACTCTCTTAAATGGAGACGCACGTCTGACTCCCTTCTGATCAAGGTATTTCTAGGTTGCGCAGTCCCCTGACTATATTTTGGTATCCCGGCAAGAGACTTTGCCTAAGCAGGCCAGCTTACTTCCTCTTCAGAGACCAATATAAGGTACCACAAAGCGTTTCCCAATCAAGCTTATTTTATTCTTAATGTAAAAGCACTACAGAGGAAGTGTTTAAAGTCAGAAAAGAACCCTCATGCATGCTACTAAGCTTTCCAGCGATCACCCCAGCCCTAATGTGGGCTCTGGCAGGAGCAGTCCTTCAAAACTCCACTCAAGGAGTTTCCTTGTGGTTTCATGTTCGTCACAATTTCAGCTCATAGCTAGCACAGTCTTGGGGCGCCTCAGTAGGCCAAGTCTTTCCGACCCTTCCCTAAGACATGGGGCCATGGGTGAACCAGGGGTCTTGCCTGTTTGCTGCATCAGGAAGAAGGCTCTGAGCCTGTTAAAAACCAGGCAGTTTATCCAAAAATCCTTTCTTTGTTTGTTGGTCCCTGGAGAATCCAGTTTGAACTAGACAGCCTCTCCCAGGATTGCTTCAAAGAGCTGATAACCAGAGGAATTTCATTAGCATCCCTGAAGCTACATACAGTCTCACAATAACACACAAATAATTGCAGTTTTAATACAATGGACCCCTAAGGCATTGAACGTTATTCAGTAATGCTCATCTTAATTCCATAAAGTTTGTCCAAGATATTGTTATATCTGTCACAGTTATCGCTCTGCCTTCTTGAGACATTAATTTTTTTCACTCATTTTGTGATTGGCTATCTTTTCTTTGGGGGCCCCTGGCTTCCTCCTCATCAGCAAATGAGAAAGCGGCTCTCAGGAGTGGCACATAGCCACAAATAGAGTAGGCTAGGGGTGGGGTAGCTTGCCTTCTTCCGCTGCCCTTCTTGCCATAAGATATTATTCAGAAAACTCATCAGCATTCAGAAATGAATGGACATTTTATTTGGATAGTAACATAGTTACAGAAATGAGAATTTAAAAATAAATTACAGCAGCAGCAAGAATATGGTGCTGCATCCCTTCCCATCATGGTGAATAGCCATTGATGGATCTATTCTCCATAAAGTTACTTAATTTTTTTAACCCAGTTATAGTTTTGGCCTTCACAAAATCCCCTGGCAATGAGTTCCACAGGTTGACTGTGCACTGTGTATAGAAGTGCTTCCTTTTGTTTATTTTAAGCCATCTGCCTTTTAATATCATAGGGTGACCCCTGATTCTTGCGTTATGTGAAAGAGTGAGTAACATTTTCTTTTTCACTTTCTCCACGCCAGTCAAAATTTTATAGACTTCTATCATATCCCCCCTTAGATGTCTCTTTTTCAAGCTGAAATACCCACACACAAGTTTGGAAGGGAGCGGTTCACACCAAAGAGTAAGTGTACCCTTGGGAGTACGCAGAGGTCTTCCGGGGGTTACATCAACTCATCTAGATATTTGCCCAGTTTTACAACAGGCTACATAAAAAGCACTGTGAATTCAGTACAAACTAAAATTTCATACAGACAATGACTTGTTTAGGCTGCTCTATATACCATAAACATACAATATTTATATTCCAATCAAATTATTTTATGATTACATGTTAAAAATGAGAACATGAGCAATTTGTCAGTAACAGTGTGCTGTGACACTTTTGTGTTTTTATTTCTGATTTTGTAAGCAAATAGTTTTTAAGTGAGGTGAAACTTGGGGGTATGCAAGACAGTGGACTCCTGAAAGGGATACAGTAGTTTGGAAAGGTTGAGAACTACTTTCTAAACCAGGGGTGGGCAAATTATGGCCTGGGGCCGCATCTGGCCCTCCAAACATTTTAATCCAGCCCTTGACCTCCTGCTGGGGAATCGGGTCTGTGGCTTGCCCTGCTCTGTTGCTCCAGCCGGGGAGTGGGGTCCGAGGCTTGCCCCGCTCTACGAGGCTCTCAGAAGCAGTGGCATGTCCTCCCTCCAGCTCCTACGCATAGGGGCTGCCAAGAGTTCCACATGCTGCTGCTGCCCCTGCAGCTCCCATTGACCAGCAACTGCAGCCAATGGGAGCTGCAGGGGTGGCGCCTGTGGACAAGGCAGTGTGCAGAGCCTCCTGGCCCAGCCTCTGCATAGGAGCTGGAATGGGGACATACCGCTGCTTCTGGGAGGTGCCACCCAGAGCCTGCACCCCTGATCCCCTCCTGCCCTCTGAACCCATTGGTCCCAGCCCAGAGCACCCTCCTCATCCCTAGCCCCATCCCAGAGCCTGTACCCCTAGCTGTAGCTCTCACCCTGCCCTGCACTCCTGCCCCAGCCCAGAGCACCCTCCTCATCCCTAGCCCCATCCCAGAGCCTGTACCCCTAGCTGTAGCTCTCACCCTGCCCTGCACTCCTGCCCCAGCCCAGAGCACCCTCCTGCATCCTTAAAACCACATGTCTGGCCTCACCCCAGAGCCCACCCCCCCAGCTGGAGCCCTCACCCCCTACTGCACCCCAACCCCCAATTTCGTGAGCATTCATGGCCCGCCATACAATTTTCAAACCCAGGTGTGGCCCTTGGGCCAAAAGGTTTGCCCAGCCCATTCTAAAGCCTCAGAGCACAAGCCAGCCTCTCAAGAGGTTAAGAAGGGTCAATACTAGGTTAATCAGGCCTATTGAGCAACTTATTCCATAACTGCTTATTTGAGGATATATTGCACTTTGCTCTGCAGCCCATGGTATTGGTCACTGTCAACGACAGGATAGATGAGCCACTGCTCTGCTTTGCTCTGGTATGGCAATTCCTGTGTTTCCTTAGGTATTACATCACTGTAATAGCTCCAGGGGATCTGTCTCTCTCTCACTCGGGAGCTGAGAACCAGGAATGAAATCCTTCAGGATGCTATTTTCAGATAAGTAGTTGAATTACATAACTATCCCTTTTTCCCACTCTCTACCACCTCTTGGAATGGTGTAGCTCAGGGGTAGGCAACCTCTGGCATGCGGCTCACCAGGGTAAGCACCCTGACGGGCTGGGCCAGTTTGTTTATCTGCCGTGGCCGCAGGTTCTGCCAATCGCGGCTCCCACTGGCCATGGTTTGCTGTCCCAGGCCAATGGGGGCTGCGGGAAGCGGCGTGGGTGAGGGATGTGCTGTCCATGGCTTTCTGCCGCCCTCATTGGCCTGGAGCAGCGAATCGCGGCCAGTGGGAGCCACAATCAGCCGAACCTGCGGGCGCAGCAGATAAACAAACCGGCCCAGGCCACCAGGGTGCTTACCCTGGTGAGCTGCGTTCCAGACATTGGTGACCCCTGGTCTAGGTTGTGAAGTTAGAGGTGAGACTAGAGTCATATAGTTGAGGTTTGAGTGGAAGAGTGAGGTAGGGGTGTGTGTGTGTGTGCGCGCGCGCGCGGGGGTGATCCAAGTCACCCTTGAATGTATATGAAGTTATAAATTGTTTCTGTGCCAAGTGGCAAGAGCCTGCTCTCTGCTGGCTTTCTTACTCCTCTTGAGACACCTAAGGCCTGCTGGGCATGCTTCTACCAGCTCCTCTGGGGAGGTAGGTAGAGGAAGGAGCCATCTCCTGCTGGTGTTCCAGGCCAGGCTGTTCATGGCATTGAAAGCTACTTCCTGCCTGTCGTTTTTTGTTTCTGCAATCCTGTGTTCAGCCCTGTTCCTGAGAAGTAGCCACTTAACTTGTTAGGGGCCTTCTGCTCCTCTCCTTCAACTTGAAACTTTCTCCCAGGAGCCAATGTGTTGGGTCCTCGCTTTCCCACCACATCCCCTCTCCAGTCAGCTGCAGGATTCTGGTCTCTTTCTCCTGTTACAAGATGGCTCTTCAGCATACAACGAGGTCTCCCACTCAAAGCAGTGTACTAGCTTGCACTCTTCTGAGACACTCTGTATGATGCCTATTCTGGATTACCTCACACATCAATTAAGATGTGGAGGGAAAGGCTGTAAACCAAACGTAGGTTCCTAAAGCTAAAATTTTCTAGCTTTTCATTAAAACATATGATTAAAAATCCACTCTAAGTTTAATTTTTTTTAACATTCACTTTCAAAGATCTGCCTGTGTATCATATCTTAAACCGTGGCTGGCATTAGATCAGAAGGGAGTCTCTCTATGACAATTTTCAACCATTCATAGGCTAGCCTTCCAAGTACACAGAAATTGCAGAGGTGATTCCTCTTAGACTCATATACTTTAAGCCCAGAAGGGACCAATCTAGTATGACCTCCTGCACATTGCAGGCCACAGAACCTCACCATCTCACTCCTACAGTAGGCTCCTTTGGCTGAGATACTGAAGTCCTCAAGTCTTGATTTAAAGACTTCAAGTTACAGAGAATTCACCATTTACTCTCATTCAAATCAGCAAGTGACTCATGCCGCATGCTGAAGAGGAAGGTGAAAGCTCCCTCAAGGTCTGTGCCAGTCTGACTTGGGGTAAAATTCCTTCCTGAATATGGTGACCAGTTAGACCCTGAGCATGTGAGCAAAACCCACCAGCCAGACATATGAGAGAGGTGGGATCTGAATACTAAATAAATGATGGCCTGTCTACCAAGAAGAAAAGCATATTGGAGAGTTGTTGAGGAATTTCACTGCTGGTGGAAGTAGGGCTTTATATTCCAGTTACGTCAGTGCCGTAAGACTTATCTTTTTGTCTTGTCAGTGGCCAGGCTCATCACCACTTTTCCATGAATTTCCCATCAAACACCTTCTCACTAATTTTGAAGCTGGCAACAGAATCATGGGATTATTCTAGGAGACCATTGTAAACATTTGGACTTTAACATAATTTTACATAGTGGATACTTACCCAACTTGTAATTTCAGATATGCAGTATGTGCTTGGATTTCACTGGAACTGTTAATGGACAATGGGACTTGAACACACTCCATTAAATTCTTCAGAACAGCTAGAGATTTTAACATGAATTAACATTAATTTTTTAACACAGTAGAACTTTGGAGGGAGAGAACAAAATAAAAACAGCAAAATCAACTAATCATTGCATTCCAGTAATCAATGCATGAAAGATTATTGATCTAGAAAAATGGAAAGAATTCCCCCTCATATAACTTTCTTTGCTGATGCAGTAAGTTTTTTTGATAGAGAAGACCTCCAGCATTGCATGCTTCAGATGCTGTTATTGAAACGCATTTAAACTATGAAATAGGATACTACCTGTGTCATAGACATCCTTGTATTCTAGTGGTAACTGGCAGTGCTTCTATAGCAAAGCCTCTCTGCATTTCCACTGCGGAGGTGAGAGCAGCCAGGCAACACTCACAAGAGAAGAGGAGTTGATAAGTCACTATCTCTCTTTTTGAGCACATTTTTGGTTGATTCTGGAGGAATCTGAAGTGCTTGTGAATTTGTGCGTGTCCTTGAACACAAACAACAAGCATTGGTTATCAGAATAAAGTGAGCGTGGCTCCTGGCTCAGCACTTTTGCTATTGCAGTGAAAGGAGGCATGTTGGAGAAGAATGTGTTTACTCCAATGCTCAAAGTCTCCTCTCTTGAGTCAAATTAGTTACCATGTGTAGAGAGTTGCCTACTGTTTCCTATTTCAGGCCTGCAGGAGAGAAGGAGCTACTGTTTATATACCTGGCCACATCTTTGGATGGCCCTTATGACTCTGCTGGCTAATGAGGAGTCTCCTATGCATCCGAAGAAGTGAGCTGTAGCCCACGGAAGCTTATGCTGAAATAAATTTGTTAGTCTCTAAGGTGCCACAAGTACTCCTGTTCTTTTTGCGGATACAGGCTAACACGGCTGCTACTCTGAATCCATTCATCCTGTTAGTGATCTCCGGTATGAACCACAATGAGTGCAACTCAGCTATAGAAGGGACGTTAAGCACGAAGTCCTATCATTTGCTCTTCCGGGGCTGTCTTATTCTGTCTCAATGCTTTGGATCCAGATTCTCCCCATGATGTTACTCCTTTTAATATCTAAGGGGAGTCAATAGCACTTGTGTGGGGGAGAATCAGACTCCTGAAGTTACTGAAGCATTGTGTATTAATATGTTGGATTTGTCTGTTTCAGCACTGACAAGAAGTGGGTAGCTCTATGTTTGACAGAAGAGCAGTCTGCATCTATAGAAACCAGTGGGAATTGCGTTGAGGTCTGTGCTGTGGAGATTGATAAAAGTGCTGAATAAGGCAGCCATGCTAAATCCATTCTTTGCCAGCCAGAGCGTGGACTTGTAGTGCGTTTATAATGAGACCCTGGTTATTTACTTTGCCTTTTAAGTATGACAGACTATTCCTCCTACACACCTGTGATTGGATGGCAGCTGTGTGATGTACTTGGCATGCAGAGTCAGAAAGGCTCTGCAGTCCGGAAAGTCCTGCAGATCATTTTTTTGATCTAATCTATTTTCCGTTGCCCTTGCAATGCATTTGTCCTAATTACATCCAGCAGTTAGCTGGGAAAAGAATTACGCGGCATTAAAAAGAAAATTAAAGAGTGGAGGGGAAGTAGCCATTTCATAGAACTTGCTGCTGGGACTATGCAGGAATGTAAACAGTGGTGCAATGTGTGCAGATCAAATCAGTATGACATTGGGCAAACACAGGAATAGCTGTTAGAGTAGAAATTTGGCTGTAATCCAAAGTATAAAAAGCTCTTCTGCCCTTTGGTCATCAAATGACCTTCCGTAGAGAGTATTATCTCTTTCTGGGTAGATGAGCGGTCTCTTAGCATGGGAATGTCCAGCAGTCTTGTATATACATTACATAGACATGGGTTGGTGAGTGAGAAATCTGCTTCTGGTAACACTGAACGAGTGGCTACTGCTATAACCAGCAAACCTAAACATCATTTGAAAAACAAAACACCAAGCCACAGAGAGGTGTTGTGTCATGTTCATGCGATATTACCCGTCAATCCCTTTTGAGATCTGAATTTCCTGTTTTTGATTTCAAGCCTTTAACATTCCTTTGTAGATTTTGTGTGTATTACCCATATTCGCACCATCTCTGTATACAGTAACTCCTCACTTAACGTAGTTATGTTCCTGAAAAAAGCGACTTTAAGTGAAATGATGTTAAGTGAATTCAGTTTCCCCATAAGAATGAATGTAAATGGGGGGCTTAGGTTCCAGGGAAATTGTTTTTTGCCATACATTACAGTACAGTACTATAGTTTGGAGGTGCCCCTGCCTTAGCCCATACAGGCACAGCCCACTGGCACTGGAGACAAGGAGGCTGAAGGTGCAGTAGGCTAGGAGAAGCATGTTGTGTAAAGCAGCGGCAGCTTCCCCTACTCTGCAAGCATCAGGGATAGGCGGGGGATGGCTCAACCCTCAGCCCGCCCAAGCCACCCCTTCCCCCAAGCCCCCACCCTTAACTTGCCTCTTCTTCCCCCGCACCACCTTTACTCCACATGCCGCGTCCTCACTCCTCCCCCCTCCCTCCCCTGCCTCCTGCCTGTGGGAGTCAGCTGGCTTGCAGCATTCAGGGGGCAGGAGAGAAGGAGGAGGAGCGAGGGCACAGAGTGCAGGCTCCCCCTGCCTCCTGAACATCGCAAGCCAGCTGATTGCCGTGGGCAGGAGGTAGGGGAGGGAGGGGGGAGGTGTGCCGCATCCTCGCTCCTCTCCCACTCATGCCCGTGGCAATTAGCTGGCTTGCGACGTTCAGGGGGCAGGAGGGAAGGGGGAGGAGCGAGGACTCGGCACGCAGGTTTCCCCCTCCCTCCCCTGCCTCCCAAAAGCCGCAAACCAGCTGATTGCCATGGACAGGGACAGGGAAGGAAGGCGGGAACCTGCGTGCCGAGTCCTCGCTCCTCCCCCTTCCCTCCTGGCCCCTGAACGTCGCAAGCCAATCAGCTGGTTTGCAGCTTTTGGGAGACAGGAGAGGGAGGGGGAGCCTGTGCGCCGAATCCGTGCTCTTCCCCCTCCCTCCTGAACGCTGCAAACCAGCTGATTGCCACGGGCAGGAGGTGGGGGGATGAGGGGGAAGGTGCTGATTCGCGGGGTCTGCCGGCGAGCGGGAGGTACTGTAGGGGGGCGCATAGGGAAGCTGATAGGGGGGCTGCCAGCTGTGGACAAAGCAGGCAGCCGAAGGATGTTATAGTGAAACATTTCACAACTATAAATGGAGCATGTTTTGTAATTCAGCAGGGATGTAAGAGTGAAACAACGTTAAGCGAGAGGACATTAAATGAGGAGTTACTGAATAACATAATAGTATAGAAACCGTGCACAAATCAGCACCCTGCATTTCTGGAGGCAGAGAATGACATGTTCTTACATTCTGTGTCCCCCAGGTTCAAGACAAGGGGCAACAAGTCCTTTGAGGCCACAAGAGCTGGGGGAAGCAGAGTAGGAGCACTTGTGATTGAACCATATTCCAGGACCAGCAAGTACTTCCCCAGCATTGGCTGAGTGGGGAGAGGCCCCTCTGGGCCACATGTCCCTCTTCCTTTCTTCCCCTCCCAGATGATCATCAGGGATGGAAACCCCCGTCTGGAGGGCAAGGCAAATGGCTCAGTGATCCCACTTGTGTAGCCAGGTGAACTAAGGAAAGCAAAGGACTTCCCAGAGGTAGAGGATGCTTCTGGAAGCATCAGCCCCTGGTGGGTGCAAGACACCTTCACAGCCCCAATGCCAGTGGTGGCAGAAGACTTTTGAAACCTGGATGTTATTTTATTGTTTCTTGACTGCTTGTTTCCCTCAGTGTAGTACAACCCATCACATTCCTTCTGTCTCATCCTCTCTTCTGTCTCCTCCTCTCAATCATCCCTTTTCTCCTTCCTTCCTCCCCGCCTTCCTTGCTTTGATTTATTCATCCCTTCCTTCCATTACACCTTCCCTCATCTCTGTGCCAAAATAAAGGGGTAAATAAAAGAATTGGAAATAACAAGGGTCTTATTCCCCCAGTCACTTGGCTTCTATGTTATATCACTTTTCTCCATCTTTTGTTGTTGTCTTTTGGATTGTAAGCTTTTCTAGGCAGGGACCAAACTTGTTCATGTGAGGCTGTGCCTGGCACAAAGGAGACCATGATTCTAATTAGGGCCTTTGGGCACTACAATAATATAATTCCGAACGTAAATAAATGATGATATTCTGACTGCATAGGAGAAAGAAGCGTGTCAGCGAGATACAGAAAACCTCTTGGATTGGAAGTACTTATATCACTTTCTGGATGACTTGTTACAAAGCCAATTATAGAACGTCTTTGGTTGTCAGTCATTGGGAAAGCGGGTCATGTTGCCATTTATATAAACTCTTAAAACCAAAACACACCAAGTAGTTTACTAGCTGAACTGCAGGCTTCTGTTCAATATGCTGCTTCTAAACGTGTGCACGCTGAGGGGGTGGAGGATTTATATAATCCTAAAGCTGAGGGACCCCAAATTTCCAATTAATGCTGTGGCTCACTAGGCTCCAGATGTTTTGGTTTTCACCTTGTTCCTGTTATCACCCCATTTCCTCCCATTGTTTCCCTTTGATTTGTAAGCCAAAGACCACTATAATGATATTAAGTACTAGTTTTCAGAATTTCATGAACTATCAGGAGGGACATCGATCCTTTTTGTCCGCAGTAGTAAATAATTGGATCAGTGTCAGTGTGCGCTTGTTGCAGGGTGGCTTGAAGAGGCTTTTCTGGAAACAGAAAGAAAGAGTATTTTTGGGATGTCCCAGAATTGTGTGAAATGCTGCTGCTTTACATACAGATCATCTGGTCTGTGTCTGAGAAGCAGAATACTGTCTTTCAGAATTCGATGCTTTCTACTGATGTACTTCCCTCCATGTGCACTGTTTAGCACTGTACTATTGTTTATTAACTGCTTTGTCCCCCAGATGATGATGCATCTGTGGATAATTCCAACCCACCAGAAACCTCCCCTCTTTCCAGTATATAATTGTCAATTTTCAAAATGCGAGGTATCATTTAAAAAAAAAGAAGCCACTGCTGATGTACCATTGCTTGCAATGCATTATTCAAAGTCCTTTTTAGACTGTCACATAAAGAACTTAATTAATATTTCATCAGTCACTGTGATTCTTACCAAAGGGAACTCCCTTCCTTTCATCACTTGACACCCCTATATTTCTGTGTGTAGCAAAGATGCTTATACTCTCATAGAACAAACTCATCACTTTCCAAATAAATTGATTCTTGAAAGAAGCCCTGACCTTGAGAATGGTTCCTTGCAGATATCTGGTATCTTTGGATTCTGACTGTACACTTTAAAAAGCAAGCCCCAAAAAATAAAATGGGGAGGGTTGTTCGATTCTTGTGAATTGAACTCGAACGATTGACTGATGGTGTTCCAATACAAAAGTAAATCTTTCCAGTTGGTTTTGAAGAGAGCCTCTACTGGCTCATGGTGGGAGCGTGAAAAGGGGAATCAAAATAGTTTGTTTTTATTTACTTACTGTAAAAATTAGCTGTGTTTTCATTCTGGGTTCAATGTTGAAGGTTTCCATTCCTATATCAAAAGCGAGGCCTGTGGTAAAGCTGGGGTTTTTGAGAAGTAACTAAGTGATTCTCCCCCTCCTTTTCTCCCCTCCTCCTTCAGTGAAATTTAAGTTGAAAATTAAATTCCAAGCAGGGCTGGCCACATCTGTTTTGGTTTTTGAAATGGGAGGTCAAGAGACAGACAGTACAATTATTTTATATGTACTATGTAACAAAGAGAAACTAGTTTTCTTAAGCCACAGGGGCCCTGTTTTTTCCCATCAGATGGTAAGATAAAAATCTCCATGACTAGATTGTGCATAATATATTCTGGGGTTGGGAGATGAGTCCAATGATAGGGCTATGTAATAATTTTAACATGTAATTTCTCAATACATCAGGTGGCTATAGCATTTTAAGGGTAGACTGGTGTTCAAAGCTGTTGCTTGCCAGTGAAATGAGAGAGAAGGTAGCAAAAAAAGCACAGTGTCCCAATCTCCTGGAGTCACTGAGAGCTATTGGCTAGATTCTGCTCTGTGAATGGAAGCAGTGATAAAATAGATGCTGAGGAGATGGATCTCAAAGGGTGGATGGAATAATGTATCAGCTGAGGAATAACCAGAGCAAGTGGGGGATAACATGCAGATTTGCAGTGGTAATGTAGTGCAGTGTAGCACTACTCAGGTATACTATCTGATTCTTGCCATATGCTCAGTCCATATGTTGGGCTTTTTTTCTTTTTCTTTCTTTTTTTTTTTTTGCATTAGAAGGACAGCGCTTAATGCATGCAAGTGAAGGTTTCACTCTTTATTCTAAAATAGTAAAAAAATATAGCGGTGCGTCGTAATGATTGGCGTTTCAAGAGAATAAATGTATATTTCTGAGTCTTCACTGGAAGAATAATTCTGGCCACATTTAGGTAATAGCTTGTGTCTTTTAGAGCAATCATGAGATGAAATTACAGACAAGTGGTTTTTTTTCCTTTCGCTGCAGTTCTGCTTTAAAATATTCATATTTACTTTTCTCATTTGCTTTGAATATTACTTGGTGACATCTTTAGTTTCCCAGAGTTGATGGTTTTATTAAGTCTTGGTCCATCTAATCCTACCATGCCAAATGTATTAAGGGCTTTTTTTTTCCCTAAGAGGGAAGTAACATAAGTTGCTGTCAGAAAATAGACATTTTTTTCCACTTCTTTGAAATCATTCATGACTTTCTCAGTGTAATTTGTTGAATATTAAAGGAAAGCTTGGCTCACAAGCTTTTCAGAGGGGAGAGAAGACTGTATTGGAGGGTGGTGTGAAAAAAGAGGGAGTGCTGAAATAATGCTAAAATGTCTTGATAGAAGTATTTTCTGTCTGCAAATTGGTCTGGTGAGAGGGGACCCAGGTGGCCAGTCGGGCCTGAAGTCCACTGATGGCACATGCATGCTGCAATACTGGGTTGGCAGCGTTTAATGATGAGGATACTCTGCCAGGCAGAATTTGCATTGTACTGCAAAACTCTCTAGGGCTTTGGTAACACAGCTTGACGTGAGCCTAGAAAGCCCCCTTGTCTCAGCGCTTCTTAATAGTGGTTGAAAAATGGTGAAGCACCCCCGTCTCTCAAACCAGCTTTTCAGTAAAGTCCATTTGGTATCTACAGTATCAATGTGTCACATGTTCCTTCGCTGATTCTTAATCTTTACAATGTACAATCATTGCTAGCGCGAAAGACAATGATGTTAAGCTCCTTGGGGCAAAGACTGTCTTTTGGTTCTGTGTTTGTACATCACCTAGCACAAGGGAGATTTTGGTCCATGACTAGGACTCCTAGGTGCTACTGTAACACAAATAACAACACAGAGTTCTCAGAAATGTCCTTCTGGTGATATTGCTTTAAGTAACCCATGAAAGGGTGGTCGTTCCTTGGGATAAAATATCATTTTTCTTCTCCAAGCCTATGTGGTTCTGAGCATAAGAAGGATGCAGTTGGGTAAGATGTGGAGGGTCTTGTTGCTGTCCATTCTGTGTATCTTTAAGGACCTGTGGGAATGGAGTTCCTGAAGGAGGAGGATGGGAACTTCATTTTTTCTCCTCCTCTCTCAGTGGGTTCTTCTGCTCTGGGAATCTTTTCCAGTTATGACTGTGCATCGGAAGGTGATTGGGTGTCCTTAGTCTTCTCTAAATCCCTCCAGCATTCTGCTGTCTGTCCCTTATCCCAGAGCAGAGTGGAAGCCATCTCTTTTTATGTGTTTGCTTTTACCCCTGGGGCAAAAGTGTTAGTGACATGCATGTTATCAATTAATGATATAAGTACTCAGTATGAAATTCCCCATTGAAAGGGGTAAACAGAGGGCTCCTGGCCCAAGGGACCTCCGTGTGGACTTGATAGAGCACGTGCACCCAGCTGCTTGTGGAGTGGATTGTGTAGCTTACACACACACACTCGTCTGCATGGAGACTAGTAGAGAAGTTGGCTCTGTTTGCTATAGCAGGGGTGGCCAACCAGAGCCTAAATAGGAACCAGAATTTACCCAACGTATATTGCCAAAGAGTCACAGTGAGACATCAGAAGCCCCCCATCAACTCTGTCCCCCAGCTCCCAGTGCTGATCACCCACCAGCAGCCCTGCCAATTAGTGCCTCCCTCTCCCTCCTGCACATCTGAATCAGCTGTTTCCTGGCATGCAGGAGGCTCCAGGGGAAGAATGAGGGCAAAGCAGGCTCAGGGGAAGAGGAAGGAAGGAATGGAGCGGGGGCAGGGCCTGTGGCAGAGCCAGGGGTTAAGCAGTGAGCACCTCCCGGCCATTGGAAAGTTGGTGCCTGTAGCTCCAGCCCCAGAGTTCGTACCTATACAAGGAGCTGCATATTAACCCCTAAAGAAGTTGGCCGCCCTTGAGCTATAGTATGTTTGAGGTTCCTATGTGCTGAAGAGCAGATGCACAAAGGAGGATGAATGCTCAGAGGCACCTGACCTTGCCCATGCCTGGTTTGAGTAACAGGAGCTCCATATGGTCAGGCCTGCTGACAGAAATTCAGGGCCCAGGGCCAGGGCTGTCCCTTGGGGGGGGGGCCCAAGGCGGAAGTGACGGCTGTTACTGCCTGCGCTGATCAATCGCACCGGCCTGTTGGGCCCCCGAAAGCACAGGGCCTGGAGCACTCGCACGCGCCTAGGAGCCCTGAGGCCCGCCCAGGTGATTTAAAAGGGCCCTGGGTTCTCGGCCACTGCTGCTACCTGGCAAAGGCCAGGAGACCTGGGCCCTTTTACATTGCTTGGGCCCCCGTTTCTCATCCCCCTCCCTCCCCCCGTCGGTTGGCCTGCGTATGGCTAAGGGCTTCCGAGTACTTGCTAAATGGTTTCCAAGGTAAAAAGTGGAGGGAGCAACAGAGGAGTTGAAAGCAGAGAGACAGAGATCAGGCATGAGAAAGAAGGGAATGTTTTATTGGTAATAGTGCTTAACTCCATGTTTTAGCTGAGGTTTTGGCAAATGGAGTTGGCTATGTGCAGCTGTTGCCACATCTGTGCAAGGTAAGTAGGACCTTGAAACCAAGGGCCACTGATTTCTCTCCCAAGGGGAAACTGACTAATTGCAAACTCCCAAAATCTGTTACCAGATGCAATCGGAAGAATTTGTTCTGCTGAAGGAGAGGCAAGTGAACAGCCTCTTTTGTAAATCACAGCTGCTGAATAGAGACAAGCACCCCAAGAAGTGACTGAAAGGGGAGCAAACTCAGCAGCTACTGACAAGTATGTCACAGGATCCAGCTGGTAAAAAAGACCTGAGCAGAGGAGTCAATAGAGCTCACTTCTGACGGAAACCTGGAGTAAAAGAGGAAAAGGCTCTAATGCTGTGACCTCAGATATTTGGGGAACTGTTAAGTCCACTTGAGAGATTGTAAAGTGTGGTTGTTAATTGTGACTGTCTGCTTGTTCTTCAGTGCCAGCTTGACCAAGTCAACACTTATCTGTCGAACATTGCCAATTGGTGAGGTATCACAGCCTTCATTTTTTTTAATTGTCCAAGTCCGCACACAACTGTGTATATTAAAACTGAGTTTAAATGTAGTTGGTAGATGAATTTTGGCATGGTTTCCCTGACCAGCGTTGCGGAGGTTGTATTTGTGGGCGAGAGCCATGTTAGAACTATATCAATTTCTCTTTCCCAGTCTTAGTTTATTGGCACGATCTCTTGGCTCACAGAGGCCATGTTTGCCCTAGAGAATTGAACTGTTGCTATTTGAACAAGTTGGATGGTGTTGTTGTAACCACCAATAATGCAGGGTCTATACTGGCCCTGAGGGTTTGGATTTTGCACTGTGTCCACACTAGAGTTGTTCTATGTGGTTCCAGTCTCACAACTCTCTGAACACGTATTCTGCAGTTCTTGACACAAGTCCCAGCAGCAGTGAGTCCTGGGAGATTTCGAAAAACAACCAGGAAGACCCGGTTGAATTGTTGGAGAAATGCCAATAGCCCCCTGGTAGACTTCCCTAATTCACTTGGAGAACTGCCTGCCCCTTAGTGCTGGTGCCATTCCCAGTGTGTTCTCTCAAAATGGAGTCTAGCCAGGGTGGATTTGATTTAAAGGAAGACTCAATTTAATCATGGTTTTCTACATAAAAGTGCATTCTTGTTGGTTGTTATAACCTTAATAGATATTCTTCACAACTCTGAGATGGATCAGACCCAAACTGGGTCTCTTTTACAGCCTGCTGCCATTATAAGTCTTCTCTTTTAGTGAGAGAATGGTATGTAGATCTCAAATCAATGTAGGCTACACTCAGAAAGACCTCAAGACTTCTGGAATATGCTGCTCAAACAGTTTTACTTTTATTTCTACTGCCTGTCCCTCCCTTCTCACGTTTATCTCCAGACTTCTTCTCCTTGTCCAGATCTATTCAGCCCCCAACAATCTTCTATTCACTGAACTTTTTGAAACTTTGCACTTTTACAGGAAGGTAAGGGATTGTCTCTGTGTACGCAAATTTGCAGACGGACAGTCTGGTTGATGTCTGTTATTTCTCCCTGTATATATTATTTATTTATTTTAAAACACTTTTGCTGTTAACAGGCATGTTGTCTCTGGAGACAAATTAACACTTTGAGAACTGCAGAACTAAGCATCTCTGAGAGTATCTTCTAGACTGAGCACTGAGTCCCATTAGGTATAGAAAGATTAACCTAAATAATCTATATAGAAGTCCCTGGAACCCCATAAAATTGGGTCTCTAATCCATGAACTATTGAAACTCATTCACCAAACTTTTCTTAAACATTATGTCTCATACTATAGAATTAGAATTTATAATCCCTATTCCATGATGAGATATCTTTGAGCTATAATATATCTTAATTTTAATTATTTTTAGGTAAGTTTTTTTCCTCAGAAAGCATTTTATCAAAAAAATACATTTTTTTAATCATTGATTTTTATCCACCCTGAGTCTAGCTTGAAGGCTCCACTTGGACTCCTTTCTCAGCAAGAAGAGCACCTGCTGGAGCTTTTCGTAAGCCATTAGGAAGGTGATGCAGTAAGGTAATGGACTGTGTTCCAGATGTACCTGTGGCATCACTGGATAAACCCCAGTAGAACTATGGTAGGAACAACTACATCTGAATAAAACTGTTTGTAAAAAGATGCTAATGGGTGAGTGTGTTCCTGCCAGTGATCTCTGTAGGGAAAGGGAGCACTCAGCATCCTGCAGGGTCTGGGCAGTGGTTTCAAAAGTCGCTGTAGACAGGATCTCGCTCCACTGCCTGCCTTTGTGTATGGCTGTCAGACTTTCCCAGACACTCCAAAACCGAGCCCTGCAAAGTTGCCTTTCCTACATTGGGTGAGGTGTTTGACAAGTGTTTGCACACCCGACTCTTGCTCCCTATATGGTAGAATAAACACAATATACTTGTGTAGAATTTTCTCTGAGTAACATCCAAGTAGCTCCCTCAATATGGCCATTAATTATTAAAGTTTTCTTTACTTTAAAAAAGAATAAAAGTGGGTTTTTCTGCTAGAATTTTTCTAGCCTCTATGAAAGGAGGATCTCATCAGTTTAAAAGGAAATGATCCAATTTATTGAATGTACTGGTCATATTAATAACAGTAATTTACAGCTTGAGGCAGAAACTAAGCAAACTACTCGGGGATTGGCGCACTGCTGTTAGGCCTTTTGCTCTTCTCCCACCATGTGTACACTCCTACCCACTTCCCTCCTCTTCCAGCTTTTAGGTATGAAGTGATTTTGCAAATTGCCACAAATGAGTCTTTTGGGCAGACTTTCTGAATTATCCACCAATATCCTAGTCTAGACACCATGAAGAAAATTTTCAAGGCACTGCCTGTGGTGTTGCCTCACAACTTCCATTAGACTCTGTGGGAATTGTGGGATAAAACCATCAGCAGAACTTTGAAAACATAACCCCTGCATGTCTCTATGCAGCATGCATTAGTGGCTTTAGCTTTCGCGTGCACAGTTTGTCTGCCAAGAGGCAGCTCACTGATTCTGCTGCGCTGAATGCTACCATACTTGCAGTGTAAGAGGGACAACTAATTTGGCCAGCAGAGGCCCTGCACAAAATACTCCCTGACTTTGCTGTTGAAATGCAAAGCACTCCTGAATGAGCCATATTGTGCCTTCTCTCAGTAATGTCTTTCAACTCAAGATATCCAGAGAATGGTGTAAACTGGGATGTTCTGGCTGGAACTCTGGTATTTCATAGCTGAATGAGAGGCTGTTTTTTCCTCCCCTTCTCCCAATGGAGGAATGTTGCCAATTCTTAAATGAATGGAACGTCTTTCCCTCCACTCCAGCCTGAATACTGTTCTGTACAGTTTTTAAAAAGTACGATGTCGACCTCGGGGGCTGGGGAGAATTTCTGTCGCTTTATTCTGTTACTAATTGTTTTCCGTTCCAAAAGGGTGTATTGCTTCATAAATATTGCTGCTGACTTACAAGGTCTGAGATACTGATGGTATAGCTGTTAGAGTTGCACCATTTGAATGGTTCTCTGTTGAGCCAGTTATATTGTAGCTCCGTGTTATAAACTGTTACAAGGCAATGGACTTCTGCTAGCCAGATGCTGCTGCAGAATCTTTTTGCTGATGGCATCCAATGTCACGAGCTTTTTGGCATGTTTGATGCCCGATTTAAAAAAGATATCAGCCTTGGAAACACACACATTTAGTTGGGAAACGCAGGCTATCCGTAACGTAGTGCGCTATGCTGCAAAGCCTTACTCACTGAAGGAATCCTTCCTCATGTGATTAGTCCCCTCAACTTTAATGACACTACTTTTAAAGTTTGCTTAATCAAGCTCTTATACCTTTCTGTGACGGAGGCATCTCTGTATTCACAGCCTACATACTATTGTAATCTTTGTATAAGGCATGCCTTGTTGAGGTATCATTTGAAAACTCATAACTTGCTGATCAGTAATATGGTAAAATGCATGTAGCAACATTATATGTGAAGTTATGAACATAAGCTGAAATCATGACTGAAGTGTGCTTCCCACGTAAGTCTGGGTAGTGGCTAAACCCGTTTCTCAAACACAAAGGGCAAGCTGAGGCCCCAGCCAGGGGCCAGCAAAGCTGATAGGGCATCACCTATCCAGTGACCATTTGTTGGCTAGAAGGGGGAGCTGGGACAAAGAGATCTGCGTCTTAGCAAAGAATTAACATGAAATCTCCTTCCTCTACCAGACCCCGTGTCTCTTGGTTTTGAGCTGGAAATGCTTTTCCAAGAGAGATTGAAACTATAAAAAGGAGGGGCAAACAATGTGAGACACCCCTGCCTGCCTGGCCTCTCTCATTTCTCAGAACCTGAGAAGACAAAGGAAACAGCTGTTGGACTCTGGGGGAAGAGTCCTAACCTGAAAGTTCAGGCAGTAATTAGGGTTGCCAACTTTCTGATCGGAGAAAACTGAATGCCCCTGCTCCTCCCCTTCTCCAAGGCCCCACCCACACTCACTCCATCTCCCCTCCCTCCATTACTCCCTCATTTTCACCAGACTAGGGCAGGGTGTTGGGGTGTGAGCTCGGGGCTCCGGGAGGGAGTGTGGGTGCAGGATGGGGCTCAGGGCTGGGGCAGGGGATTAGGGTGTGGGAGGGGGTGCAGGGTGCAGGCTCCGGGAGGGAGTTTGGGTGCAGGATGGGGCTCAGGGCTGGGGCAGGAGATTAGGGTGTGGGAGGGGGTGCAGGGTGCAGGCTCTGGGAGGGAATTTGGATGCACGATGGGGCTCAGGGCTGGAGCAGAGGGTAGGGTGTGGGAGAGGCTGCTGGGTGTGGGCTCCAGGCAGTGCGGACGTCAAGTGGCTCCTGGGAAGTGGCCAGCATATCCCTTCGGCTCCTAGGTGCAGGGGTGGCCGGGGGGCTTCATGCTACGTCCTTCCTGCAAGTGCCGGCTCTGCAGCTCCCATTGGCCAGGAACCTATCAAAGTTTGGTCAGATCTACTGACTGAACACCCAAAGTCCAGTTACTGTGGGCAGGGGAGGTGGGCAGGTGCTGGGTCATCACCTGCGTCAGCCCCTACTCAGCTGGGGCCGCCTCCTATCTGCATTGGGTGTCTGCAGTTCCCAACCCCCGCTCTCCAGGCGAGTCACTCCCAACCTAGGCGGGGAGGTGGGAGAGGGAAAAGCAGCGAGCAACAGGGAGAGGGGGCAAGAGGAGTGGATGGGGGGCTTTGGGGGAAGAGGCGTGGCAGAGGAGGTTCTGGCACTCCTGCTGGAGTGTCTGGTTTTTAAATATTACCAAGCTGACAACCCTACTTGTAACCATTTCTGATTTTTGTGTCTCATTGCTTGTACTCACCTAAAATCTATTTTTGTAATTAATAAACTTGTTTTATTATTTTATCTAATCCAGTGTGTTTAAGTTAGTCTGGGTAACACCATTTAAGGTTGTAAACTGGTGTATGTTATTTCCTTAAAGGAATAATAGACTTAATATATTTGGACTGTCCAGGAGAGGGCTGGGCAGTACAAGATTTACATTTCTGGGTGGAAGAGTCTGGGTCTGGGACTGTATTGGGGTCACCCTGCAGTATAACCAAGGCTGGTGAGAGCCACAGTGTAATCCAAGTGTTGCTGGCACGCTGCAGTTACACGCAGACACTCGGGGTATGATTTGTATGCTGGAAGGCTGTTTGTGATTGGCCCAGGTGCAAGCTACTACCAGCAAGCTATTGGAAGACACCCAGGGTTGCAGGGCAGGGGTGACATAGCCTGTCACTGGTGTGGATTGTACACTGGTATGTGTCACTTTTCTGCACTTTACTACTTTTCCCTTGCTTCCTGCACCTTCCAGGTAAAAATGTGTGTTGTTTTGGGTGTTATTTTGGCTTGTAGATGCTAGAGAAGAGCCTCTCCTGCTTTGCTCCTTTCAGCCCTTCAAGAAATGAGGCTAGAACTTTTCATTGTGTGCCCTAAGAAATCTCTTCAGGCATATTTTATACCAGATATTAAAACATGTCACAGTTCATGTTTTAATTTTCAGGCACCGTCACCATTTGTTAAAAAGAGAGGACTAAGATCAGTGAAAGACTGGTACTATGTGCATCCAGTATTGGCAAATAATGGGAATTCTGGCCTGGGTCCAGGAGAAATGTGACCCAGTAAACTTCAGTTACTCACTTTATTATGCAGAAGCCATGCACAGGATAAATAGTGTCTTCTTAACTAGTGCCAAAGGAAACATTTCATATGCTATATATAATCACTTTCTCCGTCTTGGCTTGCAGCAGGAAAGAACTGCCACACAACTTTTCACAGAGATAATTTCTATTGTAAAATCTTGGACTAAGTTAAGGTACACAGTTGACCCTTTGTGTATGTTTTGCCCTATGCAAGTCCAATAAAAACTGTTCAGAACATATTATTGTGCAGTTGGACTCTTTTTTTAGTAGCTGTGCAGCTCTGTAGCAAAATATTATTTGTAAAAACCTGTGTGTGTGTTGTGTGTGTATTTGTAAAGGAGTGTAGAGAACTATAGTTGGATAGGGAGAAGTGATGAGAGGGAGGGAGAGAGAGAGAGAGAAGAATAATTCTTTTCTACTCCCTCCTCACAATCCAAATAGATGATGATTATTTAACCTTTTATATTGTGATAGTGTCAAGAAGCCTCAGTCAGGTTTGGGTCTCATTGTGCTAGACACTGTACGAATATATAGAAGATGGCAGCCTCTGCCCCCAGTGAGTTCGCAGTCTCAGAGTCATGTGATTTGAAAGCTGACTGTAGGACGTAGGGCTCTGTGTTTGTTTTAATGTTGAAGCTGATTAGTGCTTCTCGTTCTAGGAATTATAATTAGGCACTTAAATACATATTTCAATACCTAAATAGAATGGTGTATTCTCCTGCATCTCCAGCTGATTTCAGTGGAAGCTTGGTGCTACTGTAATCAGGCCTCCTAGGTAGATCCTTAAATAAGGATTTAGGGGGTAGATCCTCAACTGGTGTAAATAGTCATTACTCTAACAAAGTCAGCGGCCCAATGATAATTTACACAAGCTGAAGATGTGCTCTGAGATGCCCGATTTTACGCACTCAAAGGCACATAACCATCTTTCCCCAACTGTTGTTAGCAATGTTCTTAATATATTTGCTTTTGGGCCATCAGCTCCAATCATAACCCTTTGTATAATTGTCTAAGAACTGTCTGCATTTGACAAAAGCAGTGGCAGCACAACTAACCAAAAAGGTGCCTTTTTTCTGTTGACTTTTACTTACGTATATTTTTTGGTAAGTTTACAACTTTATTTCAGCAGCAGCTTTTACCAAAAAAAAAAATAGTGTTTTAAATGTAGAACAGGAAGCCACATTTCGATAGGGTCCAAAAATATTTTTCTAAGGTTTTTTTCCAGTGGCGTTTAACTTTCTCAAAGTAACTGTCCTGGGAAGACTTTTTTCCAAGGATTGCTCTAAAGCCAGAGTTAGTGTTTATTTATTTTGCTTGGAAAGTCAAGTAAAACTGTTCAGCTTTTTACTTTTAAGTAATTTCAACCCAGAAAAAGCCCATTTTTACCAGAGATTTTTTTATGCTCTATTGTTTGTATTTAAATATCATACTTACTCAGGAATACCTTCCTCAGTAAAGTCTGTAGAAATGCAGAGTCTGAAGAAAATTAGACTTAAGAAAAGTTTATTGTGCATGTGCAGCCTATTATTTTCTTCATAGAAAATAACTCCTGCACACAGTTTGGTTATCTCAATGTATTCATCTGCATATGAATCGTCTGGATTCTCCTTGTATCCTGGCAAGCCATTCTCCTCCTGTAGATACTCCACGGGCAGCTTTTTTATTTTCTGCTTCAGAAATGGTATCTCAAGGGTTTCTACCATTTCTGCTTTTCTCTGGTGCCTTCAGTCTCAGGTTTGTCATGCTTCACAGGCAACGGTGCGTTCTTGGGCACATAGTCCTACTGCATGCAAAACAAGAATCAAATATTCACCGTTCAGATAGATATTTTGTATGAGCTGAATTGCTTTATTAAACATAAAAGCAAAACTGGTAGATATTGTGCTCACAGAATGAGATAGCTGGGAATTAATTTTTAGAAACAATCAAAAATTCAAGGTTCTTGTGTCAAGTCAGAGCCAGCTTCTATTGAAGTCTACATACAAGGAATCAGAGCGATGGGATATGAGAACTATACCCTTTATATTTCTTAAGAAGTTCTGCTGGTCTTTTGCATTAACAGTTTTTGTGCTCATGGTAGTTTTAGATCTGCCTGTTGTTTTTTCAATTTATAACGTGTTTAAAGAGAAATTACAAATGCAAACATTTTGCAAAAACAATTACATTTCCTCACCCCAGAACTGAAACAATAAACAACAAAATTTGTCTCCGCTACATTCGATTTCTCCAAAATGTCCTGTGTTGTAAACAGGACCGGCGCTAGAGTTTTTCGCGCCCTAGGCGCACGGCCATTTCGCTGCCCCGCGCACTGCTCCTGCGGCTCCAGTGGAGCTGCCGCAGCGATTTCTGCGGAGGGTCCGTTGGTCCACGGCTCCAGTGAAGCTGCCGCAGCCGTGCCTGTGGGAGGTCCACTGGAGCCGCGCGGGACCAGCGGACCGTCCGCAAGCATGCCTGCGGCAGCTCCACCACAGCCGCCTGCCACCCCCTTCCCTCCCCCCCGGAAAAATGCGGCCCCCCGAAAATCCTGGCACCCTAGGTGATTGCCTAGTTTGCCTCAATGGAAGCGCCGGCCCTGGTTGTAAATAGTCAAATCAGGATAATTTCCTAGTAGCAGGCCTACTAAATCAGTACTTGCAATAGATTTTATTGTTTTTAAACAAGAAAAAATGAACTCTGTTAGGGTCATTGCTTTTGTCAAACCACTGAATATTTTTGAACACCTCATGACTATGGATGACTCTCTTACAGTGCAGAAGTTGAAGAGAATGGAAGCAATCTCAGACAATTCTAGAATGATGTTATAGCTGAGAGTGGTGATTAGAGCATGAAGAAATGCTTTTCTGAGCAGGAAGTCAGTGATATTCTATTTTATGCACATGTGTAATATCTGTATCTACTGCTCTAGGCAAGAAACTGTCCGTCTCCAAGGTCTGCTGTTTTTCTGTGGTCCTCACTCTCATTGAGTTTGTGATCAGTGTGTTCTGATATCTACAACAATGAATGCACTGTCTCTATGCTGTGAACCGACTAGATGACTACAAAGGGGACTGACCAGAGTGAGACGTTGTGCTGGTTTGAGAATGATCATCTTCATTTGTATTCTGATCAGGCGGCTGAGTTACTGGGGAAAAGCTAGAGCCAGACTGCACTCCTTACAAGCTCTTTTATCAGTGCTGCGGCTGGTTTGCTGCAGTGAACTCCCGGGCCTGTCTGTTTGTAATACAGCTGTTGCTGTAGCATGTACGTTTGGGTGTGAACAACTGCAGATGTGATTTAAAAACTAACAACTGTATTGGATATGAAATACAATTAGAAATGAGAAATCTGCATGTTAAAAATTGACAGGATCCGTACGATAATTCTTACTATTGTGATGGCTCTTACTGTGCAGGCACAGGGATCCTCTTAAGTGAAGTTTATTGTGGGGATATAGGGCCTAATGTAGTTACTTAAAATAAAGAAATAGCTGTTTCAGTTATTTTGGAAAATATGGTCTTTTTGGAAGTATTGTTTCTAGATACTGTTGTACTAAGCTGAAAGAGCAGTTCCTAAGCCAGGATCTTGTCTGGAAGACACTACATTTGAGACTTGGTATTGTTGGTCCTTTAATGTCTTCCTGTGATAACTTTGTCTATATTAGACTTTTTCCCTTAACGTTACCTACCAGATTATATCTTAATCATAGGCTATCAGGGTTGGAAGGGACCTCAGGATGTCATCTAGTCCAGCCTCCTACTTAAAGCAGGACCAATCCCCAGACAGATTTTTGCCCCAGATCCCTAAATGACCCCCTCAGGGATTGAACTCACAACCCTGGGTTTAGCAGGCCAGTGCTCAAACTACTGAGCTATCCTCCCCACAAAGGAGGTGGCGACAATGAGGTCACTGGTGTAGATAATGCAAAGGCAGCCAACATCATTTATACCTTCATGATCTCACTTACCCTGGACTCAGAGGACAGTGGTGAACTTCAGAGAGAGAGAGAGAAATTTCCAGGGTATTGATTAAGTTTGCCTTTAGATTGTTCAACACCTTCCTTTTCAACTCCTGCTTCTTTTGCATTTTGTATTGATAATCAAAGGGTCCTGAAGTTGCAAAATGGTATTCCTCTCATTTGCTTTAAATGCAGCAGTCCCCCATGTGTATTTTGTGGTGATTGATAGTTCCACTTTCCTGAATGCTGACACAACATTGCTTGTGCTGGAACATCACTCCTGGAACACATGGCCTTTTGAAACTGATACAGAATGTCCTGGAATGATACCCGAAAGCCCTGTGTATTGAGGCGGTACTGACAGGCAGGAACCCCAGACAATATCTTTTGAGCAAACTACAAAATACTTAGCAATTTGCTTGGGGGAGGGAAGGGAAAGAAAAGAATCCAGGCCTGATTCTGTTCCCCTCCACCTTATGCAGTCACTTACATCAATGGAAAGCAGTTGTAAAGTGGTACCAATCTGATTTAGTACCATCTTACCCTCACTTTGCATTGGTTTAATTGACTGCATAAGGTGCTGTGCATGGAAAGTCAGGTGCAGATTTTCTTTGAAGTATGGGAGGCAGGGGAAGATGTGCAAAGTTTTTCTCTGCCAGAGAAATGTTGTGAAAATACCAGCCCTCTGGCACATTCCAAAGGTGGAACAAGAAATCCTTTCTGAAGTATCTTTGTGAGCTAAGAACAAAAATCATCACCTGCCTGGGGTAGCTTATAAATATCGATAGATGGGATTGAATTCCATCAGGGACAAGGGAATTCCACTTTCAATTCACAACAATAAATGTATTTTTGTGTACATCGGTATGTGTATATAATACTTGCCAGTTGTCCCTCATTCCTCCAGCTGACAGGTCTCCTCTCCTGTGAAACTCCAAAGGCCCTCTGTAGTAGAGCTGTACAAATAACAGAATTTTTGGTTTGCTGGTAGTTCCAAAAAATCGGGGGATGGGGGAAGGAATTGTTTTGGGTTAAACTAAAAATGAATTTGATTTAAATGTTCAGCAACTTGAAACTAGAAAAAGAATTAATTTCAGGTCAAACTAAATTTTTCATTTAAGTTCTGAGCATTTTAAAACATTTTTTGTTGTTTTTTTTTATAAAAAGTAATTTTGAACCAGACATTTGAAATGTTTCATTTGGAAAACGTCTAAATGGAGCATTTTAATTTTTTTTAATTCTTTTTTTTGGTGGGGGGAGCGAAAGGGTCTTGGTGGGCACAGTTTGGCAAAACTGACATGAATTTGTGAAATGTTATCAATGTTGCCAATTCTGGATTTTTAGTTTTTTTTGCTGAAAAAAGCTTCAGCTGAAAAACTTCCCCCAGCCAGGGCTGGCGCTTCCATTAGGCGACCCTAGGCGGTTGCCTAGGGCGCCAGGATTCGGGGGCAGCATTTTGTGCACTCCCCATGGGAGCTTCCAGTTCCACTCCAATCGCACCACTGAAGGAGGACCTTCTGCTGACGTGCCGCGGAAAACAGCAGCAGGCAATTGAGCAGCTCAATGACTGCCGCTATCGCCTGCGGGCATTTCGGCGGAGGGTCCTTCTTCGGCGGTGCGATGGGAGCGGAACCGGAAGCTCCCGCACGCCCCATGGGGAGCTCACAACATGCCGCCCCCGAATTCTGCCTAGGGCACCAGAAACTCTGGCGCCGCTCCTGCCCCCAGCTTTACTCAGCCTTGAAGTGGCTTAAATTGCTGCACTCCTTCCATCACAACATTACTGATAGTGAAACTTACCAGAACCAATTTCCTTTCCCCAACACTCGTAGCCATGCACATGCCTGTCCCTGAGAGAAAAGGAGCGAATGTCCTGGTGATAGCTCTTTGTCTTTGCTGCTGTCCTCGACCTGGCATGATTTCCTTCTGCTCTTCTTTCCCCCTTCCCCTGGCTCTCCCTGCCATTTATGCAGTTGCGTAAACCCGTTTTACCCAAAGCTTTATCTGAGATACATTATCGAACAGATGTGTACTTCTTGCTGTGCACAAAACCCCTTAGACTCTCGCCCATGAAAACCAAGTAACTGCAATAATCTCATACAACCTCAGTCCTAGCAGGTACTCTGATACTGTTAGCCCAGCCTCCATTTCCAAAGTGGGTGGCGAGAGACCACCAGAGAAATCAACTAAAATGCCTCACACAAATAAGAAAATTCAAATTTCAGTGTGCACATTCACAAGAAATGTATTTTCTGTAATGGCATTTTGTCACAAGTTTTACCAGTTTCTGTTAAAAGTGAACTACAAAGTGAATGTGAAAATGGAGAAAAGCGTAGATTTCTGTGCTCAGTGTCTCCCCATCTGTCAGTTAACCCAAGTTTAAAGTTGTTAAACTGCATCTACACTAAGACCTAAGTGGTGATGGTTCAGATGGAGTTAGTTAACATGACTTATGAAAAACAGAACCGAACCTTGTTTTTCCGAGACCAAAATAAATGCATTAGATGCAACTGCACATTGGAAATTCTGCAAAATCCGTTCCCAGATGCATCCGTTTACCCCATGTGTGTATTGTGGCACCTTTACAAATGTCCTGTGACAACAGCAGAAAAATACTCCAGTGACAGAGTTGGTCAATGCTGTTTTCACTCCTTAGTGGAAAGGGCTACTTTAGACGTAGTCAGGTTGCATTCACAACCCCTTGATAGTGACTGACTCACCTCCTATTTCTCTCGTGTCTAAAGGTATACTGTATAATGTAGAAGTCAAGAAGCTAAGATATAAAATGAAACTGCCCTTGAAATGTAATAAAAATCCCATTGTACCTAGATGTGTGTGTGTGGGTCTTTAACACCAGATATTTTTTTAAACCATGACTCAACATATGTCGACTGATGCAGGACTGCTGAACAGCAGTGTGTATAGAAGGAGAATCCTAAACAACAGGATGGGATTAAGGGCACAGAGATGGAACAAGTGGGGATAAGGTACTTATAAAATGGGTTTGAAAAATCCTGTTTTAATTTATTTGAAGCTCTGTGATAGTTTGTTTCAAATAGTTGGTTTATGGGTGCATGGTGTAGACAGCATTTATGGTGATTTGGGGGAATCTGTCTATACAATTTATGAATTCTGTCTGATTATGAGCTGTGTTTGTGTCTTTACCAAGATGTAAACTTTTTGAATGTTGTCTTCTCCGTTGTGCTTTTATCTCCATGTTGGACTGAAATTCTAAGGAGGGCTGATAATAGAGGGTTACTAGCTCAAGATGGTCCTCTTTTCTAATACAAACACCCTAGACACTCTTCGGGCTCCCACCCAGGAGAACTGGTTTGTCAGGGGAAGGGATCGCCTGGCAATGAAGTCACCTGATACAGGTCCCTGGAATCACAATGCGGAGGCGGATATAGAAGTCACCTGACAGAGGGGGCTGGAAGGTTATAAAAGGGCAGGATCTGTCCTGTTCAGGGTCTTTAATCATTGTCACCATCTCAAGATGAGGGAAGCTGCTGCAGAAGCTTGGTGAGGCTGGGTTCCCCCTGACTGCCTGTACCCAGACAGTCCCCCAAGGGAAAGGTGAGCTAGAGAGAGAGCCATTGCATTTGGGGTGCCTGTTTTCTATATGATCTGTATTCTCTGCATTTCTAGTGCTTAAGTGAAGTGCAATGTTGTGTTTAAAATTTTATGCAATGTGTCGCTGTATTATATGCTGTACCTAACATGGCCCCTTTAAGAGGTAAAGCAGAAAGCTCATGGCTATGGGTAGAGTTCTGGGAGCGGGGGTATTTAAGCTACAGAGGGAGTCAAATGAGTCAGAAGTGGCCCTGGGGACTGGGCAGAGGGACCATGTTGTCTAAGCTCTCAGGAAGGGTGCTAGACAGAGAGTCTGTGTACTCTGAGAATGGGCTGAAGGGCCCCACCAGGGACAGTGCCAGGACTCCATGCAGAGCAGGCTTAAAACACCTGCAGATCCAGAGCTGGGTCTCCTCACCACAGTCAGGTGAGTGGCTAAGAGAGCGTGCTTGACTGGACCAGTGACAGCATGGTCTAGTGTTTAGATAAATGGGGGACAAAGTGATTGAGCCCTGTCTGCAATACATCTTCCACCAGTGGAGCTGCCCTAGTGGGTCCTGGCAGTGAATTATGGGTCCTGATTTCTTGCCACTGTAGCTGCATCCTCTGTGCAGCATTTCCTGTACTATTGACCCCTACTTGATTTGAGCTGCTTCATCTTCTGTAATTTTATGCACAAGGGTTATCTGCATGTAGCAGAGTGGATCTCTGCTCCGGCCCTGGAGGGGTTAAGAACACCCCAGGGCAGGGGCCGGGGCTGAAGAAAGCAGCCTTTTAGGCTGGGCTGATTGGGGAAGTGGCTGCAGCTGGGGCCACGCCCCAAACTGAGCCACAGGCCCTTATAAAAGGGCAGAGAAGCCAGGAGCCAGAGGAGTCTCTCTCTGGCTTCAGAGGGAGAAGGGCCTGGCTGCTGCAAGGAGTAGGCTGAAAGGTACCTAGAGCGAAGCAGGGCTGGGGAAGGCAGCGGAGCCGGGGAGCTCCTGCCTGGAAAGTCCCGGGCTGCAGCCTAGGAGTAGGCTAAGAGGTACTAGGGTTGCAGGGTGCAACCCAGGGGTAGGCCAAGGCAGCAGGTCCAACCCCTTTGCCGATGATGAGAGGCTAGCACTGCAGTCTGCCCCAGGGTGTGGGGGCTAGCTAATGACTGGGCAGTTGCCAAGACCCTGAGGCAAAGTGGGGATAGAGTGGGGGGGTTCCCAGGAGGGGGAAACCCTTAAGAGAAAGGGGTTACTGCCAGGGGGCAGAACCCCACAGAGAAGGAGGCACCGGGGTCCAGGGAAGGACACGGGGCCAGTAGCGGAAGCCAGAAGGCGGATCACCGGCCTGCAGAGGGTGCTCCGAGCTGTGTACGTGAGCTGATTCCCTAAAGCAACCAGCAGGAGGCGCCGCGGGGGTGAGTTCGCCCGGTTACAGCATGTAGTCTAAAGCCTTTTTCTGCAAAAATAAAAATACTTTTTATGTGATAATACACCTCTACCTCGGTATAATGCTGTTCTCAGGAGCCAAAAAATCTTACCGCGTTACAGGTGAAACCACGTTATATCGAACTTGCTTTGATCCACTGGAGTGCACAGCTCTGCCCCCCTCGAAGCACTGCTTTACCGCATTATATCCAAATTCTTGTTATATCAGGTTGCGTTATATCGGGGTACAGATGTAGTACCATTTTAGTTTTACAAAACGTGGGATTTTTATACGTTAGAAAAATACTAATTCTTCATCATACCAAATCCATTATAATAGGTATTTCAGCCTGCTTGCAGCTTGGGGACAGAACCAGATCTGTCAGTCACTGGAAGCAGGGGAATGTCCTCTCCCCATGAAGTTCCCTCCAGTTTTTTATATGCCTCTACAGTGGCTGGTGGCTCAGCCAGACCTGCCTGTTTGAAGAGCTTTTCTGGGGAAAGTTCCAAATTTTATTTCACGTATTATCTATCAGTTTGGCTCAGAATGTGTCTGTCTAATTCTCTGCTGTGTCCCTAGGCTGCATTGCATTTTTGGAGAGTTTGTCCCCTGTGTTCCATGTCCCTTCTGAAGCATTTAGAGCAGAGGTGGGCAAACTGCGGTCCACAGGCCACATCCAGCCCGCAGGATCCTCCAGCCTGGCCCCTGAACTCCTGCCCCGGGAGGCTGGCCCCCAGCCCCTCCCCTGCTATTCCCCCTCCCCCCACAGCCTCAGCTTGCCCCACCATTAGTGCAGTGTTCTGGGTGGCTGGGCAGCGCAGCTGCAGAGCTGCGGCCTGGCCCATTGCTCTGTGTGCATGGTGGCATGGCTGGCTCCAGCCGGGTGGCATGGCTGTAGCACTGCCAGCCACTAGTGTTCCAGGCAGCGTGGTAAGGGGGCAGGGAGAAGATGGGGTTGGATAGAGGGCAGGGGAGTTTGGTGGGGGTCCCAGGGGATAGCGGTGTGTATAGGGGTCAGGGCAGTCAGAGGACGGAGAATGGGGAGGTTGAATGGGTACAAGGGTCACGGGGGGCAGTCAGAGAAGAGAGGGGGGTTGGATGGGGCAGTGGGGGTCAGGGGCAGGGATTCCATGGGCACTCAGGGAGAAGGGGTGGTGGGATGGGGCAGTGGTCTGGGGCGGGAGGGAGAGAGATGGGGGGTAGACCATGCCTGGCAGGTTGGGGAGGGAATGGGGGGGGCGGGCCATGCCTGGTGGTTTGGGGAGGCACAGCCTCCCCTAATTGGCCCTCCATACAATTTCCGCCCTCCATACAATTTCCGAAACCCGATGCGGCCCTCAGGCCAGAAAGTTTGCCCACCCCTGATTTAGAGAGCTGGGCTAAGAAAAGACAGGGGCAAGCAATTTCCATACCCCAGTCTCCGTAGGAGTCCTGTAACTGCCCTAGTCAAACTACGTAGCTGTACATCCCTGTGAAGATACAGTAGAAGGATGAGGATTTCTTGCCACACCTAAAGGTTTGGGGGATTATTGGGCTGTTGTTCCAGCTGCCGCTGTGGGTTGTCAGGCCCAAATGTAGAGGCTATTGTTCCCAGTTTGTTGTAGGTTGCCGTGGCTGGCCTCCATCACCACTTGCTTCATTCCCCTCACAGCTGTCCAGGGAGTGATGAGAGAGGCAGCAGTTCTGATGTAAGAGGACAGTCAAACAGGTTGTGAGTTCAATCCTTGAGGGGGCCATTTAGAGATCTGGGGCAAAATCAGTATTTGGTCCTGCTGGTGAAGGCAGGGGCCTGGACTTGATGAGCTTTCAAGGTCCCTTCCAGTTCTAGGAGATAGGATATCTTTATTTATTTATAATAAGGGGCCTCTGGACCCACCACTTACTTCTTTCTAGTTCCCCAGGCATCCATTTTGTAGGACCAAAGGGTTCCTCAATGTGCATCAGTCCAAATTCAAACTCATATCGCTACCGACGGTCAGTGGGGTGTATCTTTCCTGATAGTAAAGGAGTCAATTCAAACAGTGTGGGAGGATGCGGTGGGGTGGGGGAGAGGAAGGGGAGGGGAGCGGGGCAGGAAGAAGGAAGAGGTTTTTACTCCTCCCCTTTATACCCTGCCCAGTCCAGGCAGACATCACGTTAGCTCTCTCTCTCTTTTAGGGAAAATGCGGGTGGCATCTGACCCACCAAAAATAAAATAAATACCTCCCTCCTTATCTGACCCCCTAAGTGCTTCCGCACACTGTTGCAAGGAGTGCTAACATGGGTGGCCACTGCTGCAAGTCCCATGGCGTAAGGGCTTCTCCCTACAAACAAACAAACAAACAAACAAATAGAAGAAGGTAGTGGGATGCTAAGCTGGTTCATGCATTTATATAGGGCTTTGGTCCTTGACGTCAGTCAGACACATCATTTCCCAGCTATCTTAATGATTCAATGTGAAACTTTATGGAAAGCTGAGAGTCTCTGGAGTCATTGGGAAAGTGGGTTTACCATCCTGGATCTTGCCTGACATTATAGAAAGGAATACAGGTCATATGGCAAGTTGGGATTGGCCCTGATGTACAGTAGGAGAAAATACACCTTTGCACATGGTAGGTAGAACAAGTGCATGGTGCTGAGGCATTAGGTCAGTAGCTGTTCTCTGTGGCCTCTGAGCTATATGCAAGACTCCCAAATAGCCCTGTCTGGAGTTAGATTGCTGGCTGGTTCTAGGTTCTTTCAGTTTGGGAACAAATAGCTACCTACAGCTTTGGTCAAGATGAGATTACTGGGCATTTTCCAGGAGGAGTACCCTATGACTGTGTAGGTATCATAGGATGGCCTTGTCCCAATCTCAAGCAACCCATGGAATGCCAGGCAGGGCTGGTTTTAGGGCTGGGCTAGCCGGGTGGTTGCCTGTGGTTCCACCTTCCAGGGGACACCGTGCTGCTGTGGCACTTTTTTTTTCTCTCCATGCTCTGATTGGCTGGCCCCTTTTTAAAATTTATTTATTTATTTATTTATTTATTGGTTGCTCAGCTGTGTGGTGCAGGGGGTTGGAACACTGAAAACATTTTGCACCCTGACTGGCAAAACTGCTAAGGCTGCTCCTGTTGATAGGACAGGAATGAAATTGTCCATCTTTTACTTCAGACTGGAGAAATACTACCTGCTCCCCATCCTATTTCTAGCCTCAGAAAATAGCGAACAGAGTATGACTCCACTTGAAACATCTGAATAAATTCCTAAAGGAGGCATATCTTCTCTTCCCCATTTTACTGTATTACAGATGACAATTTGCCCATTATGCATATGAATGGCAACTTTATTTTTACTTCTATTTTTTGCATTTTCAGCCAGCACCATTTGAAATGGCTAGGCCACCCAGGATCTCTTCCATGGTTGTGGTAATATTAAATATTGATTTTTAGGGAGAAAGAAATTCACTTTTTCTCTCTTCCTGGACAGTTTTTCTGATCAAGGCTCTGTATGGAGAAAGTTGAAACAAACACGCATAGTGATATAGTTGTGGAGTATGGTAGGCTCATGATAAACACAGACACATGGTGTGAAGGAAATCCACCATAAATTTGACCTGAGGATGAATACTATCAGATACAAGGTCTCATCTCAGAAGAATGTTAACAGAAGATGAAGAAGCTATAAAAAAAAAAATGATGTCACAGAAATAAAAATCAGGTTCTTGTTGGAGCTTTTTTGGAAATGGTGATCTCATGTACAGATGTGTTTTGATGAATGAGTCCTATCCAGTAATTCCTGTAGTCCTCTCCATATCTCACTCTATCACATCTGTTGGCAGAGGTCCAAAGTCCCATTGTCTATTCTTTGTCTCCTTGGTGAAGACAGAGAATCAGATTTTTTCGAAGAGATCCACCCATTATTGGGCTAAGCAGAGTAGTCCTTATGTCAGATGCCAGCTGGGGATAATAGAGATGGCTCACAGGGGTCCCAATTCAATCCAGGGAATAGGTACCAGAAGGAAAGAGATCACAGCATCCATTGGCTAGAACACAATGATTTTTTTGAAGTCTTGGGGCACTGCTCCTTCCAGGCTTGTATTAGTCATGATGGTCAATGTGTCTGATGGGATTTTCATAAATAAAGTAGGAAAAACCTGATCAGTCCTTCCTCAGAGAGACAATCAACGTCTCCTGTCCTGGGCAGAGCAGAGTTTCCTATCTCTATATGCACTGCCCACCAAGGGGAAGATCAATATCAAGGCTTACATGAGAGTAGTTGGATTACACAGAATGGACCCATAAATAACCTCACTCATTGTAAGATAATTTGATAGCCTGATGATTTGACCTCTTTGCACCTAGAAAGAGCAATAAAGTCCCCGGTGACCCATCTGTATGTCAGGACCTGGAATGCAAATTGATGGAGGATCTCTCTCTCAAAGCTGGGCAATCTCTTTGTATGCCTTCCCACTGGTCCTCAGAATCATACAGATGATTTAAAGGATAGCATGGCAGTGATACTATTTATGCGTTTCTGGCTGAAAAGATTAAGATTCTCAGGTCTGATTAATCTAGCGTCAGAGCTTCTGATGTCTCTCTTACAGATGAGGGGTCTGCTATTGCAAAGCCATTTCTCCAGCCAGAATCAGACAGGTTCAAAATGGATACTTGCATGAAGTGATTATTGCATTCGTGGACTCTAGAAAGAAGTCAAAAAATAGTACTTATTCTGCTAACTGGGGCAAAGTCCATAGCTTAACTATCATATTAAACAAGTGAAACATGGCTTGATAACATATGGAAGAGTCCAAGCTAAAGGTCCAGTCTCTGTTCTCAGCATGTGGCAGGTGTCGTCATTCTTCTGAGCTATTAAAGTAAACCTCACTATATCAGCCCATCAGATGACTATATGAATCTGGCAGCTTTCTCAGGTGATTTCTGATATTTTACTTTTTAATTCAGACAAGTGGTCCTTGCCACTGTCATAGTTCTCCTTCCCAAAGTAAATTGAGGAAATATCCTTTCTTCTGACTGTCATCAAAATCCAGTCCTTAGGAGCACTGACAGTCTCATGGCAGAGAAGTCTTGTCTCCTGCAATGAGATCTGCTGCATAGCCACATGTCCATACATAAATTCAGTAAAGCAACACACAAATTCACCAAGTTTTACATATAGGACATCCGGGCTTTAGCTAGTGCCACATTTGGCAGAAGCTTTCTCCATACTTCAGTGCCCAGGGGAAGATAGAGGATGTATAATTTAGCTAATTGTGTATATCCATGTTGAAAGGATTGCCTGGAGTAGCACACTGCTCCAAGAATCCCATTTTATTGGCTCTATGGACCTTAACTTAATAAGTAATAGGAGAATTCATCTGTGCTTACTTGAAAATTTTCTTTCTTTAAGTAATAAGGTCCACAGGTCTGGCCTATCCTGGAAACAAGTGAATCATCCAGAATAGAGATGGAAATTGATGGAGAAATTATCCCCATGCCCTGTAGTAGGAAAAATTTTTGTGCTTTTTCTTCAAAGTATGGTTAATGCAATATGTCATTTAGGAAAGTACAGTGGAATTTTCCTGGCTATGGAAGCTGCATTAATTAGAGGAAACTTCAGGAGGCAGGGCATTCCCCTGCTACCAGTGGCTCTTGGGCCTGGTTCTGCCCCTAAGCTGATTGTAACAGATCTGTGGATGTTATTACTCACAAGAAAGTTTCAGGTAAGCACAGATAAATTTTCCTATTATACAGTTCACATTTGAAACAGATATTAGTACAGCATTGCTCTAGTTGTGGATTGCTTCTTCCACAAACACCTGCTTCCATTATCTTTGCTGTCAATTATGATTCAGGCACCTATTTTTAAATTGGAGATACCACCACCATATTCACAAGGGCATTTCACTGGTAAATCAGTTCGTGTGATTCTTTGAACACAGCATATAAAGGATCCTGTAAATGCTAAGTAGAAGTACTATTTATGATTGTTTATGATTGTGAGGAAGTAACTGATAAAAATCTGAACTATGCAGAAAGCTAATTAACCATATTAATTAACCCAAACCACCAAGAAATCTTATCTACAGCCAGGTCCTCAGCACAGAATATGCTCTGAGGAGACAATTGGGGATACACACCTTAACACACTTAATACTGCCTTCATCAAACAGGGACAGTCTACCAGAGAAGTAAATTGCCTCATGGAACAGGTCATCCAAATACCTTGAGGAAACCTGCTTCAACACAGGAAAAAACCTGCTCCGACTGTACACCCTTAGTTGTCGCCCACCACCCCACACTGGAATCCATACAAGGTATTGTTAAACAATTACATCTTATACTCAATGGGGACCACATTCTGAAATCTTTCCCAACCCCCCTCTTCTAGCTTTCAAGCACCACGGTTCCCACCCTCGCCAAGCTCATCATCAGAAGCTAACTTCTCACAGACCAGGACCCATTTATTCAGTAGCACCAGATCCTGCCAGAACAACAGATGCAAAACCTGCAGACATATTGCACTGCTGCAATGGTCAGCGCCCTCCCTCCCCGACAAAAAAAAATCTTTCAGGATCCATGGGTTCTACACCTGTCAATCACAACGTATGGTGGACCTCATCCAGTGCACTAGATGCTTCAATAACAACATTACGCTCTCAAATGAACTCACAGAAAGATGATAAAATATAAAAACACCACATCACCTATGAGTGAACACTTTTTACAAAACGGTCATTCTATACCTGAACTATCAGTCCTCATCCTCAAAGGAAACCTGCACAACTCCTTCAAAAGATGAGCCTGGGAGTTTAAATGCATAACTTTGCTAGACACTAAAAATGATAGTCTTCACAAAGATACTGGATTTAGGTCTTATTGCAACAGTCTGTAAACAATTAACCTCCCCCCCTTTTTTTTTTTTGGTCTTATACCTGTCAGGTGTTAATGGGCCACTTAACAGCTTTTGCTAAATGATCTATTTCACACTCTGGGGATGTCTACATTACAGTAAAATACCAGCAGCTGGCCCGTGTCAGCTGACTTGAGCTTGTGGGGCTTGTGCTGTGGGGCAATAAAATTGCAGTGTAGATGTTCAGATTTGAACTGGAGCCTGGGCTCTGGGACCCTCCCCCATTGAGAGATCCCAGAGCCCGTGCTCCAGCCCGAGCCTGGACATCTGCACTGCAGTTTTATAGCCTGAGCGCCATGAGCCTGAGTCTGCTGACACGGGTCATGGGTGTGTCATCACAGTGTAGAGTTGGGAGTTTCAGCCTTAATTCTGAATTTTGAATCTATCTTTCTTTCACGTTTTTTATATACAACCATTATAGTGCATTCACATTGGTGAAGTGCTGAGCTAAAACTAAAATATATCCTGAAACATACACCACTCCTACTCATAATAAGCCAGGCAGATTTAATGTTTCAGTAAGAACATAACATGCCCTATGTGACGAACTGGGAATGTTCTTAATGTTTGCTCTGAATACTGTGTCGGTGCCTCAGTGTCCCCTAGGCAGTTCTTAAGTATCTAGGTGGTGGAATAAGGGTGTGTGATTGCTGCAGAGCAAAGGGCCAGTGCACCTAAATGCCTGGCACTCTGTCTCCACAAACTATGGCCTGCCCTCCCCGCAAAGGTGTCCAGCTGAAGGGTTGGAGAACAAAGAGATTATGTGACCTCCGCCCGGAAAGGAGCTGAGCAGAGAGAGGGGCTGGAGGGGTTGTTAGTACTGGATTGCCTGGGGACGAAGAGCGAGTACAGACTGGGGTCTTGCTCATGACCCCCCAACTGGGACCCCGCCGAGTCCCGGTTCGCTGTATCTCAAGCCTGGTTAGACCTTTCCTGTCATGCGAATAAACCTCTGTGTTACTGCTGTAGAGTCACGTCTACTGCAAAGTGGGGTGCAGGACCCTGTGGCTTCCCCCAGGAGCCGCCGCTGGGTGGGCTCAGCGTGGGAAGCGCATGGAGGGGCAGAGGATGCTGAATGCTCCAAGGAGAGATCCAGGAGGTGAAGACGTGTGAGCTTCTTGCCCTGAACAAGTCTGCTCCAAGGGAGAGGAGGCTCCCCAAAGTCCTGACTGGCTTTGTGGGGAGCTGTTCCAGAGCATTGCCCGGTGACTCCGTGACACCCTACTCTCCAGTGTCAGTGTCCTTAATTGTGTTAGGGAAACAGTTCCAGAGGTATGGGCTCTAGTTTGACTATAAAAAAAAAAAAATGCAGATATCCCTTTTGTGTAAAGCTCAGTAAGGACCCTGGAGCATATTGGAAGATTATGCCTCTAGTTAAGGTAGGGACACATCCACCACCTCCTATATTAGGAGAATTTTTAAATTCAGCTGAAATCTCACGTGACTGATGTAAAGATTTCCCCCGGTGACCTGAACTATTGATCTGGAGTGAGTTAGTGCTGTAGCTGCCCATTTCTGGATGAGTTGTATTTTAAGCAATTAAATGTTCTAATAAATTGCACGAATCCTGCCAATATGTAACAAAGGCACAAATTAAGGACTGCATATTCTTACAACTGCCTTGGTTGCACCTCTGCTTCGTTCTGTGAGGGAGGTTTCTGTAAAGTAACAATCCAATTGAAAAGAGACTTAAGAATCAAAGTTTACCCAAGGTTGTACATTTTAGTAGCTGACTATATAATATGCGCCTTCAAAATCTGTAAAGGATTCGGCACCTTTCAAAAAGCAATGGGGTCTGACCAAAATTGTGTGTGGCTTCTCAGAATTTAGCTCTACAGCTGTCCATATCGGAATTTGCTTCCCTGGATTTAACTGAAACAGAAAATTAAACTGGTGCATTATTAGCATAATAATGACAACTGAAATTTTGTCTAAAGAGCTGGTAGCCGCACTGCATACTTCCATCTCCGGTAAGTCTAAGAGTCCTAGTAAAATGGTGCTTCCCACTCAGCACATTAACTGACCAAAAAGCTAAGTGGCAACAGAATCTGTTGACTTAATTTACAGGCAAACAGTGGTTGGTGTTACAAAGGTATTAATTGTTGTATGCAATCTTATTGCCTAATGTTGAACCTATATCTTTAAAATTTAGTTTGCTATAGTTTAGTGCTCTCAAACTTGATGCATGTAACAAGCTATAAGATTAGTTAATCTTTTCAAGTGTTTATCTTTTGAGAGGCCTGTTTCCTCCAAACTGTCTAATCTAGTCCTACTCAGTGTCTACAGTCTTATCTACACTAGTATTTTGCAGTAATTCTCCCATGGTTGCATTATCATCTGTGCAGCTGTACTAGTCGTAGCAGTGGTAGGAGCACTTTTGTACACAGGGTACTAGAGATTTACTTTTTTTAACACTATGTCCTCTCACTCTGCTTAAATCTGATCTAGATGATAATGTGCCATGTTAATACTGGCACTTCTACTGTTATTACTATGGTGGACATATAACAGTGAAAGATTTCCCACAGAGTGCTCATGTAGAGAGCCTATGTGTCTGGAAATCTTACTTCCAGGCAACCCTCATTCAGAGAAGTAAGTCATTCATAAACCTAAAGATGCCAATAACTGGTAGAAACTAAATCTAAATATGGCCCGTTGTCTTGGTTTAAAATTTTAAGTAGTTTAGATACTGAGTGCCAGCTGACCCCCTCCCTTACCCTCCAAACTCTAAAGGGTGAGACAATGGAATTTGGAAATGTCTGATATCCAAAGGCCCTGTTAGAAATGGACCTGTGTTAAGGGGGGCACTATCTACTTGAAAGCTAGTTCATTTCCAGAGTGATTTCAGAGTGGTTTTGGGTGCTTCATCTGCCTCTGTCCTTTGCCAATGTTTGTGCTTTTTAGAATAGAACTTTCCCATTATTTTAAAATAAATCTTCCTTTGCTCTCTATGCTACAGGTCTTTGATGCAGCAGAAGGGGAAAGAGGGAACCTGAGTGTATGCAGGGTGCTGTCCAATGCACAAAGTAAAAATAATCCCCGAAAAATAGATGATCTAATCTTAAGTGTCACTTGTAACAGCAGTAGATGTCTGCAGTGATGCAACGGTTAGACCTCCGTGGTAAAGATTGTAATGAGGAGTGTGGCATAGGGGATGGCTGGGTTTTTACTCTTAATGACCGTGATACTTACAGTACACAAGCGACTTTGATCACATTGGCTTTAGGTGCCATTGCCATCCTTAATGCTAGGTAGAGATGTGGCTTGCATTAAATGGGAAGTGGATTGGAAAGTAGCTAAGTCCATGATGTGACTGGGTACTTCATACAGAGCTGTATTTTTTTTTTCTCTTTTTTCCTCCCATTTCCCTCCTGTATGGCCTTCTGAAATTGACTTAGTACTGCCTAGATTTGGTTTGAGTTTAGTCTCTACCTCCAACCATCTAAGCTCTCTATCATCCTGAGGTAGTATTGATCACATAACCATTAGAAATATTGGTGGAGCAATCCTGCCCCAGTATTAGTTTTGTGATATGGTCCTGATATACCTGGACTGGAAGACTGCCCTCCCATTTCTACACACCCTGTGTGCTGTGTCAAATAAGACTAAAACCTTGCTAAGACTGTACTGGGGAAAGATAAGGAACTGTTAATGGATAGGAACTCACTAGCTACACTTTGTAGTAAATCATTTCATAGTTCAGGCTAGTGGGCTGGAATATTTCCAATAAAAAGTGAACCGTTATCAGAACATCTCCATAAATCACTGCTAATCATGAGAAGGAAGGTCTCTGGGAAGGATAAAATGCCAATAAACATATTTTAAGAGATGGAAATTGGTATTACTGCTTCTTTCAATGATCTTGACTCACTGTAGACCAGTACTCTGTCTGTGGGAAGTTCTTACTTCCTTCAGATTAGAGATAACAGTTTGAGTAGGTAATAATTTCACTGTACTCTCTTATGATTGTAATCAATCCTGCATTTTGGTCGAATATCAGCAATGGCAAATAGAGAGGAATAATATATTTATAACCTGCTTTGCCCTCACCCCCAAAATAACACACGTGAAGGGTTTAGGACCTTGAAATTCAACAACTAAACTAGGTGCTAGCTGTCTTATGTAAAATCATGTACAACTGCTGCCCTTTACAGCAAGGGCTTCACAGAAGTGCCCTGCCAACTTCAACAGCTGTGGACGTGCTTTCTCTGGCAAATGCACTTCAAACAGGTTCATTTCAAGGATAGACAAGTACTGTTACAGCCAGATGTACTAACTTGGTGCTTCATGAAAAACCTGCAGTCTTGTTTGTCAATATCCACTGACAGAGAAGTTCAATTACTAAGACCTGGGACTAGAAGTAGAAATCAGCTGCTGTTTTTGGATATGTGTGATGTATACCTGGAGAGAGAGAGAGGTTGTCAGTCTGATTTATTTCCTGCACAGCCTTCAGTAATTAAGTAGTGATTATGAACTTTAAGCAGATGAAAGCTTGTCATTTTTAGAATCCTGTCGGTGAATTTGTGGTAGAACTGTCTCTCTTCACACAGGCCCTTCAGCAGGGTCATGATAATGAAACCAGTTCTATAATTAGCTGGGTGGCAGAGTATAACTCTTTGCTTCTGTCTGGGAGATGGAATACTTAAAGTACCACATGCAAGTAGAGATGAGGTGTGTGAGGTGTTTTTTTTTTAAATTACTTCAATATTTTCATTGAGACACATATTGCAACTGCATGTTGCGTCTCTGTGGGGAACATATTGTATTAAGTTTATGTATAGGCTCAGCAGAATTTTATTTTGTCTTTTATAATTTCATTGGTTGTATCTATTTATTTTTAAGAAACTTTTCCCCCCATTTTTTGTCCATTTAAAATTTTCCTGGTTGTGGGAAATTCTGAGGGGGGTCAGACAATTATTTAATGACAGTAGACATTGAGATTCAAAAAACTAAAGCTTTATCACCATTCTTCTTCTTTTACCATTTGCAGTCCTTGCTGAGCCACCTGACAGCAGCTTTATCAGCAGAATGAAGGGCCCCAAGGCCACCATGAAATCTAGTCAGTTTAATGATTTATAACCATTAAAACACGAGCTGTCAACATCAGATGTCAAAATAAACAAAGCAAATATCTTTAAATCAAACTCTGTTAAGTTCTAGGACAGCATTTTTCTTTCTTTTCCCATCTGTAAATTTAGATTATTATTAATGGGAATATTTTTTCATTGGTTTCTGTGTATGCTGAAATTAACATGTACTGATATTTACAAATAAAAATCAAATTCTTCCAAGCCTATTTATGTATCACTGTGTATCACTATTTATGTATCACGTGTGTGTGTGTGTGTGTGTGTGTGTGTGTGTGGTGTGTGTGTGTGTGTGTGTGTGTGTGTGTGTGTGTGTGTGTGTGTGTGTGTGTGTGTGTGTGTGTTCTAGTCCATTGGGGAGGGTTACCACAGCTCCTCCGGGAACTAAAACTAGTGGGGGGTTTTGAAGGTGAATCACTCACCTTGTAAACACCTACAGGGAGGTTTTCACATTCTGGTTCAAACTGGGTCTCCAAAGTCTAGGAAAACAAAGAAAGGGCCTTTGGTTTATAAAAGCTGTGTTTTTAAACTGACTCAGTGCCACCTTCCAATCCAGCAAACAGACAGGACCTTTTACCCAAAGGGGGGCCCCAATCCTTGTGGAAGGGTTGGAAGGTCAAGTCTGTGGCCTACCAAAGCCCAGTAAGATGGTGGATGACCTCTGGTAAGCTTTTAGCCTGTGTATAGGAACTTTTATTGTTTTTATATTTATTCTGTAATGGTTGAACCTTAAGAATAAACTTGCTTGCTCAGAAGGAGCTGTGTGTAACTTGTAACTACTGGCAGCACACTGTTCATAGCTCTCCCAGAGAAAGTCACTGTCTTGTACTCAAACAAGGAACTAGATAGAGTTCAGAGAGGATTTTGCAAATGTTATTAATAGAGGGGACACCCTGACTGGCACAAGACAATGGCTGTAGGAAGAAATGGGCATCAAATAATGAAACCACAATACTAGCATCTGCTACATATCTGGAAGAGTATCCCAGAAGGGCCAAAGTCTAACTATGAAATTTGAGGACAAATGTTGCTCAATATTGTACTGTAGTGAAAATGTACCTGGCATATTATTGTACTACTCTACTCTAAATTTGTTGCAGTATTCATAACACATAACAGTCAGGTACATCACTTCATGGAGAATTTCATTTTGCAGGAATTACCTGTGGTTTTGGCTGTGTTTTTTTTTTTTTAGGGGAATATTAAAAAAGATGTGGCTGTCTCATTTATGGAATCCTTTGATTCTAAAGTCTTTCAATATACTTCACTGTACTGTGCTGTGTACTTTATGTAACGTTCCGTACATAGTGTCTTGCTCATCCAGTAGTGCTTCTGAAGCATTGATTACCACACAGAATCCCAGTTTTACTAACTAATTGGGGAGTGAGGAGTTGTTTAAAATAAAAAAAAGTTCATAAAATTGAACATCTCAAAATTGCAGCAGATACTTCAATTTATGCATCGTATGGAGAATGGCATGGCTTTCTTCTAGTCCTTCAAACCATTCAAGGCAATTTCCAATGCACTGAGGACATCAGAATGTGAAGGGATGTCAATTTGTTCTTCAGCATCACTTTCATTGTATGGGTCCTCACTGGGAAAAAATGGCTTCACTAACTGGTCAGTAACAAGATTGCTGTTCATAAAATCAAGGTTCTTCTGTAAATGCTTTTGTGGTCTGTATTGCAGGCAGCATCCCAAAGCATCACGTCTCCTGTCGTCATTGCCTCAGAGAGGGGTTAGGATGAAAACTGTAGCTCTACTTTAACTGTAGTTGGCACCCAGGTCTGTTACATAACTGCTGATCTCTTGTATTCAACACACATGCTCAGGGTAGAAAAGTTTGTTCCATTTGGTTGAATTACTGATATCCATTGTTCCAACTTCTGACTCACAATTGGGTTTTCCAGGACATCAGCTATATTTCCAACCCATATTTCTCTTCCATCAGATGCTGGTACAATGGTGTGAGGAATTTTGCACTGTCTGTGCTGAAGCGTGCATGCTGACAATTGATATTTCTAGTACAACTTGTAAATTCTAATAAACCATAAAAAGTGTGTGCGTGCATTTGTATATGCACATAAAATCACACACCATGTGGAACTTATTTTTGTGATAATTAGTCACACATCACTGACCACGTAACCTGCCTTTTGCCTGCTAATATACCTCTCCAGGGCTCATTTGAACACCCTGCAGAGCTTCAAACAGCAGCCATTTTTTTTGTATCAACCTCCCAGATAAATGTTTCTTCTCCTTGACTTCCAGATGCCGATACCCAAGGCCTATGATGGGCAAGATTCAGTCCTCAGCCTATGACAGGTTCTCTAGATACAGTTATGTAACAACTTAGAAGTATGTTATCAGGATGCTTCCTGTATGTTAGAAATGTATTAAATGACTGTTATACTGTTGGAAAAGGGAGATTCCCAGCTTCCCAGTGTGACCTAGTGCACTTACCTCTAACTTTTGTCAGAACCTGAAATATCTGACTTTAAGGTCATTACATTTTCATGTGAAGAAAAGCTATTTAGGTCATTCTGAGAGAGTTTTCTAGCATCCACTGCACTCTGTACAGTAGAAATCATGGGGAAGGATAAAAATAATTCCCAGTAATGCTTTTTTTTTTTTTTTTTTTTTTTTAAGATCTCTAAAACATTCCTAAAATATTTGTTTTTCAATGTATGTGGCACGCATAAAACACATGGTGGCATGTTCTTGCATAAAAAATGTATTGGCATTTGCCTGAGATTGACCTACATAACCCAATCGTGGCCTCGCCACTTGAGAGTAATGTTGCATTTCAAACTGTGAAGAAAATACCTTTAATAGGCAGCCAGTTTAAAGCAAACTAAGGAAGTCCTTCACACAACACACAGTCAATTTGTGGAAGTTGTTGCCAGGGGATGTTGTAAAGGCCAAAAGTATAACTGGATTCAAAAAAGAGTTAGATAAATTGATGGAAGATTGGCCCATCAGTGGCTTTAGCCAAGATTGTCAGGGACACAACCCCCATGCTTTGGGTGTCCCTAAACCTCTGACTGCCAGAAGCTGGGACTGTATGACAGGATAGATCACTTGATACTTGCCCTGATCTGTTCATTCCCTCTGAAGCATGTGGCACTGACCACTGTCAGAAAACAGAGTATGGGGCTAGATGGACCATTGGCCTGACCCAGTATGGCCAGTCTTTTATATTCTTTGCTGTCATGTATTTCCTGTCTGTATAATATAATCACAAACCATTCTGTAGTACTTTGTTATCTCTTAAACTGAACAGGAGAGAAATAGTTGGGTGGGTAAACAGTCATTTGTCCCATCACTTCGTCCATCATTAGCATGGGATTTGGAAAGAGAAAAATGTTGTGTTTGCTGTCAACAAAAATTATAAGTAAGGGATATAAGTTAATGGCATATGTAGTGATAGTGATGGATCTGCACAAGGCAGGGTTGAACTTGGACATTTCTGAGTAGTGTGCCTTTTAAGATGTTGTATTAACATGGGATTTTTCTTGTAAATATCCAGCTTCAGAAAGACAAGGTGGGTGAGGTCATATCTTTTATTGGACCAACTTCTGTTGATGAGAGGGAGACAAGCTTTCAAGTCACACAGAGGTCTTCTTCACAGCTAAAGGCAAGGTGAAACAGACTGTAACTGTTTGGTTTGTAAGCATGTCTCTTTCGCCAACAGAAGTTATCACCTCATCCACCTTGTCTTTCTAATATCCTGGGACTGGCACTCCTACAGTGACACTGCATACAGCTTCAGAAAAGCATGCTGGTTTTTTCTGCATAGTTTCAAATATGAATTTTAATAAAATCTGTTGCTTCTTTGAGGGTGCATGCAACAGAGCATGTCAGATATTTGTGCTGTGGTAAGTTGTGCAATATGCAGCATATAGAGTTGGTAGTTCAGGCTTCGCTTCCATAGAGATGGCGTTTGTTAATACTGATCTGCTATCTACCCCTAGTAATAGCATCTTTTGAGTTAAGACAACTGCAACAAAATTTTTTCAATTGCCATCTGACATCTGCTGGCAGAACAGGGTAACACATTGCATATGATTAAGGATCTTACCAGGGGAATTTACAGGCACCCGATTTTTGAAGCTTGAGTGACTTAGAATCAAAACCATCTTGGCTCATAGCACAATATCTTGGAATGGCCTTGCTCCTGAAACAAAGTCACCACCCCACAGAGAGAGGGTCTAAACAGGCCACAGCTCTCCTACCACCCTTTGTTCATGAATTTAACTCTAGGAGTTAAATATTTGGCTTGGATTACACAGCTTGTGTGCATCTCACATTGAACATGCTGTCAGTGAAATTTCATTAGGACTTTCTTGGCTTGTAGGAAAATCAGTCTGATGATATGTTTCAGAATGGGCGAGGGCAAGGTTGTTTTTCTTCAGAGATTTCCTACCCTCAACCAATTAAAGTCTCAGAGGTTTGCTAGTCAGCGCTGACAAAATGGCTGTTGCAGTAAGTCTGGAAACAAGATTACACAGTCACCGTTCTCTGTAAAAGGAATTATTTGCCTTTGCTATGAAGAGCTGACTCTTTTCCATTCCAGTCTTCTGCCCTGCTGGCTTGCCCTTGCTGAATAAAATCAGACTGGGAGCAATACATATAAAATAGATATTAAAGGCACCTGTTTGTGTCACAGCTGCAACAGCACAAGAGCACATTGCAATTCTAGCTCAGAGGCTGAAGCATTGTGTGGGTGCTGAACATGTAAACAAAGTCCTATTGATATTCAAGGCATCCTAGTGCAGGGTCTCTAACAAATGAGGCTGTTCTTCAGTGAAGAACAACTCTGCACTGCCTTTATAATAACAAAAATAGATAGCTTCTAGGCTGTTAATGGACATGCAGATCAGAGGGGAGTTTGCCTCTAAGTTATTTGTTTTCTATTGTCTGCTTCCCCCTGGAATTTACGATGAGAAGATATCAACTGATGAAAATAATGAGGCATCAGTGGGAATGTTAAAGTAAACAGTGCTTATTTTGTGTGAACTTACATTCCTATTTCAGTTGGTTTCTTTAAGCAATGCACTTGAAACTAAAAACTTATCTTTCCAAGCTAACCCAACATCCCACCTGGTGAAAATGAAGTAACGAGACCCTCTCAGGTGGTTTGCTGTGGTCAAGGATTAAAGTAATTGATTTTTTTTTTCAGGAATATTGGTAGATTACTTCAGTATTTCCCTCCCTAATCTCCAGCAGTAGAATAAAGATCTTGCCATATGATATCTACAACTGTGATTTTGTAGCTTGTTCGTGGCATAGTTAAACTGACTGGTTTCAAGAAAGAGAGTTTGATTTGTGTCCTTGCCGGAGTATTTCTGCCATAGCAACTGTGTTCTTGCATCTGCATCTACCACACTGCCTAACCAGTTTTTATGAATGCATTGTGGGATGTTCTCAGCAGCTGTCTTCACCAAGGTCTATGGGTACCTTTATTTTACTTTTTCCCAGATCCCATTCCCTTTCCGCCTAGGAGTGTAGGAGTTCTTACACAGATTCCATAGTTCTCAGACGCAGTTGCCATTTATGTATCACAATGACTTTCCTGGCATGCCAGATTGCCGCATCCTCCAGTTTATGAAGTTTGCAGTTTGACAGCCTGGAAGCAAGGCAGGGCAGAAATGGTAACAGTTCCCAGAGATCCTGAAAAAGAAGCAGAGGCAAATGCAGAGGTTTCTCTCCATCTGTGCTGCAGAACTGAATTGCAAATAAAGCAGACTGTGGGCCGTGCCAGGCTCTGCTGGTGGAACAACATTGTGGCTATCGGGACTGGCAGGGACTGGCTGAGACACTTGCAGAGGCGCACGCCTATATTTTGTTTTTGGGGTGTGGAGCTGGCAGCTGGCTTGCAGCAGAAAACAAGCCCTTGGAGAGCTGCTGTCTCTGTGGATGAGAGCATTGCCATGGCACTCTGGAAAGTGGCCATGAATACAGACTGCTCCTCCTGACAGCTTTCTTGCGTGGGGAAGATCCTAGCAGGGGATGCTCAGCTTCACTGCTGTGCACAGCTCCAGTGATTGCTGCTGACCCAGGGGATCAAAGTTACCTGTGTCCCTGAAATAATGGAGAGCTCTGCATTCTGCTGAGGTTCCTCAAGAGTGCTGGGGCTATTGCTAGCAGACATCACAATTCTTTACTCCTTCTAAATAGGCCAGAAAGTGCTGTCACCATAAGTAGGGCCCTACGACATTCACAGCCATGAAAAACATGTCACAGACCATGAAATCTGGTCTCCTGCTGTGAAATCTGGTCTTTTGTGTACTTTTACCCTCTACAATACAGATTTCACAGGAGAGATCAGCGTTTCTCAAGTTTGGGGTCCTGACCCAAAAGGGAGTTGCAAGGGGGAGGCATCACAAGGTTATTTTAGGAAGGATCGTGGTATTGCTACCTTAACTTCTGTGCTGCCTTCAGAGCTGGGCGGCCAGACAGTGGCAGCTGTTGGCTGGGTGCCCAGCTCTGAAGGCAGCGCCGCCACCACCAGCAGCGCAGAAGTAAGGGTAGCAGTCCGGCAACCCCCTCGCAATAACCTTGTGACCACCCCACAATTCCTTTTTGGGTCAGGACCCCTACAGTTACAACACCCTGAAATTTCAGATTTAAATAGCTGAAATCATGAAATTTATGACTTTTAAAATCCTATGACTGTGAAATTATTCAAAATGGACTGTGAATTTTGGTAGGGCACTAAATAGATGTGAACATGGACTGGTACCTGGCAAGGTTCATGATGTCAACATACTTTTAAAAAAACTCCTGCTTGTGCAGGGACAGATGAGGATACAGTTCTCCAACACAGCAGGAATAGCAGTAGCGTTTCTGTGCCAGTTATTTTATCTCAGAGAACAGCCCTTCCTCTTTTTGCTGCTCCTGCTGATGGCACCATGCCCTATGTGGGCAAGACTCTTCCAGTGGAGCTGTTGGGGCAGAGAAAGAAGCAGCAAGGTAGCTTGAGCTCGTTAGAATGCCATTTGCCTTAAAAATGCTTTGGAAAGATATATAAAAGGAATCATTTGATGGAGACGTGCACAACCATCCCATGCCATAATCAGCCAGTATTCCTGTCCTACCACTTCTGGCACCATCGAAGGAAAAATTATTTGAATCTAGATCTATTTAAAATTTCCCCTCAAATACATTATTTTACATCTTGAGCTTACCTAGGCTGTCACTTTCTGTGTATTTAACAAATAATACCCCCCTCCGATGTTTGCTGGCCAAACACTCCAGCAAATAGCATGCTCTTTAGTGTGCTTTCTTGCATACCTGAAAAGTGGTGCATGTGGATTGCCACCTAAGAAGCCTGACATACATGGATCTACCAGCCATCCGAGCCCACTAGGTCTGAGGACATTGCAGCCTGAGGGAGAAGAGCCTTCCCTTCTCCTTGCCTCCTCCAACCTCTGCTTATCTCCCCTGATTAGCTGTGACAGATTTAGAAAGTTAGGGTTATGTGAATTTTTAGTCAGCAGGACAAAACACTTGGGTCAGCCAGTTTTAAGTTAGCAGACTGGCAAAATGAATGGTTTCATTGTACCCACTAACATCCTCTTTTACTGTCCCTTGTGAACATCTGTGCTGATGGTGCCACAACCTCCTCTCTTGGCAGTCTTTTCCAGTGCCCATTGGTTTTATTATTTGAAGACTATTTTCTATATTTAAGCAAAACTTTACCTTGCTTTAGTTTGACTATCCCACCACATCCTATCTTATGACAAGACTGGGAAGAAATTCCCTTTCTTCTTATAATGTTATCTTGCAAATATTGGCAGACTCTGATTTCTGTCCTCCCCTGAGCCTACTCTTTTTAGACCACTGGCTTTCAATCTTTCCAGACTACTGTACCCCTTTCAGGAGTCTGATTTGTCTTGCATGCCCCCAAGTTACACCTCACTTAAAAACTACTCGCTTACACAACCAGACATAAAAATACAAAGGTGCCACAGCACACTATTGCTGAAAAATTGCTTACTTTCTCATTTTTACCATATAATAATAAAATAAATCAATTGGAATATAAATAATGTACTTACATTTTAGAGTATGGTATATAGAGCAGGATAAACAAGTCATTGTATGAAAGATTTTAGTTTGAACTGACTTTGCTAGTGCTTTTTGTGTAACCTGTTGTAAAACCAGGCAAATATCTAGCTGAGTTGATATACTCCCTGGAAGATCTCTGCGTACCTCCCAGGGGCATGAATACCCCTGGTTGAGAACTACTGTTTTGGACTACTCTGTAGATGTTCCTGCATAATTCTCTCTCCTGTCTTATTCTTATCGTTTTCTTACTGTTCAATGGGTTGTCTGTTTTTTTAACCAAATTGAAAGAATTTGGAGTCTGTCTGGTGTGGATGCAGGCAGCCTGGATTCCACATGAAGAGTCCATTATAGCTTATTGTGTAAAGAAAGATTGCCTGAACTATACATTTTCATGCATGTTTTTTCCTTGTAAAAGGAAACTCAATCTCGTTTTTGTTTTTTTCTTTAACAAAAGCTTAGATTCCGAAGCACAAAATGGAGCTCTCCAGAGGCAGAGGCAGCATATGAGCTTGCTGAGCTGCCACTGCCCTCTTCCTTTCCTGGCCCTTATGTGAGATGTGACCTGCCCCATTTAATCTCAGTTGAGTATTAACTCGAAAGCCCAATCAGGATGACTTAATCTCCACACAGATGACTATAGTTTATTGCTCATCACAGCACAGGCAATCATATTATAAAGCTCTGCACAGCCTGTGATGAGGGGCATTGTCAGTGAGAGGAGTTTGGGTCATGGCCCAAGTTTGGGAAGAATCCCATCACTGATTTCCTCCACCCCGCCTTAATTTTGCCCCTGTCCAGGCTAATAACGTCTCTTTCCATTTAGAGACCAATCAGCTCTCTGATAACCATCAGTGGTGCACAGAACAGGATTTGAGACTCACTAACAGAGCAAAATTACCCAAAGTGAGCCAGCATTGATTGCTTTTTGGATAGCCCTGAGGAATTGAGTTTGTTGACTGCTGCTGCAAAGCCAGGATGTGTTTTGTGGCTTATGCAAGCTGTGGTTTTTACTGTCTCTGTAAGGGAGAAGTAGGCTGTGTCTAAATCCTTCATTCAGAACCCAATTAAATTATAATTGCTAAAGAAGGTCGAGTTTGGGATCTTGGTCTTCCATCCTTTTGAAGGCAGACATTTCACTGAGCACATGCTAGGAAGGCCTGAATTCTAGTCTTAGCGTTGCTGTTGACTTGCAGTGTGAACTTCGTTTCTCTGTCAGTTTCCTCATCTGGAAAACAGGGCTAATACTACTTAGTTCACAGAGCGGTTGTGAGGATTAATCAATGTTGTACAGAGCTTTCAATATGTAAATACTAGACACTATCACGTACCTGACTTAGGCTTTTGTACTGCCTCTCCTAACAATAGTATCTGAGTGCCTTCTATGTAAAACAGGTTGACATTGTGGACTTCTGTGGCCTCATGGAGTCTCTGGCTCTTCTCCCTTTTTGGTTTATAGAAATTCTGTTTGGTATAGGGATTGTTAGAGGTCCTTGCCCCACCAGTGAAACACCTGTGATATGCCCCGTCCAGTGGGTCTCCTTTTTCTGGGGAAAGGTGGGTGGTGCAGGGAGCTGGCTATGTTAGTACAGAGTTCCCCTGAAGAGAAGAAATTTGCTATTCACCATCTCTGGATACATTCCTGGAGGTTAAGTCCATTAATGGCTATTAGCCAGGATGGGTAAGGAGGGTGTCCCTAGCCTCTGTTTGTCAGAGGATGGAGATGGATGGCAGGAGAGAGATCACTTGATCATTGCCTGTTAGGTTCACTCCCTCTGGGGCACCTGGCATTGGCCACTGTCGGTAGACAGGTTGCTGGGCTAGATAGACCTTTGGTCTGACCCAGTACAGGCATTCTTATGTTCTTATGTGCTGCTTTAAGGCTATTTTGTGCATTATAGCAGTCTGGAGAATCTAAACCTAAATGTAAGTGGTCTTATTACGTTAAGTCGCTCTTTGTGCCTACACACCACAGTGAAGCTGGCTTTCAATCAAAGGATGTCAGACCAGTGGGTGGCTCATGTTCTGCAATACATACCGGGAGTTTAGAGGACAAAATGGTGATATGGTTTAAAGATGGATTACCAATCTTTTCTCTAATCTGCCAGGCTTTCATGGCCTACAAACCAGACTCTCATCTTTATAGGCAGCAGATTTTGTTTGTATGAATACAGGTGGGGTTTGTTTTGTTTTGTTTTTTACAAAAGTCTGATTTTTATTTTATTGTTTGAAAGGGAAAGGTTACCTTATCCTTCATGCTCTCGCCACCTTGAATTTTATATTGTTAAATAATTTAAAAGGCCGTAAATGTCTCTTAGGCTTCAGTTTGTATTGACAGTAGTAATTGAGGACTTAGATACGTCAACTTATTTGTGTGTGTGTGTGCGTGCGTGGCTGTGAGAGAGTGAGCGTGGAGTAGGAGTGCAGATATGGTTGAAATTCTGTAGTTCGGTGCCATAAAGTAAAGATTGTCTAGACATTTACTTAGTAACTCCAGAAACAAATATAGGTCTTAACAGAAAAATTATTTAATACTATGTAACTCTTGATTGTATTTGTTATACATTCGCAAGACCATTTCTCTCTACTTTGAGATTTTAAGGAAAGATAGAGGTAAATATAATCTCTGTGCCAATAGAAATCTCTCCTTATTAAAAAAAAAATGCAGAAGTAAATAACTAAATTTAGAGCTGTAGCGAAAGGGTATGTTACCGAAATGTCGGGTCGGCCTAGCTGAGAGCCAATGACAGCCAGACAGGGATAACGAAAAGGTTGCTTTATTCTGCAGAAGAAAGGAGAGTTCTGTACTTTGGTACAAAAAACTCTACCCCATACAAAAACCAAGAATCTTTTATACACACTTACACACAGGCTTCGGTCGTGTTAGCATTTGATTGGTGGTTAGCAAACCCTGCACTTCTACAATCTGCTCAGCAAAAAGCAGCCTTGGACCAGCTTCAACTGCCTCAAGACTGATAAGGAAAGATAGTTCAAAAGTTCAGGCTACTGTGTCCGTGAGGTGTCCAATTTCTCCGAATGGTTGCCAGCTATTATAAGGCTACTAGCTGTTAGGGGGGGCTGCTAACTGTCACAGTGCCCCCTTTGGGCCTGACAATCCAAATTGTCAGGCCCGTTACGCAATTTGCGATCAAGCTGGAGGGAGAAATATTGTGTTCTCCTACGGACAGTAGAGCCCTTAGTAACAGCACTACACAAACATTTTGCACATTGCAACATTACCCAAACAACACACAGAAAGAAAAGAAAGAAAATAATCCATTTGACAATTGTGTGTCCGTGAGGTGTCCAATTTCTCCTAATGGTTGCCATCTATTATAAGGCTACTAGCTGTTAGGGAGGCTGCTAACTGTCACAGCTATGAAAATTTGGCTAGAAAAATTGTAGGGTATTTTGTTACGATTTACAGCTGTTGTTTCCTGTCCCTTCTGTCTTCCTATCTATCTTCCTTGCTTTATCACGCTTCATTTTCTGTGTTCTTGTGCCTCTTTTCTCTCTCTGCCTTTTCCCCTTGCTAATGCAGAAGTTCTTTCTAAGTGGGACTGGCCTGCAGACAGAATTGATGAGGATGGGGCAGTTGGACTCTTTCATTCTGTAGTTATTCTAACTTTTCTAGTTTTCTATGCTTCTTCCTCTTTGCTGCTGCCAACACTTCTTTTGGTTGGGTGCCAGTGGGGTAGCTGCAGGAGACTTGGCTGTCAGAGGCCTCTCTCCATGGCGAATGAGGATTGAAGAACAGAGTGAAGAAATGTAAGCCTTGTCTACTTGGGGAGTATTCAGAAATCACTGTTCCTGATTAACTCCTGGTGTGGACACATAAGGCTTGTCTTCAATACTGGGGTAAGTCGACCTAAGTTATGTTACTCCAGCTATGTGAATAATGTAACTGGAGCTGGCATAGCTTAGGTTGACTTACCTCGGCGTCTTCACAGGTGTTTTCAAGGCAGTATAAGGTCTGGTCTACGCTGGGGGTTGGGTGGGGGATCAGTCTAAGTTACACATCTTCAGCTATGTGAATAATGTAGCTGAAGTCAACATACACCTCTACCCCCACTTTAACGTGACCCAATATAACATGGGTTCACGTATAGCGCGGTAGCAGTGGGGCTCGCCGACGATTTAAAAGGTCTGGGGCTCCGGCTGCTCTGGGGAGCTTGGGGCCCTTTAAATCCTGCTGGAGTCCTGCTGCCCCCACCCCAGGGCTGCAGCAGTGGGGCTCGCCAACAATTTAAGGGTCCCGAGGCTCTGGCTGCTGTGGGGAGCCCAGGGCCCTTTAAATCCCGCTGGAGCCCTGCCGCCGCTACCCCAGGGCTGTGGCAGCGGGCTCTACCAGCGATTTAAAGGGCTGGGGATTCCCCACAGTGGCCAGAGCCTGGAGCTCTTTAAATCACCGCTGGAGCCCTGCCACCTCTACCCTGACATAACGAGGTTTCAGCTATAATGTAGTAGGGATTTTTGGCTCCCCACAACCACGTTATAACGGGGTAGAAGTGTACTCAGATCTACTTACTGTTGTGTCTTCACTGCGATGAGTCGACTGCTGACACTCCCCATCGACTCTGCCTGTGCCTCTTGCTCCAGTGGAGTACCAGAGTCAACGAGAGAGTGCTTGGCGGTCGATTCATCGCATCTGGATCGATCGCTGCGGCTAATGTAGACAAGCCTTCAGAAACTACATAGAAGAAAGTTCTGCTGGAGTATTCAAGCTGTTGTTCTTGTGCCAAGGAACAAATGTAGGATCACAGCCTAGACCAGGGATAGGCAACCTCTGGCAGGTGTGCCAAAAAAAACCCTAAACAACAAAAGAAAACACATTTCTTTTTGTCATTGGTTGGACATTGTGTCCTGTTTGTACATGTTTCTGACATGAATCACACCCTGGCAGCTCATAATGCTACCCCAATAGCTCTTTTGCCTGCGAAGGTACATTCTGATCTCAAAACCACTGCATTTCTGCATCAGGTTTTAGCTTGACAAGAGGTGTATTGCTTTAAGCAGGCTTGTTAAACTAAAGATTTGATTTAATTCAGGGCCTTAATACTGTGATCTTAGAACTGAACTTTTAGTGGAAAGGTAGAATTGAGATCTGGCAAAGTCAGACAGAACCTGTTGTTTGGCATAACAACATGATGTCCTATATGAATTGGTATATTGATTTTCTCCAAACACTTTACCACAATGCAGAATGGCCCATAGACCATCCGATATTAAATGTCGGTTTTAAGAGGATCAAGGAGATTGATTGATTGGTGATGCAAGTGATTGTATGGTGACATGTCATTTTAACATGCTCTGACCCGCACTCTTACCTGTACAGCTAGAGAGGAAGCTTTCTTGCTCTACTCTGCCATCAGGTGCTGTTTCCCAGTAAGGCCTGCAGTCCTCAGTGGGGCAGGGCCTGAGTATTCTGGTTGCTTTCTGTCAGCCCAGAGCTGTTTTATAACTGTTTGACTGTGCCCCCAAAGCTAGTTATTCTGATGCAGACTGCTCTTAAAAGATACAGTTGCCTTGGGTGATGTTCATTTGGCTAATGTGCTTTGCTGTGATAAGAGGAAAAACTGTCACTTAGGATGGCTGGAAAGGGAAATGAGAAATTTATTCAGTGGTATACAAATCATATTGCTCCCTTCTGTAAGGAACCAGCAAGTCCCAGCAGCTTGAGTGAGGCAGGGGGGTGGAACGGTGCCTGAAAAAGAATCCTGTTCCAGAGCCACTGTTTTAGCATTCCCTGCTAGCCATGGACACTTCCCCCTTAGTTACGTCTTTTTTTCTCCCCATCCTTCGCAGCTGGTGAGAGGGTTTTGTCTTTCTTTCTTCCTTTGACTGTTGGTAGAAGGAGGGAGCTTTTCCTTCGCACACTCTTGCCCCTTTCAACCTTGTGAATTGCATCACCACTGCTACAGGACTGTGCGTGTGTATTGGGGTGGGAGGAGGTCATTTCTTTTGTCCAGTTTTTCCACCCTTTCTGCTGACCTTCCCTGAGTTGGAGGGGAGAGAGGTTGGAATCTCTGGTTCTCAGGCAGGGAAGATTCTGTGTGTGGGCAGACTTTGAGACCTAATGGAAATGCAGATGATGCAGATTTACTCCCCATAATGTTCCAGTTAGCTCGAGCAGAGGGGACGCATGGAGGGGAGGGGGGCAGGCAGGGACCCTCGTCTCCCCCCCGATTTGCTGCTTGGCTTGTACTGAGCATGCTCAGTAATACTGCTGAAGCCTGCTGCCCTCACTCCACTCCCGCACTATTGGCAGGCATGGGTCACCTCTGAACTTGAGTATCAGCGGGCCACCACCAAGTGCCCATCTAACTCACAGAACACTGCTACAGGCCCTCACTCGGCAGCACCCTATTCAGTTTTTAAAAGACAAGGCCAAAACACTGACCTTTGTCAGTCCAGTAAGGATGAGTAGGGTTAGTGCCATGTGCTTGAGGGGAAACAGATAGCATTTGATGGCTTACTGGTGTTCTGACTCCGCTCATAAGGCCAGAACTTACTGCTATTATGAAATACTTTTTCACTTTAATGATGGGAAAAATTGGGGTTGAAGTGGGTTTTCTATTTTTTTTTCTTCAGATTTTTGGGAGCCAGCATCCACAGCAAAAACACTGATGTCACTGACATGGCACCTGCACTTTGGGTCTCTCTGCCATTCTCTTTGGTGATTGGAAACAGAGGTCAAGAGATCTGCTGGAGCTGTAGGCAGGCCCCTCTTCTTCAGCCATTGCTGTGTGGAATTGGCTCACGCCTCTCTCTTGCCACCTCATTCCTCCTCTGGCCCAGTTATCAAAGTGAAGAACTCCGAGAGGACTGGGAAGGATGCTAGACTTCGATGTTCTAAAACTTGTTTGTTGTGTTTTATTTTTAGAATTGATGTGTTTCTAACAGGTGGGGGGAGAGAAGAAAGAGGAAGCAGAGAATGGGGAGAACAGATTCAATGGCTCCCAAGTAATCCATTGTCAAAACTTGCAATTTGCTCTGCAAACCCCTTTGCCTGTTTCCTGTTACAGCCCTGAGGTGCTTGTAGTACAAATCAATCTACTTGAAAGCTAAGGCAGGAGTGAAGGATGAAAATGTATACGTTTTCCAAACAGGAGGTAGAGACCAGGCAGGAAATTAAGCCCTTTTAATATGGTAAGACCTAAACTTGATTATCATTTGGTAAAAACAACCGGACAAAACATTTAGATTTAGTGGGCTTTTTTTTTTATTTTGGGTAAAACTATTTCTCAGCTTTTAAATGGATTAGCTGGGATGTTGTACTCCTGAGTGTCTGTGGGGCTGCTATGGGTGTCAGATGCCAACAGAACTTTAGAAATGCTGTCGTTTACTTTTGCACTGAAGTAATGGAGGAAAATTCTATCCAGACTACTTTTAATCAAATATAAATTTTATTTGCTGTAGTATGTATATTAAATAGTTAAACTTGGTTCAGACTTGCATGTAATAATTGCATTGTATTCCGTTCTTATTACCTTGAATTTAAGCCTAAAACCAACCAGGCAAAAGATATTTAATAACTGAGAAACTTAGAACAGTACACTGAGCCCAATGAAATAAGCATCCATCAGCAAAAGAGATTAAATGCTACTGCCATCAGTTAAGCTTTTGGGGGAAGGGAGATGTCTGATCCTGTTAATGGAAAGTATGAATTGGTGTAGTTTTAATTTTCTTCCGATAAGGATTTACTGCTTTACATGTAAATACCAGCCAGTGATTTGGCTATGTTGGATTTTCCATTCTATGGAGAATGTGTTCATGTACTGGAACTTAACTGATCACACTGAGTTAAGGGGAGGATAATAAAAAGCTATGCGGTGAATAATAGAAGGCTTTAAAAATGAGGCAAGGGGACTAGATGATAGAATACTGTACAGTAGCAGTGGTTTAGCCAGATTTAGAGATTAAATGTACATTTCTGGACATCTGGCTGCTCTAATGTCTGTATAGACCTTATTTATAGAATTAAATCTATTAAAATCTATGTGCTAATTTACAGTAATCGACTCTCTTAGAGTATGCCTACACTGCAACAAAACACCCACCACTGACTTCGGCTCACGGGCCTTGGGTTGCATGGCTATACAATTGCAGTGTAGACATTTCGGGTGAGGGCTGGAGCCTGGGCTCAGGAGCCCTCCCCTCTTGCAGAGTCCCAGAGCCCAGGCTCCAGCCCGAGCCCAAACATCTACACTGCAATTTTATAGCCCCACAGGTAGAAAAGACATGTTAATATTAGCTCTTGTAGAAACACGCAACGTGTATTTTTTGGATATTACATCATAGAAAACCATATCTCAAGCCTCTTGTTAGCAGTAATAATCTGGGGAGACAAAGGGGAATGTTCATTGGGGGAACAAAGGGGAATATTTCATTGGCCCATGGGTGGTAAATGGAACACTGACAAGACAAAACGAAGTTAGCTGCTGTGATAAAGAATAACCTCTCATGACTGTAATATCATTCTTATTTTTATTTATGTGTTTGAGTTTCCAGCAAGCATGGATTATAAGTCTCTAAGCACATGTAAAAAATTTAAAAACAACAGTTAGAAAACAATATGATGGCTCAGTGCCAAAAAGGATGCTTCCGAGCCATCTGGTCAAAATCTGCTCAACACCCACCCAGTGTTTTGTGAGCAGGAAGTACAGATTATTCCTGAAGGCCTGGTGTTCAAAATGTCACTGATTTTATGTTCTTTGCAGTGTATTTTTAAGAGGTATATTTGGTCCAGTAAAAGTCCACTCTGGTGTTTCCCATAATACATCTGTACTAAAACTTCATCTTAAGTTAATTGTCTATATGTTGCAAGAATGGAGCCTTGAAAGAGTAAATACTTTGATATATTATCCTAAAATAATTAAATGAAATATGAAGACAGACTGGTGGATGTGAGGAAAGGGATCACTAGTACTTTCCAAAGGAAAAAAAACACATAAAAACTAATATAGGTTTGAGAATATTCAGAAATGTGCAATGTTGATGTGGGACCAGATTTTTAAAGATATTTAGACATCTAGGTACTTTTGAAAATCCCCTTAGATATATAAACACCTTTACATAACCACCATGGTAAGATTATTAAAGTGTCACCTGGTGGCTAGTATTTCGTAAATGCATATTTACAGTACGCATGGCATTCTGGGAGTTCTGAAGTAAGAAGCAGAAGTCTGTTTGAGGTAGGCCTGCTGAACTCAATAGGAGCTCGGGAAGAATATGACCTTTATGTAGTAACTAAACATCCAGTTATTATTTGTTCAATGCCTCAGTGTTGCATGGCCTACTCAAGGGAAGTGGATTTTCCTTCTGAGGCCCACCACTATTTCTGCCCTTTGTTTCTCTTCCTTCCCCATCCTCCTCCAGTGAGACTAATAGGGAACATAGGAATTCGTATTTCTGAGTCGTTGTTTGTCTGTCTGTAAACTCACAGAAACATCATAACATAGGTTTACACTGATTACATTTGGAAGATTATATCGGCAGCTAGTATATCTGTAGCTAGTAAGTTTCTATAGAAAAAATAAAAAGATTCTGAAGAATCTGTTCATGTCATACACATTGGATTCAGCCCCTGGTCTTCTATGCTTTAGATCCCTGTGCCAGAAGTTGGAAATTTACCAGATATCTAGGAGGTAGAGTACTAAACTTATAAGCCAAAAGTAGACAGAAAATAAGTGGGGAGGGGAGACAGGGCATTAGCTGAGGTCCAGTGCAATGTTGGAATAGAAAACCCTGCTCTCTATCATTCCCCAGGTGCTGAGCATGAAGGAAGGTGCTGGGATTTCTACCAAAGTGCTGTCTTCGAATCAGGCTTGGGGGCTCCATCTTTCATATTTGATTATTGCTAATATGTATATAATAAATAGGAAGTTGGTTTATATTTAATCCACATTTGGAGAGTTTTCTTTGCAGACAGAAGGGCTAGAAACTCAATTTTTTTTAAGTATAAAAGTTTAAGTTTGGCAGAAAATGATGTCTTTCCACAAAGCGCTTTCCACTCACCATGGTGGAAAATAACTTTTGCAGGTCAGTTTTTTCAACCTGTCTTCTGTGTTCTGATCTAGCTACAGTTTATTAATATATACCTGAATGGTACCATAATACGAAAAGAAATTTGTTTGCTAAACCGTAGTGAAAAAAACCTATAAAGGAATACTTTGGTATTGTCTTTTACCATCAAATAGTTATTCTGTATTTTTTAAAAAGTATTCAACTTCACTTATTCTACAGATTTCTTATGCTAGGGGTTCTCAAACTGGGGGTCAGGACCCCTCAGGGGGTCGTGAGGTTACTGTGTGGGGGTCGCAAGTTTTCAGCTTCAACCCCAAACTCCACTTCGCCTCCAGCATTTAGAATGGTGTTAAATATATAAAAAAGTATTTTTAATTCATAAAGGGGGGTCACACTCAGACACTTGCTGTGTGAAAGGGTCACCAGTACAAAAGTTTGAGAATCACTGCCTTAAGCAAAGTAAGCATGCAGCTTAGATACCAATGTAATAAGTTGCAACAATGTTTTGAGGGTATTGTTGTATGGTACCATGTGAGCCTGTTGAACTCTGCCAGTACAGCTATAAATATATTTCAACTAGACCTGGGCAACATTTTTTGATGATAAAGATATTTTTTGGTTGAAAAATGTAGTTGCATGAAAAATGTTTTTTTTTCTTTTTTGTTTTCAAAAATATTTCAAAACAATTCAGAGGAAAGCTTTTGAGATATTTTTGTATTTTCAAAAATGTTTAGTTTCAAAATTGTGGGAAAATGCCCTCCTTTCTGATTTTAATTCTTTTCTCCAAAAGTGTGTGTCGGGAGAAAGAGGATGTAATACTTTCAGTTTTTAGCGCTCTCTCTGCTTAGGTGAGTAAAAGTAATACTTTGACTTTTTCTGGTGAAAAACCCCCCTTTATACACTTCCTTAATTTTTAAAATTTTCTTATAGGAAAACAATTATTTCCTGGTGGCAAAATTTCATTTTCCTACTAGCTCTAATTTTCATCCTGGTTATTCCTCAGAGCTTCATGAGGAACCAAGATTAGGACAGAGGAGTTGGAGCAGGACTGGTAAATGACCTTTGACCTTCCTTGCTCTGGTGTGTTTATGAACAATTTTGAGCCTAGGGAAGGCCTAAAATGTAGGCCGCCATGACCTTAAACAGAAGAGGCTGTGATTCCAACTGAGGAGGTCCTTAGTTTAGTCTGAGCAATACCATCTGGTGAGGGCCACGAGTCTACGGTTGCCAACTCTCTGATTGCAGAAAACCAAACACCCTAGCCCCGCCCCTTCCCTGAGCCCCGCCCTCCACTCACTCACCCCCCCCCCAGTCACTCACTCTCCCCCACGCTTGCTCACTCATTCATTTGAGGTGCAAGAGGAGGTGAAGGCTCAAGCTGGGTGTGTGAGCTCTGGGGTAGGGCCATGGATGAGGGGTTTGGAGTGTGGGCTGGGGCAGGTAGTTGGGCTGCAGGGCAGGGATGAGGGCTCTAGCTCGAGGTGCGGGCTCTGAGGTGGGGCCAGAAATAAGGGGTTCAGGATGTGGGTGGGGCCTGGGGGTGCGGGTCCTGAGGTGGGGTTGGGGATGAGGGGGTTGTGCAGGAGAGGGAACAGGGCTGGGGATGGGATGTGGCAGGGGTTTGAGGTGCATGCCACAGGCAGCGCTTACCTCTGGCAGCTCCCGGAAGCACCTGGCATATCTCTGTGGCCCCTAGGTGGGGGGGGGGAAGGCTCCACACGCTACCCCTGTCCGCAAGCACCGCCCCTATCCACAGGCACCACCCCCACAGCTCCCATTGGCCAAGGTTCTCGGCCAATGGGAGCTGCGGAGTCAGCGCTTGGGGCGGGGGCAGCAGGTGAAGCCTCCCTGGCACCTCCTCTGCCTTGGGGTCATAGGGACATACTGACTGCTTCTGGGAGCCATGTGGAGCCAGGGAGCCTGACTTAGCCCCACTATGCCGCCGACCAGACTTTTAACAGCCTGGTCAGCAGTGCTGACCAGAGCTACCAGGGTCCCTTTTCAACTGGACGTACCAGTCGAAAACCGGACACCTGGCAATCCTACACAGGTCCCCCAGGAACAAGACTGAAAAGTTTAGAGCTTGCTGTCTTAATGCATATTCAATAGTATTGTTGACAGCAAGGATTCAGAGGACTAGAACTTGGGTTTGCAGGAATCTAGGTGAATAATTTGTCCACACTGCGACCTGGCAGAGCTGTCATCAATGCAATATGAACCATAGTGGGGACTAAGCAACATAGGAAGTGAAAACCTGATTGGCATCAACGCCTGTGGACCTCTGATTGGTGTAGGCATGCTATTTAAGCATGGAGGGAGTTCCAGAAAACTATATGAGCAAACTGGCAGAATTTGGCCATGTATTACAGGCGATTTGTACCACACTACAGCCAAATCGCCGCCCCACTGACCGACCCGACCAAAAAGACTCAGCCGAATGCAGTTAAGTGGACTGATGAGTGTCAAAAGGCCTTTACCCAACTTAAGGCGACCCTCATGTCTGACCCTGTGCTAAGGGCCCCGGACTTTGACAAACTATTCCTAGTAACCACAGATGCATCTGAGCGTGGTATAGAAGCAGTTCTCATGCAGTGAAGGACCGGATCACAACTTCCATCCTGTCGTGTTTCTCAGCAAAAAACTGTCGAGAGGGAAAGTCACTTGGCAGTCAGTGAAAAGGAATGCTACGCCATTGTATACGCCTGGAAAAGCTAAGCCCATACGTTTGGGGACGGTGATTCCAGCTACAAACCGACCATGCTGCACTAAAGTGGCTTCGTACTGCCAAGGGAAACAACAAAAAACTGCTTCGATGGAGTTTAGCTCTCCCAGATTTTGATTTTGAAATTCAACACATTCAGGAGCTTCTTAACAAAGTAGCTGATGCACCCTCTGGTGAAGTTTCCCAGAATCCACTGGTTAAAATTTGTCCTTAAATGTAAAAAGTCTTGTAGTTTACATACTTAGTAGTATATGTAAAGATGCATGTGTTGGATTAATCTGTTTATTCTAAAATTCTAGGAGAAATCAACCCCAGTGAGGTTCCCCACTGTCTGCGATTTGGGGGGCTGTCATAACCAGATAGCTAAGGGTTAATGTCTCTTCACCTGTAAAGGGTTAACAAACAGTGACCTGCAACACACCTGACCGAGGACCACCATCAGGAAACAAGATACTTGCAATCTCGGTGGAGGGAGCCTTGTTTTGTGGGTTTGGGGGTTTCCTTTGTTCTCTCTGAGTCCTGGAAGCGACTAGAGGTGCAGCCAGGTTTGCCAATCTCCCTGCTACAGTCTCTTATATATTCAGAATAGTGAGTATTAGTAAAAAGGCGGTTATAGTCTTTTGATTGTTTCTGTATTTGCAACTGTGTATCTGGCTGGTAGAGTTTTAATGTTATTTGGCTGAAAGTATTTTAAATTGTATTCTGTTGAAGAAAGCTTTTTCTCTATGTCTATAAGCTGAAAGACCCTGTAATATTTACCATCTAGATTACAGAGATAACTTTTACTTTTTTCTTTCTTTTTATTAAAAGTTTTGCTTTTAAGACTTGTTTGATTTTCCCTAGTTGAGGCTCAAGGAATTGAGTCTGTACTCACCAGGGAATTTGTGGGAAAGGGAAAGATAAATTTCCTCTTTGTTTTAGATTCCGGAGCTTGAATCTGTATTGCCTCTGGTGAGTGGAAAGCCCTCTGTTTAAGATTCAAGGAGTTGAATCCCAGTGATCTTCTAGGGTAACCCAGGGAGGAGAAGTCTAGGAGAGGCACTAGGGAGGGAAAGAGTTTACTTTCCTGGTATTAGATCCAAGGGGTCTGGTCTGGGGGTCCCAGGGAAGGTTTGGGGAGCAGCAGAGTTTATCAGGTACTCAGAATCCTGATTGGTGGCAGCGTATCAGATCTAAGCTGGTAATTAAGCTTATAGGACTTCATGCTAGTATCTCATTTTTGGACTCTAAGGTTCAGATTGAGGAAAGCATACCATGACAGGCCTGGTGCTACAACAGACACTGCTTTTGTTCCCTGCTTCAGACTCAATTTCTGATTCCTGGCTTAACTCCTGATTCCTGACTCTAGTTCCAGTTTTAGGCCTAACTTCTGGTTTCTAGCTCTGACTCGGACTCCTGGCCTAACTCCCAACTCTGACTCCTCCTCCAACCATCAGGCCCTACTCCTGCTCCTACCAGTAGGCCTGACTCCTGATCCTACCTGCTAGATCAACCTGCCCATGTCCAGGTTGTGACAGTTGACTCCAGCACCATACCATGGGAATCCTTCTTCTACAACTTTGATATCTAAAAGTTGTTATAGATACTCAAAGCTGTGTAATCTGAGCACAATTTACAAGAGTACTAAACTTGGTTGCTAATAGTTAATAAAGCCTGAATCTGTGTGTATCAAATCCTTTGTTGAACTCACGTCTGGGAAGGCACAAGTATACAGGCAAGTCTCATCTTAGGTGGGGTTCCGTTCCGCTATTAGTGCGTAAAGTGAAAACCGAGTATAGTGAAACACTCATTGAGTTGAATGGCGGGCGGAATTGCCTGCACTACAGATGCAGTTTTTATTTTGTTGTTTTTCTTTTTTTCCCCTGTTTTTGCCAACTGCGCAAAGCTGAATTCGCGCATGTTAAATGCACCTAAGATGCAACTTGCCTGTATTGCACAGTTTACTGTAATTATTGTAAAAGTGCCCAGAGCTAGGGTAGCTGATTTAAAGAAGTCGATATAGAAAAAGTGTTTTATCCTTATCTCTAACAATACTGAAAAGGTTTAATATTGATTTTAAAGTATAAAAATTGATGGTAATTGAAACTAAATTGAAAAATTGCTTTTATTTTTAAAAAACCTACTTCTGTTTCAACTAATAAACACTCTTTTGTCACCACTGAAAGGTGATGTAGCTACAGCTGCACACAGTTGACCATTCCCTGAAAGTTAATGCTCATCATCTTGAGTATTTGTTTTAAAATATTTGGCTTGTAATTTTGATAGACAAATTTTTACTATTGATTTTTTTTTTTTAATGGGACACCATCTGGTTAAAAATAACACATTAAGGTTAGATCCTTGCTAAGGGCCTGGTTTTTGCCATTCATGTTCTAAAGCAACAGGGGTTAGTGCATAGCTGGTGACACTCTAGATTAAGACTGAACCAATTTTAAGAATCTAATTCATTTTGTCAGCATGGACAGTGAAAATAGGCTCATCAGTTTCTAATCAGTTACACTTTCCGCTTTGTTCTGCTAATAATGCAAAAACTGTAATGTTTGGGTTGCTGACACTGCAGGGGAATGTGTTTTATTTAAATTTATTTGAATTAGAAGAAAATGATCTTGGCATCTGTCAGAATTTGTTTCTTAATACCCGTAAAGACCTAAATTTTGGGGCAAAATTGACCAGGCCGTATTCTTTAAAACCATCAGCCACATTTTGTTCTGACTTAACACGCTCTATAGTTCCACCGACTGCAGTGGATTTGCACAGGGCAGAATGTATCAGGGTATAATTAGGGTATAATTTGGCCCTTCATGTGCAGTCCCTACAGCATATGAGAAAGAGCCTTAACATTATTCCTATGAGAGGGACAATATTTCAGTGGAGGGCTAAGCTGGGAACATGGCTTCAGACCATTTTAATACCTCTAAAGTGATGAGGGGAAAAAGTGGTAATGCACTGTGGCCAGAAGGTACAGTACCTGATCTTGGATATATATTATTCTTGATTTTATAAGCATGTGCTGTGAAGTCTGTGTTTAAAGGCAGACAATGACATAAACAGGACTATAAAATTCATCCTGGCTAGTGCTTTTTGACCCAGTCCTTCAGTGTTTCACCTTACGTTAGACTTTTGTAGTGGAGTCCTATATCAAATGCTTTCATTCTTGCAAACAGCTATCTAGATATTTTCTCAAAACCTTTGTGCCCTTTTCACCAGGATTACCTAGATTTCTGAAACTGATGTGTTTTGAACATTTATTTTCCCATTTAATAGCTGCAGTCTAATTTCATATGTACAGTATTTATTGCTAGAAGGTCAAACTTACCAAATACCTTAGAAATAACTCCGAAAAAGGGGGTTGAGTTGCAGAGAACAGTTAGGATACAGCTTTGCAAGACAGCAGTTAGAACTAGAGCTGGTCAAAAAGAGGGAGATTTTTTGGTAAGGTTTTGTTATTGTTAAGAAAAAAATGTTTTCGTCAAAATTTGAAATTTTCGAAGCATTTAGAGCTGTGAATGTGTCATGAGTTAAATCCACTGGGCCAATTTCTTCTGGGTCACACCAGTGCACCTCCGTGAAATCAATAAGCTAAATACAGTGATTCTTCAATGAAGCACAGTTTATACTCTTTTAGTTTAAAGAAAACTAAGTTGTCTCAATCAATGTGTTTTAAATATAAACCCTTTTGGTGATGGTGAGGAGGACTGGAGGAGGGGCATGAAGTATATTTAGGAAAATATGTTTTAATAAAGAAAAATGTGTGCAATCTTTTTTATGAAATGAGGAAGGTATCCAAATCTCAGAAGCCCAAGGAAGCCAGTATTTTGTAAGCAAATTCTAAAACAATGTAGTTCTGTGAGGTGGCTTTCCAAATGATGCCAGATCATTTTCCAGTAATCTAAACTGCTAATTGAATTGGCTTCCAGCTGTTGGAACACTTTCTTCCTATTTCACGGAGTAGTAATAGGTATTGGAAGAGTTTAACAGTATATAAAAGCCGAGCAGAGAACTCTGGCATTAATTTGTCAGGCAGAGTTGAACTGTGGGGGACTGTACTGGGACTCCAAATTCCTAGGAGCTTCTCAGTGGAAGTAGGGCTAACAGAGGGGGTAGTTTTTCTCCTTGGAAGGCATGAGGGTCTCTCCATCAATGTCCGTAGAATGCCCCTGTGTTATGGGCCAGCATTAGAACTTTTAGCCAGAGGACCCAAATGTCCAGCAGACATGCCCTGAGAAGATTACATCCTAGCTACCTGCAAAGAGGAGAATATGGGGATGGAGAGGCGCAGCAGCCCAGCCCAGAGATGAGAGAGAGAGAAAGATGACAGGGATTGTCCAAAATGCTTCCCTTTGTCTCTGAATGTTTAAAAAAAAAAATCAAAAAGTTACTCCCATAAAATGATACATTTTAGCCATTGTTCTTCAGTAAAACATTTTTTCTGATATTTTCTTGCCCCTTCCCCCCCTTTTGTTGCTCTTTTAAAATTCTTTTCCATGTCCCTCCTTCATTCAGCCTTTCTGTCCTTCACATTCCTATTCTTTCAGTATTTGCGTGTGCAAAAGCCCACGTCTCTGCAAAAGCCCATAGTGCACATTCAACTTTGATCTGCATTTACCTGTAGCTAGTAACCCAATGTATTTGTACAACGTGGGGAGTTTAAATTGACTATGAGAACTCTTAACTTTCTCATTTCCCAGTTTATGTCCATTTAAATACTTAATAGGGCGTTACAATTAATGGATGGTATTTTTGGATCCCACTACCTATTATATATAATTATATATTGTATAGTATAAACATATAATGTTGCATAACCAAATAGGTCATTCAGCTTGGCCTTACTTAAAGGCATACTGCTGGGTTTCTGCAGTTGTCCCTTTTACAGAAAAGGAATGACTGCTCTAGCTAGGTCCAGTTCCCGCTTTGTCACACAGGCTGTGTTAAAAGGTTTTACTGATGACTAATCATTTTGGTTTCCTGGACATCTTTTGAGTTTTCAAAGCCAAACGGTTTTTGTGACCCTTATGATTGGGGCTCACTGAACCAGAGAAACTGTTCTGTGACAAAAGACAATGCATCTTCTGTGGGAGAAATTAACAAAACTGCTACATTAAACTCAACCTACTTTTTCTGGCCGCCTCAGAACTGATGCTTGTGCCTCCTCTGAGACAGTTTTGAGCCCAAGCTTCCGAGTGTAGCAGTCCAAACGCTCAGTTAATGTGTCCATAGCATTTTACAGTGTTGATTTTTCTGTGTGTGTTTATGTTGCTTAGACGCCAGTTTTCACAGATGACATTTTTTTAATGGCCCCATCTGTCCAAAATGGTGGAGCTATGGGACAAGTTTTCTTACCCTGGCATTTGGTTGTTCATCTGGATCTAGCTCCCATCCATAGTTTTTCTTTTTATTAGTGGGAAGAGATGGGCATCGAACAGTCTCTTCACTCTAGTTTAAATTTGTCATGGGTGCAATAAGAAGAATTGAGTGCAGAACTTTAGAACTAATGTGATTGAATAGGACATGCATGTGGGAGAGGAGGCGGGAAGATGTAGAGAGGGTGATATGGCTGAGAGCAGAAGAAAATCACATTCCCAAAAATTATAATGAAATTAATCCTTGTGAAGGGTACTGGGCTGACAGCTGTGAAGACTAAAGTCTTCTCCTTTGGCACAGAACAGGTATAGCACAAGCGTTGGCAATGTGAAAGTGTAGCCTAGAGGAATGAGCACTGAGCTGGGAATCAAGAGAGCCTGAGTTCTGATCTCAGGTCTGTTACTGGCTCACTCTGTGGCCTCAGGTGAGTTGTTTCACCTTTCTGTATCGGTTTACCTGTTTATTAAATGGGGATACCTCCCAGAAGTGATACGGTGATTAATTTGTTAATGTCTGTGGAGTGCTGTAAACATGAAATGGTATAAAAGTATAAAATCATTCCACTGCGATAAATGCCCCATCATTAAGGTTGTGTTACAGAGTTCAATTTTAGCAGGTGCTTTAAACCTTCATTTTGTAGTAATCTCATTGAAAGGGAAAGAAACAAAATATATGAGATTCCAGGAATGTCACTCAGTGTGTCATTCTGAAGGGCTTAGAATATCTGAGTCAGAGTGAAGCGATGGAAACAACTACAAAAATGGTTGAGGTCTCTCTTTGTTCAGAATATCATCAGGTTCAGTCAGCACTGGGATTCACAGTCCGTTACCGTCCAATTTTTCAGTTCTCAGCCATTTTGATTTTACAGATTGCACCCATGTGACACTAAGGCATGTATCTATGCTATGCCAAGAGTCCTGGATCATTGGGCTATCAAAGGTAATTAACCAATCACACCTCTTACTCTGCAGCTAATTTGCATCCAACAGTTTCATTGGTTGTATGAGGGAGCCTGCACAGATGGTGAATTATTTGGCCCAACTGACACAGTTCTTCCGACCACCCATGTAACAACCCAACCAGCACCCAACGTGACCCCAAATACATACAGCCCCTGACTGCAGTACACAACTCTCATCTGCCACATGGACAAATTGACAAAAATCTATCCGCACAACACACACGCTTGCCCAGCCTCACTCAGACTTTGCATAAAATCATAAACTTGAGTGGCAAAGCTGCAGGTCATCACTACTGGAAAATAAATCTTGAGCACTATTTGAATTTTTATGGTGGTTTGATGAAAAATGGGTTGATAAAGAGAGAAGAACAAGAGTTTAAAAATCACCCCTTTCGGTAGTTTTTCACTGGATTGTCTGACTCTTCTTTCTAACCCTTTTGCAAGAAATCAAAAACATTCTGGGACCTGTTCTTTGGCTTCATTATTGCTCCTGGTGTGCTGATTCCTAGCATATCAATTATACACCAGGAGTGTTCATCTAGAAAGTGTTTTATAACTTTTCAGCCATAATGGTAAGTTTGTGTACCAAGGTGAAGCCACTGAATTTTAAGTTGAGAGTTGATGAGCTGTGGTGAGAATGTCTTCACCTACTCCTTAGGGGAAGAGGGGGAAGCATAAGTGCTGACTTCCTCTTTTCCCAGGGGGGTGCTCAACCTCTGCTCCACCCCAGTTGTGTAATACAATCCCTCCTTCAGTGTCTGGTATAGCAGGGAGTTAGTAATTGTTCCCGTAGCTCCAATAGCAAAGACCTCAACTAGGAAGCTGAAGATCAAGGGGTTCTCAAACCCTGCTCCTGATGTGTGTGGTGAGTGGTGTGGTAACATGCAATTCATAAATTAGAAATACTTCTTCAAACAGAATTACTTTACTTTCAGTCATGTCACATTGTGCTTGTGTAACCCACTGACCAGTGAGTTATGCTTCCCCCTCTGTGCCTGATTCACAAAGGATCTGTCTGTGTGTTTAAGACAGCTGTAAGGTTGTGAGCCTGGCTCTTTAGCACAAGCTGTTAAAGCTCATGCTTTTAGCTCATTAAGTCATTGGTTCAATCACTGGTGTTGGCCAAGGTGATAGCAATCATGCTTGCAGGTGTCCAATGTGGTGTGTTTGTAGCTTGAGAGGTATGCTTCATATTGGCAGTGAAGGGAGAGGGAAATAGGCACAAATGCTGGCTGTGACACCCTGTACCCCATGTTCACCACTTTTATATGGTTATGATATATTTTGTACAAAGTATGCCATGTTGAGGTATCACTTGAAAACATATAATCTACTGAACCTCATTGCCGTGTTAAAATGTGTGTATCAACATTGTATGTGGAGCTATGAGATTTTACTTGTTACTGAGATATACTGTAGTACTAGGTAATCTTCTCAGACCATTTTCTCAAAGACAGAGGCACACTGACATGCCAGCTAGGTGCTAAAAGATCATGTCCTGTTTAATTGGAGATTCACTAGCAGGGGAGCTGTAAACAAGAAATTTACAATTCACCTGAAGAACAGTTGGAAGCTCATGCACACTGTGGAACTGCCTGACCTCATGACTCAGCAAGGAATTTTCCAGTGAAAAGGGTCAGGACAAAAGAAGGGGGGGAAAGGCCCCATATCATCCTTTTTTCCCCCCTCTCAACTCACGGCAGCAAGATCACTTGAAACTGAAAAGGAAGCTTTTGGAACTGGGGTGAGTGGTCTTGGCCTGGAGGATTTTTCATCCTGTACAGACTGTTGAAAGCTTTTGGTTGAGATAATCTGTTTTGCTTTTAGAACTATTAGCCTTGGTAAAGCTTAGGAAATAGCTTGCATGTTTATCTTTTATTTCTTTTGTAACCAATTCTGATTTTTATGACTTATCACTTATAATCACTTGAAAATCTATCTTCCTCTAATACACTTGTTTTACTGTTTTGGGTTGAAGTGTTTGGAGACTCTCTACTCAGATTAATAAAGGCTGGTGCATAATCATTTCCTTTGATGAAATGACAAACTATTAATGAGCTTGCATTGACAGTACAACATGCACATTTCTCAGAGTGCAGGGCTGGGGCTAAGAATTTGCAGGTGTCATCCTATATGTAGTTCATAAGGGGCTGGGTGAGTATTCATTTAACTTTGCTTGGAAGGACTTTACGTACTAATGGCTGTGTGTGAGCAGAGGCTGCTTGTCACTAGCAAAGCCATGTAACAGGCACCCTGGGCTAGAAAGTTAAAGGTACACAGCGGTTCAACAGTCCAGATTACACTCTGTGGGATGTCACACTGGTGTAATGCAGGGGTTCTCAAACTAGGGGTCGGGACCCCTCGGGGGTTGCGAAGTTATTATCTGGGGGGTCGCGAGCTGTCAGCCTCCACCCCAAACCCCGCTTTGCCTCCAGCATATAGAATGGTGTTAAATATATAAAAAAGTGTTTTTAATTTATTAGGGGAGGGTCGCTCTCAGAGGTTTTGAGAACCACTGGTAAAGCATTATGTGCACTATCCTGCTGCAGCTTCTCCTGGTTGTATCCAGTACCTGGAAGTCTATGAGACTAAAGAGCAGTTTCAAGAAGGGAGTGATGACAAATTCCTTCACAGAAGTGCCCTCCAGTTGACAGGTTGTGTCACCTCTGCTGCATGCAGAGGGTTGATCTCCTTTAGTAACTTTTAAAGGGAGATAAAATGTTATTGGCCCAAGAATTTACTGAGGCATGCCAGGCCTCTCTCGCTCATTAGGAGCAGCTTCAGCAATGCAGTTTCTCCCCTTAGTCCCCAGGAAGGTGCATCTACTCTTCTCCCTGACTGACCTTACCAGCGTTAACATAGAATAACATCCCAAATGCATGGAAAATGAGAGTCAGATTTGTGAATCTACTGATATAGTTGATGTAAAAGCATGAGGTCACTGCTGAGGTTTTGTATTAGCATTTGATGCACGGGGGTATGTATTGCTTCTGAGTATCTACTACAGATGGAAGTGAAAGTCTTACAGAGAATGGCACTGTGTTATTGACTGTGTTGGAGGCAGCATGAAGGTGGAAAGAAATGCACAAGGCTGTTTCCTTAATTCACACCCCCCAAGCCTAAAAGGTTTTAAGTGAATGGGATGTGTTGTGCTGCAGCTTTAACTGCTACTAAACATAGATTTTGTTTGCAGATAATATTCTGTATAATCCCCAGGCTTCCATGCCATTGTGCCGCAGTCTTGAATGGTTCATTCTCTGTGCCTGCCATTCAGTCTCTGGTGTGTTTTCCAGGACTAACAATGAGTATCAGCTTGTGCCAGCTGTGATGGCAGCTTTGGGAGCCAGGCATAAGTCCAACTTGAACTAGACTTAGCGCTCTTGCTCTTTGTGCAACCCATCACTGGCATGTGATAAAAGCTGAGGAGGTAACATAGCACATTATTAGTGTGGTGTGAAAGTGACAATCCCCAGGAATGAACGTTGCTGATGCGCAGCTTTTAATACATTCATTTGATACATTCATACATTTCCTTGCATTGACCAGGAAAGATTATGCCCAAAATTAGCCTCTCTTAAGATCATAGATGCAGCTTTCAGCAAGAATATCAGGCAACAATACTAGAAACTTGAATTTCACAACATATATCAAACTGAGTAAAACTTTATTTGTATAATGCTTCCATTATTACATTGCCTTCAAGTGAATGCGAAGGGTAGTAAGGTAAATATTTGAACGCCCAGTAAATAGACTAATATTAGATTATCCACTGAGCGATCTCCCCTTCAAAATTGAATCTTGTTTTTTGAGGGAGAGGTGATTCTTTTCTCTGATCTTTAAACAGGAGACATGGTTTAAAACATTAGTATTCATTGCTGTTCTAAAATACATTCTGTGTCTTTTTAATGCCTACTTTGTATACTTATCTTTTACTCTTCATTAATTGCACCATTTCTGTGGAAGCTTGAAAACAAAATTGCTTCCTTGGCATATTTCTCTTCTGCTGTAGTGCCACTAGGGTCTTCTTATTATTCCTGTTTCCAGTGAAGCTGAAAGTATGGTAACACAGTGCTCAGTTTTCTCGCTTTGTGTACTAGCACTGGGTGCTGGGACTTTTCCTCAGTCATGTTAGTTATAGAGCTGCCATATAGGACATCCCTAATTGGATTTACCAAGCATTGCAAGATACAGCCTGTTCCCTGCTCTCCTTTTTTCTAGTTGAGGAGAGCTGCATCAGATATTTGGGTCTTGATCCTGCAAAGACTCCATGCATGTACAGTACTTATCTTTAAGCACATGGGTAGTTCCCTTCAGTTGAGTGGCATCTACTCGGGTGTTTAACTTCAAGTGTGTATGTAAGTCTTTGCAGGATTGGGGCTTTGAATGCATCAGCCTCATATTGCTGTGTTTTTAACAGATTTCACAGCTGCAGGATAAGGATGGTAAATGCAGCCAAGCACCAACATGGTGACTACCCAGTTGTGGATTTCCAGTTGCAGAAGAGCAGGGGGTTAGGTATGAAGTAGACCAGGATGGCCCTTTACTACCTATTTGAAAAGTCATGTATTGTGTGACACACACACACACCAGGGCACTGTCATTTCTAATGATGATCTGGTAGAGGACTGTGAAAAATGTTCTAGATCCTATTGAGTTGACTACTACTGTGATTGTACTTGTCTTCAATCTGGTTGTGTAGAATAGGTGTAAATGAAGGCTGAATTTGTCCCAGTGCATTTAGGTGGATCCTGTGAAAGCTGTAGCTGATTTTTTGGGTGTATCTTTGTTTTTTTTTTAATTCATTTTAGCACTGTTGCTGCAAGAGTAAGGATACTCAGCATTGAGAGGGCATTCTCCAGCAGATGAATTCCAAAATATGTCCATCTTAATTGGTATAAACTGCATAACTTGACAGCTTGCTTTTAGTTGTGTTAATTCCCTTTGAGTTTCAGCAGTACATAGACTACATATTCTGTATACATTCTATCGTACACATACACATGTGAGAACAATTACTAAAGTCTTCAGGTTATTTTGTAGGAGATGTGATATTATAAACATTTTCTTCCTTGTATGAGCACAGGGCTTTTTTTCTTCCTGGTTCATCCTTTTTAAGTATTTTTTTTTTTTTTTACATGCAGACCTGTGCTATATTTGCTAAAGAAGTGCACACCTTTTGGGAAAATATAATCTATTTTAGAGATATATTATATTGGTTTGTATTAAAGAATTGTAAGAATAAAAAATATTAGCGAATTTAAATTTGAAGAAAAATCTAAATTGGAACAAGAAATGTGGTGTTCCCTAGGAGAACTATAGTTAATTCTTAGTTCTAGTTTAAAAAAAGAAGGAAATCCATTTGATGGTTTGTCTGCTTTTTTTCATAGAACCATAGGGTTAGAAAGGAGTGCAAGGATCATCTAGTCTAACTCTCTGCCAAGATGCAGGATTTGTTGTGCCTAAACCATCCAGGACTATGGGCGGTGGGTGAACCCCTGGTTTGGGGAGGGTAGTCCCTGAGCCCTGCCCCTTCCACCCAAGGCCCCACCCCTTCCATGCCCTCTGGAGCTGAGACCCCACTGTGCCTGCTGGCCCCTGCCCAGCGCCCCCGGCCCCCCCCCGCTCCCTGTCCACTATGGCCACTGGCCCAGGCTAGCGTCCCCAGCCTCCTGGAGCGCCGGAGAGCCGGGCAGTGTAGCCCCAGCCTCCCCGGGCAGCGCCGGCTGGCATTCCTCAGCCTCCTCAGGCCATGCCACTGGGCCCAACCCCAATGCTGGGCAGGCAGCGCGGCCGGAGCGGCCCCAGCACTGGACAGGTGGCACAGCCCAGCCTCAGTGCCAGGAGGAGGGGTGGCGTGGTGCGGCACAGCCCCAGGGATGCATTGCGGCCCCCAGCCTGCCTGCTCTAGGGAATAGCAAGCAGGATGGGGCCTGGGGATGGAGCATGGGCAGGAGGAGAGGCGTCAGGCTGTTCAGGAAGGCAACGTCTTCTCGTGCCTAGGATACTCACCGCTCATGTCCAGGACAAATGGTGATCTAGCCTCCTCTTGAAAACCACCAGTGAAGGAGATTTCGCAACCTTCCTAGACAGTCTGTTCTGGTGTCCTACTGTTCTTACAGTTAGGAAATTTTTCCTATGATTCAACCTAAATCTGCTATGTGTAGTTTGAACCCACTGCCTCTTGTCCTGCCCTCTGTGGCAAGAAAGAACAACTTTTCTCCATCTTTTTTATGGCAGACTTTCAAGTATCTGAAGACCACTATCACATCCCCCCCTTAAATCTCCTCTTTTCCAAACTAAACATACCCTGTTCCTTCAGCCTTTGCTCATATGGCTTGTGTTCCATCCCTTTGATCATCTTTGTTGCTTGCCTCTGGATCCTTTCCATGATCTGTACAGCCTTCCTATACATTGGTGACGAAAATTGACAGTTCTTCAGCTGAGGCCTAACCAGTGCTGAGTAGAGCCGTACAATCACCTCCCAGGACTTGCATGCTATGCCTCTGTTAATGCAACCCAAAATTGCGTTTGCTTTTTTTGCAACAGCAAAATAAACAGCATTGTTTATTTTGATTGAAAATGTATTTGGTTAACTAGTATGACAATTTTATTTTAAGAACCCGTTGATTCTAATAAGCTAATAAAAAAAATTGAAATGAGTCATAGTCTAATGTCATGACATGCCAGGCCTAGTACAAGTGCAATGATTCTCAAACCTTTAGTGCAAAGAGTGAATTACTCTTTTGGGTTGATAACTCTTTCTGAGTCATCCTTTTCAGACCGACATCTTGCCTGCAGCAGTTTACAGTGTTTGGGTCCATGGAAGAGAACAATACTAAGGAGGCAAAATGAAAATAAGTTTGGTAAGGTTGTTTGAAGATGATCCTCATACCCAAAATCCATTTTTAGTATGTCTGCTATTAAAGAACTTATAGCACATATACCTTGAATGAAAGTAGGACAAGTCCATGAGGACTGCACACGGGAGTTTGTAGAGGGCAGATCCTGAACTGGGCTACAACTAGTAGGAAGTATTATTTCTTGAAAGATGATAAATCCTTCTATGCTGTGACAGAAGCAGCTTCCTGGACCTCTTGATGGTTGTTCAGGGAATATTAGTGGTCTACAGGTGATAGTGAAACTGCTGCATCCATAGACTGGTGGAGTGCTTTGCAGGTGATTGAAAGCAACTTGGTTGAGATTTTCAAAACTGACTACGTGATTTAATTAATTTCAAGAGGAGCTTTGTGGCTAAATCCAGGAGCAGAATTGCGAAATCTCAAATCTTACTTTTTAGTCTTATGCCTTACAACACACCTAAGTATGCATCAGCAGACTACTGGTGCACATCCTATCTGAGATATTGCACTGTTCCCTTTGCTTAGACTAGGAAATACCTTGTGGAATATTGGAGACTATTATGTGGCAAGTGTTTTGAAATGTAGACATTTTAATGCAGCCATATTGTGTGTGTATAGGGTGAAACTTTCAAAAGAACCAAGTGATTTGGGCATCTAAGTCCCATTAAAGGCAAATGGACTTTAGGCACAAAAGTCACTTGTGAACTTTAGAAATTTTTACTCATAATTTGTACAGCCAAAACCAGTAGGCTGTGTAACAGTTAAAGCTGCTCAAGATAAGCAGCCAAGATCACAAACATAAAAATCCAGGAATTAACAGTTAAATCCTGTTGAATATACAACTGACAGCCAACAATAAATGAAATACACGATGTTTATTCAAACCTTTTGAAAAGTGTCATGATCAGATAGAAATGCAACACACAAACAACCTTAACTTTGCCCTTGTAATGCATGCCATGTTCCCTGTTTTGTCTCTGAATGCTTTGAGAATGATCCTTCCCACCTTTTTCCCAACACAATTAAGGGTTTCCATCATAATCCCCTTTACTTGGTAATGTAATGTTTTTATTCATGGACTTTTCCTAAGGGCTTTTCAAATGACTTAAAGTAATGGGTGTTGTCATAATTATTTCTGATTAATTAATGTAATTTTACAGCATCAGTATTACTTCTATCCCTCATCTTTCCTTTGTCCTAAGAAATTTCTATTCTATTAGAAAAATCTTTAAATACTGCAAAGACTATGTAGTTGGACAGCTTTTTCTACACCCACACATATACTTACTTGATTGAACTGTGTCTAAAATTAAAGCAGAATATTTTGCATAGCTGTTAATTTGAAAGTGTGAGTTTTAGAGTTGGTGTGGATTCTTAGAGGTCTAACCTGGGAACTTGTGTAAGTAGCATCCCAGATGAATTTATGTTGTAATGAGCTACACAGGCACCGACTTTCATTTTTCTGGGTGGATGCTCTACCCCTTCCCCCGAGGTCACCCTCGCTCCACCTCTTCCCACTCCTGCTCCGTCCCTCCCCAGCACCTGCTGCCCAACAGCTGGTGGGTGCTGAGCACCCACTATTTTTTTTTTCAGGGGGGCTCCAGCCCTGGAGCACCCATGGAGTCAGCGCTTATGATGAGCCATGAGGTGTGAATTGGTCTCTTTGATAACACTCACCATTTGTTGATGGAGGATGTCAGATGTTGAGAGGGCTTGTCCTTTTGCAGAGGGTTTTTAAAATAAAATGGGATGCTATTGGGCCATTATCCCAGTAGCACTGCAATCCCATACCAAACTCTGCAGGGCTAGGAGCACGTTGAGAGAGAAGTTTTCCTCCTAATGTGATCTCTTGTCTGTACCTGCCCCGCCATTACCTACCCTTTCTACCCCTCTAACTTAGAGTCCAGCCACCTTTTCACCCTGAGAGTAACTGCCTGCTGATTGCTTCATATGCAAATACAGCTATTTGTTTGCTGATGCGGACAGCTGACAATGTTTTTCTCTTAGACTGGCAAGAAGAGGAAGGAGCGTTCTCAGGCAGACTGTCAGCAATTCTGTGTAGAAGCACTGAAAGTGTGAAATACACAACCGTGTAGGGTCCATTCTCTCACTGACGTGTTTGCAAATGCCATTAACATTTCTGGGACTTTAATACATAAATATCTGTTCAGCTGAACTACTGAAACCAAACTTTCCTGCCTGTAGGTCCTCCTAGGCCCTGTCTACATTAGCACTTACTGTGGTGTAATTTGTGTCACTCGGGGTTATGAAAAAGCTGAATGACTTAAGTTACACCAACCTAAGCGCTGATGGAGAGCGTCTCCCGCCAACATAGCTACTGCAGCTCGCGGGGGCTGGCGTAGTTAAACCGACAGGAGAGCTGTCTCCCATTGGCTTGGAAGCGGCTACATCAGAGAGCTTATAGAAGCCCAGCTGCAGCTCTGCTGCTGTAAGCTTTCTAGTGTTGTCGTAGCCTTAGTCTCTCTGCTCTTCTCTCCTTTTCTCTAGTCCTAACCCTGCCTCTCCAGCACCAGTTCCTTATTTCTTTGAGTTAACCCCCAATTCCTACAGTACTTATTTGGTAGGTGTGTACGTCTGTTTGAGTTGTGTTTAGTTGCAGTTCTTAAAGAACAATTAAAAATAAATGTAAAATGTATACATATAATAGGAGTAATCATATTCTTAAAATGTTAAATAGATAAATGGCTACATACAGGGCATGCTCTGGCTCCTTCCTGGAGCAAACAGGTGGAAGAGGCCATAAAACCAGAGAATCTGAGTTTGGGCTGCTTTCTTCCCCCTCTCTTTAATTCCTGGAAGTGTCTGCCTTTCTGAGATTGTGGGCAGGTGTTTAGCTCTGTCGGTCTACAAGCACAATTGGGTATTAAAAAGAGTAGCGTCTGGCTGACCTCTGTAATCTCAAGGGCGGTAGCGACTGTCTGGGGAAAGAGCAACGTGACAGGCAGCTATTTCTGCAGAGCCACGGTGACAGAATCTTTGTGGGACAGAGATGGTTTCTTGTGAGGCGGGAACAAATAAATTAGTCAGTCCAAAGCGCCTCCTCAGCATTTGATTTGTGAATTCAGTTTTCTTCCTCAAATGCCTTGCTGCCAGTGTTTGGAAGCTGTAGTTGTGGAGGTGGTGTATGTGTTTGTGGGGGCGGGGAGCGCATTGTTCAACTGAAACGATTCATCAGAAGAAATCAAATGTACTGGACTTCAAGTGTAGAGTCCAATCCATAATGCAAAGCGATGTAGCTCACTACAGCACGGTGTGCAAAATAAATGGGGAGGAAAAAAGATCAGGAGTTTAGACAGGAAAGAAATGTGACCTTTCCATAAGAAAAGCCCAGTATAATAGAACCTATTGTGCACAACCAAGCCTCAAGGGGGGACGCAGGCATTTCAAATAAAATGGAGTTAATAAAATTGGGACTCAATTGTAATAAAATACGTTTCTTAAATTAAGACGTTCTCAAATTAGCATGTGGCCTCACTCCATTTCCCAGTGGCGGTCACAGAAATGTCCACTGCCATTGCACAGCTTTGTTGTCAATCTCAGCAGAAAAGGACAAATATGGAATGAATGGAGCCTCTGAATTATCTTTTCTTTACTAAAGATGATTCCAACCAATTAGGATGGAGCTAGTTTCCAAGGCCTTAACTGCCTTGCACTACTGCTGCTGCCCAGGCGGCTGCACCTGTTTTGTAGATTAGTGGAAGACTTCATAGTCTCCTGGGCTGGCGATCAGTCACCTTTCATGAGCCGTGAATTCACACACTAAAAATAAAACACCTCACTGCTGGACAGGAACTCATTGAATTGCATCCTCTTGGAAGGACCCTGTCTGCGGTCCTGGTATAAAGTGATAGATTGTATTGTAGAAATGCTGTGACTGTTTTATTAAAGTCATAAAACAGAACTACATTTTCATTTTATAGCACCTCTCTGATAATGGCCTTAGCCACTTCAACAAAACACCAACATGCACAAAGCAATAAAACACATGGATTAAAAGACTGAAAATTTTTAAAAGATTAAAACCTAAATTAAAATCTTTGCACTGGCGCTAATGGCTTTTTGCAATAAATGTGATATAAAAAGTGGTTCATTCTGTGGTTGCTCTATGGCCAGACATCACCATAGGAAAATGAGGTTTGTTTAGCAAGCGTGTTGGCTAATGTGCATACTAAGACTTTTTTAAAACTCCTTTAGCGCCTAATGGAGACAAAACAGTGGCATTTAAAAATGTGTTACCGTGTCATTATTAACCCTAGGTGAGACCATGTACTTTTAAACATCACTTTGTCTGCCGTAGATGCTAAGAGGTGTTTTAAAATGTGTTAAGGTGTTTTGAAAAACAACCTCTAGCCATGGGCATAATGGTGGAGAGAATAAAAACCAGACAGGAAGAATAAAATGAAATCCTTAAGAGGAAAAGAGAAAACATATATGAAAATGCATCTGTTGTAACTATTTAGGAATTTAGATTGCACCCATCACCATGGAGTTTAAGCACCTTGCAGAATTACATAAATTTGCTGGAGTAGTCCAGTACCTTTTCTGCCACACAAGGTTTGAGCTAGTATTTGTACTCACTGTCATTCCTTGATTTTGCTTTCTTAAAAGAGACACATGTTGTGGGAGAGGGAGGCGAGTGTGAGGCTGCCATGTTTATACAAATTTTGAAGTGAAAAGGGTCCATGAAACTTCCCTAAAAAAATGATAAAGGATTGTTGAAATCTACATTTTTATTCTGTATTACTGTTAATGGCGCACACAGTGCCATCATACTGTAATTTGATTCTGGTGACGCTGAAGTTGGAAGGCAATTTGGGTGAAAGTGAATATGAAATGATGGGTTTCATGATTCTAAGGAAAGGAAGACGTGAGCGCAGCAGAATAAGGACAATGGACTTAATCTGCTTTTTTGAACAAACTAAGAGAACTGGTGGGTAAGATCTCATGGGAAGAAAATCTAAGGAACAAAGGAGTACAGGAGAGCTGGCAGTTTCTCAAGAAGACAGTATTAAATGCACAACTGCAACTGTTTCGATGTGAAGGAAAGATAGAAAGAATGTAGGGCTGCCAACGTATTTACAAAATAAGGGACTGTTTTCTTAGCACCCCTGCCCACCCCTCCTCCTGATATTATGATCATTATTATTGTGACACGTTGCCCCCCTTTGAGATGTTGACCGATGTGCTGGGATACCACTGAGCCTGCCTGTTCTACCAGCCTGGGCTCCCTTTTTACCTGTCTTCCTAAGCCAGGCTATCAAGCCTCCTCCAGCACACACACCGGCAGGGCCACACCCAACTGCAGAACCACACACCGACACTGAGATCAGCTCTGGGAAGACTCCGCTTAAGGGGCTTGTCCCAGCACTCAGGTGTCCACCTTGGTTGCAGTGCAGACCAAAAGGTATATTATGAAATCAGCCTCCTCCCTCACTGTGGAGGAAGGCATGCACAGCCTCTTATTCCCCCCTTCCCCAATTATGAAATGTACGAAGTGTTATGTTATAAACAAGAAATAAGTTTATTAACTACAAAAAGTGAATTTTAAGTGGTTAAAGGGATAGCAAACAGAACAAAGCAGATTACTAAGCAAATAAAACAAAATACTCAAACTAAGCTTGATTCACTAAAGAAATCGGTTACAAAATGTGATTTCTCACCCTAAATAATGTTGCAGGCAGATTACAGAAAGTCCTGAAAGGCAGCTGCACTGGTCTGTAGCTTGAGACCTCAGGCATTATTACTCACAATCTAGATGCCCTTTCAGTTTGGGCTCAACCCATCTGCCCCCAGTTCAGTTCTTGCTTCCAGGTGTGTTTCAGTGTCTCTTTTTGGGTGGGGAGGCAGAGGAAAACCATGATGATGTCACTCCGCTGCCTCATATTGCTCTTGTTTATGACCGGAACCCTTTGTCTTCTAGTGGAAAGCCACTGGCATTTCAAAAGGGGAGGAGGAGTATCCAGTACCAGGTTACTCAGAGCCATGTCTCTGCAGGGCTGTGGCTGCCATTACTTGTAGGCTGTCTCCAGTGTCCACAGAAAGACTAAGCTCTTTTATAATCCACTGTCCCTGCTAATGGCCCATTGGCCCTGTCTGGCTTTTCCATTGTTGTACGTGAAGGACTGGTTGGGGATGGCACCCAAAGTAACACAGTTGAAATACAGATACATAGTCAATATTCCTAACTTCAGAAACGGACATGATACAGACATATAAATTGGATAGTCACATTCAGTAAATCATAATCTTTCTAATGATATTTTACTTGAGCCATCTTGCATAAAGTACATCTTACTTATGTCATATCCATATTATCAGGATATTTCCATAAACATATATGTAACGTCACACCTCCCTTCTGAGATTTGCTGTCAGAGGATGGTCACTGACCAGTGTGGAGGCAGTGTGCCCAATTTCCTCTTTTCTAGATAGGGCAGCTGCTTCAATTTTTTCCTTCCCTTTAGTGTACATAATCTCCAAGTAATACTAAGTACTCTAATGTCATCCATAGGTGCTTTTGCAAACATCTGGGTTTCTGTTCCCAGGTTATCTGAAAACATTTTGGTGTGTAGCAGTGTGAACACAATGCAGATATCAATATCTTTTGAAGTGTAGGTGTCTTGGCATTTAGCCACCAATGCCATGCAGCAATGTGCCTCAGTTTCCCCTTCTGCACATTAGTCTAGATTGATCATGCATTTTCTGCAGTGCCATGCTCTAAGCCTGTTTACAGGTACTAGCTGAGAAGCAGTATTCTTATAGGATTTCTTGTTACCACTTCTCATCTGTACCAAAGATTTTCCCCCAAATCATGTATGTTACATATTTTTAAAGTATATACCACCAATATCAAATTCTTTGCTTTAACCCACAGAGAGTGTACTAAGAGACATAAAATTGACAGCAAATTCATGACAAAGAGGTGCTTCCATGTATAATTATCATACCACGTCTTCTGTCTAAACAGATCTGTTTGTTCTTCTTCGAGTGCTTGCTCATATGCATTCCAATAGGTGTGTATGCGCCGCGCGTGCACGTTTGTCGGAGAACTTTTACCCTAGCAACTCCAGTGGGCCGGCAGGTCGCCCCCTAGAGTGGTGCCGCCATGGCGGGTGATATATAACCCTGCCAGCCCGCCCGCTCCTCAGTTCCTTCTTGCCGGC
>NC_133769.1:215612728-215682522 GCF_003597395.2 Chelonoidis abingdonii | reverse complement strand
TAGGTAAGGCTTGGGAATCACCTACTGGAATGGATATGAGCAAGCACTCGAAGAAGAAAACACGGTTACTCACCTTTGTAACTGTTGTTCTTCGAGATGTGTTGCTCATATCCATTCCACACCCGCCCTCCTTCCCCACTGTCGGAGTAGCCGGCAAGAAGGAACTGAGGAGCGGGCGGGCCGGAAGGGGTATCTATCACCCGCCATGGCGGCGCCACTCTAGGGGGCGACCTGCCGGCCCACTGGAGTTGCTAGGGTAAAAGTTCTCCGACGAACGTGCATGCGCGGCGCGTACCCACCTACTGGAATGGATATGAGCAACACATCTTGAAGAACAACAGTTACAAAGGTGAGTAACCGTGTTTTCAGCATCTATTGTATTTCTTATCCCCTCAGTAAAGGTTCTTTCTTCAGGTATGTCTTTGGTGTTCTGGCAAGGAAAGAGTATATGGGGGCCTTGTATGTCACTGGCCTACCCCCTGTGGATTTGCATTTTCTCTCCAGGGGTAATCCCAGGTGAAGAATCCACCCACCCACTCCCACTCCCCCGGGATTCCTTTGAGTTGCCCACTCCCATCATCCAGTGGTTGATGCTTAGTTGTTGGGAGGGGTTACCTGCCTGTGAGGTGGTTGTTTCCGCCTTTTTGTCAGATGCTTCATTAGGATGTTCACGGACACTGGAATGCTTGGAAGACACCCCCCCACCCCTCCTTAAAGGGTCAGAGTCCATTTTCACAATACAACAGAAAAACCATTTTTGCAATAGTGGAACCTGGAATGGGGTACTCTCAGTCACCCTCTCTTTATTTCCCAGAGGTCAGCTGTATGGTTGCTCCCCTCTGGGAGGTCAGTTACCCCTCTTAAAACCTGAGCCACAGGTGAGGTGCCTGAGAGTGCAGATGCAAATTTCTCCTGGGCAAATGTAATAAGTGAGGAGACACGCCTGTACTCCCACACATTCCTTCTTGATTCCTTTCTCCTGGGCCCCTTCTAAGGTACACACCACTTTGTTCTTTAGAGCAGAATCTGCCTCCTGTTCAGCCATGGACTCACAGCTAATAGCCAGAACAGACCCTTAACTGGATGTGGGGAAGCAACCAATGAGAACATTTGCAGGGAGCAGCCAGTTAGGCTCCTTTAAAATGAGCTGCAGAGCTAGAGACAGTCAGTTGCCTGGAGCTGGAGAAATGAGGACTTTGTTCCTGGCTGTCTGAAGGAGCAGCAGGATCATGGACAGATCAGTTGCTGGCAGGGACCAGGGGAGCAAGAGGGAGATCCTGGCTGGCTGCTGGCACTGAAAAGAAAAGCTGAAGCCAGAAAGGGTGAAGAGTCTCCAGAGAGGAAGCCCTGGGGGCACAGCCCCATTCTAGGATTGAAGGACTATTTAAAGCCTAGCCCAAAGGGGGTTGTGGGACTGAATTAGGACTGAGCTCAGGGAGGGCTGCAGGAAGACAATATCTCCAGGGAGGAAGCCCCATGCCAGGGCCAGAACTATTTAAAGACTGAGCCTGGGGTGGGCTCCAGATATGCCAACAGCGGGGCATTGGAGTAGGGCCATGGTGAACTGTATACCCCAGAAGGGGGCTGTTTATTTCACATACTGTCTGTGTGAGAGACTCGGCGGGAAGTCCTGCCTGAGAAACCACTGACAGGGTCATCACAAACTGAGAGAGTGCATATCCATATCATAAACATATTTCCATAAACCTGTGGAGTGTAACATCACACCTCCCCTCTGAGATTGCTGCCAGAGGATGGTCACTGACCAATGTGGAGGCAGTATGCCCAATTTCCTCTTTTCTAGATAGAGCATCTGCTTCCTATTATCCCCCACCCCCGTCCTGATTTTTCATACTTGCTGTCTGGTCACTCTATATTTTCCTCACCTTAAAGACCACAGGGGCCCCTATCTCTGGTTATTCACTACCTATTTAAGGTTTCTACCACCTGTTGTTGTGGGTGGCAGTTTGAGAAATGTGTACAGTTCTCCTGGGTGCCAGAAATTGTCTCCTACTGCTCTGTTGTTTGCTCTTCCATGATTGAAGGATCTTTGTATTTGTGGAGCTTTTTAATTTCCAAGAGCGAGAATCCTGTCAATATGGTAGCTTTACAAAAGGGATAATTGCTGGTGTATTGTTCGTCTTCTCTACAGATAGCATTTGATGGGGACTCTACTAATCCTCCTCTCAGTGTTGAAAGGTTTGTGGGGTGGGAGTTGGGGGAATCAACATTTTTAATGACCTTTTTCCTGATGGTCTTGTCCTATCATGTGAATATTCTTCAGACATCTGTTACACTTAGAATCTGGGGAGCCGTTAGCTCCCTGCTCATTAAAGAAATGAACTGGAATGAGGAGATGGAAGGGACAGTACTGAGGTACAGGCCTATTGATCGCCAGACAGACTTGCCTGCTTATGCCTTTAAAGGGGCAATAATCTTTGAAAGCCAGATGAGTTCTCATCTGTCTCATGCTGGAGAGCTGAGACCCCAGCATAGGAACTCTGGAAGCATGTTATCTTTAGAGAAACAGAATTACAGCTGAATAGTTACCCACCTTGTCATACCCCCCTCCCCACTTCAGGCCCCTCTCCTAACCCCTCCACCCCAAATAATCTGTTGAATCTATCAAAAGCCTCAGCACTGGACTAGACTCGCTCTCCCCTCCCAGTTCAGCCCCAGTGTGATTATAACAGCACTGCAGTCCATAGAGTTACATTTGTTGAGGCAGAACTGAATCTAGCTTGCAATCCTGCTCAGATGCTGGATGGATTTATACTCTCCCCCCCACCCAGTCCTTCCTCCACAAAGGAAGTACTAATGTTAATAACTTTTATTTAGGTTTTTATATGCAAGTATCAAGATGCTTTATCAAAGCAAATACTGAATCAGCAAAAATACTTAAAAAAAAAATTATATGGGTGGCACCCTTTTTTTCATATCACATTATCCTGATTGTCTTGCATTTTTTTTCTGTTTGAATTCCCATGTGATTTTATAGTGGCTGATATCTCACTAGAATTAGAAGTGTACATCTTTAAACTGTTTGAAAGTTGGGATTCAAAGGTTCCTTTATGGTTTAAACCATGTGTGACAAAGCGGGGATATTTTGGAGGCCTGTTTGTGCCTCAGTTTCCCATCAGTGCTGCATTATTACCCTGTAGGGGTGGAAAGGAACTGTCTGCTCACGGGATAGGCTGAGACATGGGTGCGGGTGTCGCTTATCTGTCTGGGGCTTGGTCTCCATATCAAAGAGAGTAGCAAATCCAGTTGCCAGGACATTTCCACCTAGCCGCCAACAACCCAAAGGGATTTGGATATCCCCGCCTCTTAGCAGGGAGACTGAGCACCATTCTCCAGTGGAGAAGAAAGGACTAGACAGTGTGAGGTAGGTGGATAAGAAATGGCTGCTGGAAGAAATCAGAGCTGACAAAGGAGGTCAGATGGAGAGACAGACAGAGCTTGAACCAAGGGGTTGGCTACAGCGTGGTTGGTCTCTGAGCTAACCAGAATGAGCCATGCTTTGTATGGTCCATTCTCTATACTACCCTAAGGACTTCCTATGCTGTGGTCCAGTGAACTAACAAACCAACTGTTCTGACAATGCTGTGCGAGTGTCACTGCAAATGCTTGGTTTGTGCATTAATCCCTGAAGAGTGTATAATTCTCCATCAGGAGTCTGTCTCAGCTGAATTTGCTGAATGGAGCTCATGGTGTGAAGCAGGAGTGCTGAAGGTCCAGAGGTCCAGTCTGAGGGTATGTCCAGACTACCCACCGTATCGGCGGGTAGCAATCAATTTATCGGGGATCATTATATCGCGTCTCTTCAAGAACGTGCTCCCCGTCGACTCCGGAACTCCACCAGAGTGAGCGGCGGTAGGAGAGTCGACAGGGGAAGCCGCAGCAGTCGATCCCGCACCGTGAGGATGGGAGGTAAGTCGACACCCCCCCTGTAGTGTAGACCAGGCCTAAGGAGGTAGTGAAGCCCCAGGGCTTACCATGGAGGAAGAGTGAGATCCGCAGCAGGTCAGGGACACCAAAGGGGTTCCTTCTAGAGCCTATTCCAAAGCTGAGTCTCTAGCACCGATCCTGTGGATCCGTGACAGCATACTACTATAATCGTGGGAATTCAAAGGGTGTGTTTGAAGGAGGTGCAGTATGAGTGCAAGAATGTTAATTTAAGGCCCAGTGACTTGTGACTTGCTGGAGTAAGTAGAGAAAAGCTTTTTATACCATGGCAATATCAGTTTACAAATGGTATACAGAATTGGTTTGTATTCCTCTTGTTTCGTGCGATACAGTATTACACCTTCAGAATGATCACTGCTCCTTTGGTCTAGCAGCACTGCTTCATGCTGGTCTTGAACTGAATGTACATATGTTGAAAGTTACACTGGTCTAAGGTCTCTAGTATAACTTTCAGTTCTTTATTAAGCAACTACAAATTCCATTTTTTAGTTTTAAAAAAGCCCTAGGGAAGTTAGGAAGAGGAGGGAAGGATGAATCTAGGTGAGTTGGACAGCTGGAGATGGTATGTCTAGGCTTGCCTAAATATTTGTTTAAAAAAAAAACAAACCCCAAAATGTTAAATTAAATTTAATCTCTAGGAAAGCCTTTGGTGTTTTGTAGTCAATAAATCCAGAGGTTAAACCTGTCTGAAAGACAGAGGTTTATTTGTCTTTGAGTTGTGGCTGTCGACAACTTGATAAGCTGCAGGTGTCTGTGACATTCTTGGAAAGTATGGACGAGGCAGTGTCATCCTTCCAGAGCCATCAGCTTTTAGGGTGGAATGAGTTATAAATACTGAATGTAGCATACAGTACAGCACACTGAAGAGTTGCAGATGCCACAGTATGTTCTTAAAACTCTGATCGACAGCTGTGTGCTATGGGAAAGACACACACAGCTGTTGATGAACCAGATACAGTCTATGGACATATGATTGACATATCAGCAAGCAGTTTATTCTCTGCCTGCTTTTTATTTAAGGAACAGTTTCTTATGGAGCTTCTTTCTTGAGTATGTGAAGATCAGTAACAAGTGTAAACACTAAATCTAAAGAAGGTATTAGGGCTCTGCACTGCCCACAAACATTCTGTGTCCTGCCACAAGTTAGATATTGAGCCTGAGATAGGCATGGGTGAAATGGTGCTATCTCCTAACTGAAGCCCTGTGATAAGCAGCAGGAGGAAAGAGTCAGAGCAGAGCAATAGCTCTGTTTCTCTTTCTAGGAATGGCTTGCACAAAATGAAGCATTGAATTGTTTAAGATGGTAGTTTGTGTCTTGTCTATTTTCCGGCAAGCAGCTTGCAATCTTATCCTGTGAAACAGACAGTGAAGCTAACTCACAGTGGTGAACTACTGACTTAGGGTATATCTACACTATGAGATTATATCGATTTTACAGAAACTGTTTTTTTAAAACAGATTGTATAAAGTCGAGTGCACGCGGCCACACTAAGCACATTAATTCGTCGGTGTGCGTCCATGTACTAAGCCTGGCGTCAATTTCCGGAGCGTTGCACTGTGGGTAGCTATCCCATAGTTCCTACAGTCTCCCCTGCCCTTGGAATTCTGGGTTGAGATCCCAGTGCCTGATGGGGCAAAAAACATTGTCGCGGGTGGTTCTGGGTACAGCCTCACCCCTTCCTTCGTGAAAGCAGCAGACAACCATTTCGCGCCTTATTTTCCTGGGGTGATGTGCAAACGCCAATAGCAGCAGCAACATGACCCTGATCAGCTCAAGACAGCAATCATTGGATGTCATAATAACACTCGCGGCATTACCATGCAGTCTATGCGGAAACCAGAACCTGGCAAAACAAGGTGAGGAGGAGGCGGCTAGGCAGAGCGCGACAGACCTGATAGACAATGGACATAGAATTCTCTCAATACCACGGGCCTCTGCGCTTTGGAGATCCTGCTGGTAATGGGGCAGGTTCTAGCCACTTGAACGCCGATTTGGGCCCGAGAACAAGCACAGACTGGTGGGACACCGCATAGTTTTTGCAGGTTTGGGATGATTCGCAGTGGCTGCGAAACCTTTCGCATGCGAAGGGCACTTTCATGAACTTGTGCACTTGCTTCCCTACCACTGAAACGCCATTTAATACCAATAGATTAGACAGCCTCACAGTTCATGAAGTGAGCTGATAGACCCTTTGTGAAGCTTTGCTCAATAGCCAGACACGCTCCACAGATCAAGTCCTCGCCGGAATCATTTGTGAGTGGGAAAATCTACTTGTGGGGCGCGCTGTGAATGCAGTAAGCCAAAAGCATAAAATCATAATCGCTGATACGAAAGATTGTGCACTCTGGGAAATGTGCAGTCCTATAGTAGACTTTGCTGCAATGGGATTCCGTACTGTGGTGGCGGCGATAGATAGATCCATTATCCCTCATCTTTGGCATCGAGTCACCAAAATAAAGCCGCACCTAGTAGATAACCACAAGGGTACTTTTCAAATGGGTGCGCCAGCACTGTTGATCACAAAGACGTTTCACAACATCCACGTGGATGGCCAGGAAGTTCATGACCCTCGCGTCGGTTCAGGAAACTATTCTGTTTTAAAACGCTGCAGCAAAGAGTGAATATTACCTCTCCAGACCAAAAGATCAACAATGGGGATGTTAATCTGTAGTATCCTGGAGGACCAGTCTGCCCCTTTGGATGCCATGGCCAATGAAGCCATTACACAGGGGACCTGAACAGCAACCAGGTAAGTTTTTTTCCAAACTACAGGCCTGAACAACTGCAGAATGTGGGTAGAATGTGCATTTGACCGTTTAAAGGCCAGCTGCTGGTGCACAGGATTACGACTTCTCAGACCTCAGCCAAACCAGTTGTCCACCCTTTGTCATTGCTGCTCTGTTGTGTGTGCCACATATTTCTTGTTTGATGAGAATAGGGGAACCTTATGGCGGCAAGGTATCTGGGGAAAGAGACCTGAGCACAATACACCTGCCGAACTGATTATATGACGCACGCCAGCACCGGGTGATTAGAGAGCACACCAGGAAGCGTGTATCACGAGATAGCTCTGAAATGAGTTTCATGTGGCTAGGTTGTATGTTGTGACTGCTGTGGTTGCTTCCCGGATGAGCCCCCCGCCCCTGCTTGGATTGATTTGACCACTGTAAAGACCCACCCTCCTCCCTTATACAACTTGCCTTAAGGAAATAAAGTCACTATCGTTTAAAAATAATGTATTCTTTATTAATTCATTATAAAAAGAGGGAGAGAACTGACAAGGTATCCCGGGTGTGGTTTGGGAGGAGGATAGGAGGGAAGGAAAAGGCCACTAAAAAAATTTCAAAGTAATGACAGCCTTTTGGTTGGGCTGTCCGCGGAGGTGGAGTGGGCGGGTGCAAGGAGCCTCCCCTCATGCGTTCTTACACATCTGGGTGAGGAGGATGTGGAACATGGTGAGGGGTGAGAGTGGTTATGCAGGGGCTGCAGCGGCACTCTGTGATCCTGCTGTTGTTCCTGAAGCTCCACTAGACGCCGGAGCATGTCAGTTTGATCATGCAGCAGCCCCAGAATTGCATCCCGCCACCGCTGATCTTCCTGCCTACACCTCTGATCTTCCTGCTGCCACCTCTCATCTCGAGCGTCCCTCCTATCCTCTTTCATTGCGGGTCACTTCCATGATTTCCAAGAACATTTCGTCTCGTGTCTTTTTTTTCCTCTGCCTTATTTGAGATAGCCTTCGGGATGGAGTAGGGAGACTTGAAAAATTTGCACCTGCATGAGGGAGGGAAAAAAGGGAGAGAAGTATTTAAAAAGATACTTTTTACAGAACAATGCTTATACTCTTTCACGGTGAACAACACTATTCACCTTACATAGCACATGTGATTTGACTATAAGGTCACATTTTGCATCTTAATATTGAGTGCCTGCAGCTCTGGTGTTATAGATCTCACAGACACAGGTCCGGGCAGCAGAATTCGGCTTGCATGCGGCCATGGTAAGCCATTGTCTTCTGCAGCCTTCATATATCCAGCGCCCTCCTTTCCCAAATACCAAGCAAAGCCCGTTCAGTGCTGCTTCTTTCCTGTTAACTTGCAGCAGCAGAAACCAACCCCCCATCCAGTTCTCTGGGATGATCGCTTTACCCTGACTTTCACCGCGTGGCTGGTATCATGGAAGATCACTGCTAAACACCCGCCCCCCATCGTGTGGCTGGTAGTAGGTAAGATCCCTGCTACCCAAACGTGAAAAAGCTCAGTGCCAATCACCCGCCCCCCTTCCCCCTGCTTGGCTACCTGCAAGGAAGGATTTCTTTTAAGCAACAGGCAAACAGGCCAGTAGGAATGGCCATCTCTGTCCCCTTAATTAAATTCTGAAATTTCAACCAAGTTACCATGAACAATGTCACTCTCCTTAGGATAACACAGCAAGATAAAGAACAGATGTTGCTTCAATGCCAGCAAACACCAGGACCATACGCAGCTAGGCTTTGTCATGCAATAATACCAGATTACTTGCTACATGCATGGCGTGGTCAAGTGTCCTACCATGGAGGACAGAATAAGGCTGACCTGCCCAGAAACCTTCTGCAAAGGCTTTTGCAGTACCTCTAGGAGAGCTTCATGGAGATGTCCCTGGAGGATTTCCGCTTCATCCCCAGACATGTTAACAGACTTTTCCAGTAACTGTACTGGCTGCGAATGCATCCCAAATCCTCATGGCAAATTAATCATTAAAAAACGCTTGCTTTTAAACCATGTTTTATATTCACAAAGGTATACTCACCAGAGGTCCCTTCCATGGCTTCATTGTGTGGGATAGTGGCTTGTGAGGGCTGGGAGGGTAATTCCATCAGGCTAAAAAAAAGCTCCTGGCTGTTGGGGAGAACGGAGTGCTGTGTGCTCTCTACAAGCTTGTCCTCCTCTTCCTCCTCCTCATCTTCCCCATCCACAGAATCCTCAGCCATGGTTGAGATTACCACCCCCACCTCGGAATCCACAGACAGGGTTGGGGTAGTGGTGGCGGACCCCCCTAGAATTGCATGCAGCTCAGTGTAGAAGCAGCATGTTTTTGGCCCTGCCCCGGACCTTCCGTTTGCTTCTTTGGTTTTCTGGTAGGCTTGTCTGAGCTCCTTAACTTTCACACGGCACTGTACTGAGTCCCTGGTGTGGCCTTTCTCCATCATGGCCTTGGAAATTTTTCAAATGTTTTTTCATTTCATCTTTTGGAACAGAGTTCTGTTAGCATGGAATCCTCTCCCCATACAGTGATCAGATCCAGTACCTCTCGTGCAGTTCATGCTGGAGCTCTTTTTCGGTTCTCAGGAGACTGCATTGTTACCTGTGCTGATGAGCTCTGCGTGGTCACTGTGCTGGTGAGCTCTCCACGCTGGCCAAACAGGAAATGAAATTCAAAAGTTCACGGGGCTTTTTCTGTCTCCCTGGCCAGTGCATCCGAGTTCAGATGGCTTTCCAGAGCGGTCACAGTGGTGCACTGTGGGATACCGCCCGGAGGCCAATACTGTCGATTTGCCGCCACACTAACCTTAATCCGACATGGCAGTACTGATTTCAGCGCTACTCCTCTTGTCAGGGAGGAGTACAGGAACTGGTTTAAAGAGCCCTTTATATCGATATAAAGGGCCTCGTTGTGTGGACGGGTGCAGGGTTTAATAAGTTTAACGCTGCTAAATTCGGTTTAAATGCGTCGTGTAGACCAGGCCTTAGGTGCTCTTTTCTCTTTCAGTGCCTATAAAACTTGTGTGTTCGTTCTATCTTTATCTAAAATGTAGCTGGAATCCTTGTAATGTCCACGCGTGCACATACACTGCACTTTGATTCGTATCTCAAATTGTCTTTCAGACTTAAACAGGTGACTTCTGGCATTCCATGGTTAACTAGTCTCCCAAATGGCAGATGAGCTATTAATTCTGTTATAACTACATGTAGGCTAAGCGCCAGAATTGTTAGGGTTTATTTCCCCCCTCCTTTTGTCGCTTATGGAAATTTTGTTTCTGCACTTCTCATGCTCACCAATCTATTGCTATGCTGAATGTGTGAGGCATAATATTTTGTGCTGGATTTAATGAACATCCGCTGAATACTAATAGTGTGGATGCTGATTATGGACAATAAGTCTATCCCAGCTTTGATAGCAACATGAGCTCCTTTGCACAGTGTAGTGCAGAACTGGGGTTTCTTTCTCCTTTCTTTCAGTATTTGCATTTTAGGGTTGTGCGTGTAAAGTTTCATGGAGGTCTGAAGATGAAACTAGTGTCTACTACTGGAGGAGATATTGTGGTGAAGAGGGAGAAAAATATTCAAGAGAGTAGTGGAGGAGAGGACAACTTTAACATATGTCAGGCAATATACTCCTTAAGGTTTCAGTTGTACAAAACAGTACAGCTGGTATCATTCACAGGTAGTAAGCTAGATTTGCTAAGCAGACTCTCATCAGTCCCCTCCCCCACTGGATATCCCCTTCCTCTCGGCCAGGAAAGGGAAAAGCTCTTGAACCTGGAAGTGGCTGCCTACCAGGCTCTGTTGGGGAGCAGCAGCCACATGGCTAACCAGGAATTGCAGAGAAGCTGGATACAGAGAGGAATCCCTGGGAACTGTACACCAAGCCGCCTGCGGAACAGGCCTCTGAGGGTTCTGGATTCTACAGCCTAGGTGTAGGTCTGCCTGGGACTTATGGGGGAGCAGAAGTGACTGGTCAGGGAGCAGATGCAGAGGAGCCCCTAGGAGAGACACCTAGCCTGTCTTGGAACCCTGAAAGAGACTGGACTGAAGACGTCATCCCAGGCACTAAACCTGAAGAGCCCTGACTCTTGATTGATCTACAGCTGGGGCCCAACAAACATTTGCCACTATTGCTCACTTTAAAATGTAACCATTTAAGACTCTGCGCCTCCAGTATCTGCAACCTTTCCCTTTCCTGCCAGCCCTAGTGAAATACCCTTCCCCTAGCCATGCATCTGAGTGGTTACTGGGAGTCACCAGGGGTAGCGCCTACAAGGCCTAGCTGCTGAAGCACTGTCAGTGGTTGCCTCCAAGTAGCAGTACGCTTAATACGCTACTTGGACCTTAGAGATTTCTTCAGCACTGAATGGCTGCAGTAATTACAGCAGATCACAATCTGACAGACCACAAGGAGTACAACTCCTTTAGTTACTAACTATCCCAGTACAACTAGCAGCAGAAAGCATGATGGTACAGAGATGCTGCTTATTGCTATGTTAAAATGTTAAATCTCTAGATCTGACCCAAGGGGCTAATGGCAGAACCACACATGGGGGGCCAGAGTTTCAGCCTGGTTGGAGAACAGTACACTCTGCTTTGAGGGGTGGTGGAGAACTCAGTCACTCCAGTGATGTCTGGTGAATGGATGTTGCCTGACTGGAGAGCAGCTTCTTAATGGAGGGAAGATCACCTCAGTATGGGCCCTTTGAGGGATATGAGAGCACAGAGTATTCTGGGGCAACTTAACAATGCCAGTGGCTAGAAATATAAAGAATACAAAAAAAAAGGTGGGGAGGGAAAAAGGTAACTAGCAGGAAGATGATATTGAGGGTTGTGCATGGTAAACGCTTAACAGCCTTAAAGACTTACACCTAACCCACATCTTTTACATTCTCTTCACTAATACTGCGCATTGATATACTTGGCTAAATTCAACTGCTTAATATCACCACCATTTTATAGCACATTTTCCTCACCATTTAATCTCTGAATCCAAGAGATTTAAAACGACAGGGCCTTCCCTATAAGTGGCACTTAAAGCGATAATGTCAGATCAAATTTGACTCGATATTCAGATTTGTAAAAATATTTTTTTACAAAAAACGTAAGTTCATTTTAAAAAATTCCAGTGGACATGTTTTGTTTCCCAAACAAACATCTCCCTGAATGTCTGCAATCCAAAGATTGAAGGATTTTGTTAGAGTGTGAGTTTGAAATTTTGAAAACTGACTACAGTAACTCCTCATTTAATGTTGTAGTTATGTTCCTGAAAAATGCAACTTTAAATGAAACAATGTTAAACGAATCCAATTTTCCCATAAGATTTAATGTAAATGCGCGGGGTTAGGTTCCAAGGAAATGTTTTGGGGGCAGACAAAAGGCATTATGTACTGTACTGTACTGTACTGTACTGTGGTTGGGAAGTGCCCCGGCTTACCTCACACAAGCACAGCCCGCTGCAGGCAAAGACACTAGGAAGCACCTTCGCAGCAGCAGCTTCCTCAGAGAAGAACAGGCACCGACTTTGCTGGGGGATGCTTCAGGCCCGCCTCTTCCCATCCCTGCTCCACCTCCTCTCTGGAGCACGCCACATCCCTGGTCCTTCCCCCTTGCTCCAGAAAGTCCTGTATGCCAGTGGGGGAAGTGCTGGGAAGGAGGGGGAGGAGGTGGAGAAGTCACTGCTCTTCCACAGAATCTTACAAGCAGTGGACAGAGCAGGCAGTCAAACGATGTTATAAGGGAGCATTGCACAACTTTAAACGAGCATGTTCCCTAATTGAGCAGAGGTGTAACTTTGAAACAACGTTAAGCGGGAGGACGTTAAGTGAGGAGTTACTGTACAAATAGACAATAAACAAAACTGAAAGTGACTTCTTCTTTTCCTTGTCCCAGCTGAGAGAAATGGAAAACATAAATGGTATGAGAGATTAAAAGTAAGCTAGACTGTTGCAATTATTTGTTTTAATAATCTAAAATGAAGTTTATAGCAAATGCAATTAAAGCTGTTTAAAATGTTTATTTTTAACCAGACTGCCTCTTCGAGAGTTTGAGAGCTTGTCTACAGAGGGGACGAAGAGAGTTCATGCTAACTTTTGGAGGGGGGTTCAAATTAAAATACTCTGTGTCCACATGACAGAATTTTTACTCCAAATTAACTGGCCACTTCTTTCAAATTGGATAACCCACTTTCAAAGTGGATTAAGTTCATTTCAGGATAAATCTGTATGGAAGAAGGTTTGTATGGATGGATGTATTTGCATTTCAGATTAACTTTGCTGCTGCTAGCAGTTCTTTGGCATTGCTTGACACCTGGATTGATCTGCCTGTTTACCTGTGCACCTTCTACTGCTCTGGGGTCATGTTGATTGGATGTCACTTCCCCCATTTAAGTGATGGCACACAGCCAGGAGTGCTCCATTTGTGTTGATACTCTCCTAGAGTTGCATGCCCTTCTCAGCATTACAGCAGCCATGCTTCGTACATCGATGTGGATCCATGCAGAGCTTATGGATTTCCTTGAGATCTGGGGAGAGCAGTCGATCCAGTCCTGCCTTAACAGCAGCCACAAGATTGCCAAGATATATGAGTGTTATAGCTAAGCAACTTAATGGAGAGGACAAGTCTCAGTGCCACAACAAAGCAAAGATGTTCCAGCAGAGTTATCCAGTTTTTCCAGCTCCAGTGAACAAAACTCTGGACAGCAACTGGACCTCTGGCAATGCTCCAAATATCTCTCTGTGATCAGGAGTTGGGCTGGATGCTTGCCAAGGAAGTCACTACAGAATTCCAGTTTGTTGTGGACTGTAATTCTCGTGTGGGGTTCTAATAAGCTTATCAAAGCTCCTTGGCTTTGTTTTTATGGTTTGCTTCATCAGGACTCCATTAGCATTAATCTTGTACTGTGCTGTTTATGGATTCAGTCTGGTGCATCGTTTTTCCGCAGAGACTATAGAAGTGTCTGTCTTGAAAGGGCTGAGCGAGGGGGAAGAGGTGTGTAGGACATGTTTCCTTCTTTTAGGCTCTTGTTTGGCAGACCATCGCTATTCAACAAAGCATTAGGCCTGTGCTTATGACCTATTGAAGTCAATGGGAATTAAGGCGCTTACCGTTAAGCATATGCTTAAGTGGTTTGCTATTTAAGGATAGATTTAAGCATGTGCTTAAATACTTTGCTGAATTAGTCTTTATAAAGATTTGCTTGGATTTGCATTTGATATGTTCAGAAATGTAATTATTTTCATTAATATTTATATTTGTATGTGCCTTCCAATATCTAAAATGTGTATGTTGTAACATGAGTGAAAATATCCAGCCTACACTTTAAAATAGTGGAGCAGGGCTGGAAACACCAGTGACAAGGACTGTGAAAAGAAAAAGGCAGCAGGTGTTTTCTGTCTTAGTCTTCCTTGAGGGACATTAGTGATGGCACTAGAAAGAGGCAGTTCCAAGCATCAGAAGATTACTCTCTGCCACCAGTGTACATCTGTTCCATGAGTTGTTTTATTATATTTCAAGCAATGAAGAATATTGAATGAAGGCAGGAGGAAGATGAACTTTTTTTTTAAATAGCTTGAAGTCTGAAAAATACATAAACAGCCTGTGATGGCAAAATTGTTTTTGTGCCATAAGCTATTCCACAAGCCATGTACTATTTGAATGCAGGAGTTACATGAACATGATATCTGATTCCTGCAAGGGAAGAATACAGTTATGAGCTGCTTCTAAGTATAGCTGGACAAATGAGTTACAGGCAGGGGGAAGGTGGGGCCAGGTTCCATTTTTACTGTTGTTTAGACAAACAGGTGACATGTGGCTAACAGCTGGTTTGAAGTATGTGTTCATGGTTGTCATGGATTTAAGCATAGTAGGGACACTGTCTGCTGGCCAAATTTAATCATAAATTGCTTAACTGCCAGTTGGAAGCAAGCATCCATCCCCACAAACACAATCTGAGGGCTGGTCTGCACTGGGGGAGGTGGGGTTCGAACTAAGATACACAACTTCAGCTACGCTATTTGTGTAACTGAAGTTGAAGTATCTTAGTTTGACTTACCTGGCTGTTCTCACGATGGTGAATCAACTGCTGCGGCACCCCCATCAACTGTGCTTACTCCTCCTGCTGAAGTGGAGTATGGGCGGCGATTAGCGGATCGATTGATCGCGTCCAGATGAGACACAATAAATGGATCCCTGATACGTCAAACACTACCTGCCTATCCAGAGGGTAGTATAGATGAACCCTGAAACTGGCTGTTGACTGCTCTGGTTTTAATTCAGGTAGCTGCAAACTACTGTACAACTTCTTCATAAATAGCTATTAGACTGTAATTTGCATACACACGGGTGTTTTATGTGGTGGATCAGTATTCAGAAAGTACTACTGACTTCAGGGTTCTACATTGTGCTTCAGAAACTAATGATGCTAAAGGCACCTTATCTCTCTAATTACCCATTTTTGTTTAAAGATTTGGAATATGCCCTTTGATATTTCCAAACTGAGAGTTCTTTTCCTTAGACATTTGTTTATACGTATTAAAGCAAAAAAGTTCATGAAATTAGTATGAAAATCCCCACAAGAAATATATTTTTGCATATCATTTGTAACTAAAATGCTCCTGTTTTTGTTTTCAGCTGGCTTAAAAAGTGGTGACTAGCACATACATCAGTACATTTTCTCAAATTTAACGGAATATTTTATGGGTAAACCTCAATATGAAGAACTTAATTTTAGCAAGATTTGCAGTGATTTATCTTCAGAATGCCAGTTGAAATAGCCTGAAACTGATTTTTGACATAAGAAAATTACCATTTACTATTATATTTTGTATTATGTTGGTGCTAGAGGCCCAACTGAGATCAAAGTCTGAATCTCTCTTCTATATGAATCTTCCTTTAAGAGTAATGTATTTAATTAATGTATTGTGATTCTCTGTAGAAGAATCTTATTTCACCAGGTCTACAATTACAGTATGTCCTCACTGCACGGGTAGCTTGGGTGATCAGCACCCAGGTTAGCCTACCCCAGGTGTGAGCAGCCACCCTGCCAAGTCCTGTTCAAGTTACTATATTCTCACTTGTGCTGCACTCACCCTGAGTGCAAAGGTCAGACCTACAGTAGATATTGTGTAGTGTAGCAGTTTGTTTTCTCAATGGCAGTTTTTCTAATATTCGTTCCCATCACATCGCTGAAAGACAGTATTAGTTTTGTTTCCTTTTCATATTTTTAACCAGAACCATGTTTTAACCCCATAGAATATTAATATTCTAAGTGACATATTACATATCTTGTTAATTACTGAATAGAATACGAGTAAGAAAGAATAGCATATTTCAAAACATAATGTTTAAAGAATTAATGGAGAACTGGACAGCTAAGAGGAGTAGTAATGGAAGATATTGTTTCCCCTCATAATCACTGTTTCTATTCCAGATTTGATCACTAGTGCCAAGAGCCATCCTATTTGATAGCTGTTTGCTGACGTAGATAAAATGAATCGATGGTCTCAGCCTCTTTCCTTGTGGACATATGACCACATAACTAAAATCCCCATCAGTTTGCACTAGTTGACATCCTTGTTGGCATTTTCAACAGAGGCTAAAGTCCAAGGATAGAGATGCACAAACTGCCATACTGAATGAGACCAGTGGTCCATGTAACTCAAAATCCAGTCTCTGATGGGGCCACTACCAGATGATGCTGAGGAATGTGCAAGATAAGCCAGATAAACTTCTTATTACTGTAGTGTCTAGGAACAAACCGAGAACTGGGCCCCATTGTGCTTGGCACTGTTCAAACATCAAATAAGAGACAGTCCTTACCCCAAAGAGATCACAGTCTAAAAGACATGACAGACAAGTGTAGAGGAATAATATATAACATTCACGCAGAGTGAACAATGTGATGTCTTGCAAACATTGTGTTAGTGTCGCCAACTTCCTTTTGTTATTTAAGCCTTTTGGGTAGGGTTTATGTAGGAGGGGGCTAGTTAGAAACACAAAGGAAGAGGGGCTATTGTAGGGCAGGGAGTAATGGGAACAGGGAGAAAAGGAGGGAAGCAATGAAGGGAGCATGTAGGCAAGGTGGAGTGAGGCTGAGGTTAAGAGATCATGCGGGTAGGAGTTGGAGGGGACTGGAGCAATTAGGTAATACTGTGCTTATGGAGGAACTTTTCCAGACTCATTGACTTCCATCTAGAAATGAATTGGGATGACACATTCTGCACTAGCTGATGTTTCCACGCGATCCTCATCTGTAGTCCCAAATAGAGTAATCTATCTGGATATGATAAAGGCATGGATAACTTTGGTGAGATCTACAGTGAATGAAAGTTGACGTAATCTGCTGACAGCTAAAAGGTTGTCATCTGCACTCTGCGTGCTCAACATATTATACTCAGTACATGGACTGCAATACATTCCCCAGATCTTTAGCCTTCTGTGACCAGTTACAGCCATCTAGATGTACTAAGTGCTCTTCTGGTATTAAAAGTGTACAGGCCTGATATATTGACAGAATCCAAAAATGTGTAATAATTCATAAAGGTTAACTTTCAACTCCTGTCTTAGCGTCTCAGTTAGGTACGGTATGATTACAGTGGCTGGGAAAAGGATGGAAAGGATATTTGCCAAAGCATTTGTTTGTTTTTCATTGTAGGTTTGCTTTTGTCAAGAATTTCTGGCCAGTTTTTGGTATGATTATGGTGAGAAAAAAAGTGCTGGCTTATGTAAGGAAAACTTTACTTTCACTTCATATTAACATTGTTAACTCTTCCTTAAGGCAAAGACGGTTTTCCACAATGTGTATTGTCTGTCTTTGATTTATGCTCTGCAGTTATTTTCTTCAAAACCAACATTCTAAATGAAGTCTCTTCAAAAACAGAAGCATAAGGGGCATTCTGACATGGAGCTGCAGCTATTGGCATGGCTGCATTCAGAATTCTACATAGTTACACTTCAGTTTATTTTGTGCACTTCCACACTTACTGTAATAGTGACCTTACCACTTCTACATGGCAGAGGAGGTGAGGAATCTTTGTCATAAGAGAGAAAGGCATGAAAATGGTGCCCTCTTCCAAATGAAGAAAGAATGCCATTTTTGTTTTCTTACTAGTGTGCTAATTAATTCCAGCAGCTGTTAATGCTTAAGGAAGGATGTCTGGGGTCATATTTTAGATCTAGGGAAGTCCACTAGACCTAAAATTAGAACCAACAGCTGTGTTTTGGTTTGCATGCGTCTCCAGGTTGCAACATCCCTCTCCTACCCATCTGCTTTCCTTGCACATGCGAGTGGGCCAGGGCACTGAAGTTCAGAGGAAGAGGATTTTTGTTAATTTCAGTCCTTTGATCACTCTTCGGAGTGGAGCAGACAGGCTAACAGTGGAGTGTATAGAGCCAGCACCTTCAATTATTTGGCAGATTGCACAGCAGAGACATTTGGAATTGGATCATTGTTATTTTGGGAGGAGGATAAACTTTTCAGGAGCAGGAGGACAGTTATTTTTAATTGTCTCTATGTTTTTAAGATGGGTTACATTTATGGAACTGTCATGCTTGACAATGACATTTTCAAATAAAGTTTCCCTCCTTTGAGAAATGACTAGTACATCTCATTATCTGGATCATCTTTTCTTCAGCTCCGCCCCTCCCCCAGCTACTAAACCCGTAAGATGACATCACTAGACAGTTGAAATTGAGCAAAGATGGATTGCATTATTTCAAGTGCCATTCTCCTGACTTTCTGTGTTCTATCTGAGGAGGAAAAATTCAAGTGAACTGTGCTGTGACAGCAAACCTAAAAGCCTCCAAGACACCAGAATTGAGGAAAGGTCGTGCTCTGAAGAAGTGCAGCAAGCAGTGAGCTAAAGGGGCCAGAAACAGACACCTTTTTCTTGCTGTAGCCCTTATCTACAAATGTAGATCTCTTGAAACTGATGTGTTTTGTGTCCGTTCTACAATGTAACAGAGGCACAATAAAGTTCGACTATATGAAATCAAACAGAAACAATCGTAGAATGAGATTCTGATTGATGAATTTGACTTCTCTCACTCCTAAGTCCTGCAGATGAAGGGCCTGGTCCTGAGTGATGCTGAGCACCCGCAACTGCTGTTGAAGTCATAGTGTGGTGTATGCACTCAGCACCTCTCAGGTAGAGGCTTTTTGCCAGGGCTTGGGGAGAACTGGAGCAGAATTAAGTCATTTTCATCTGTAGGAAACAGGAGGACATGAATTATATAGGGAAATAAACTAGAAGTTACTGTTGTACTTTTGTCTTCGCCATTGTAAATGATCAACTTCAAGTGTTCCATATATAAGACCTCCTATATCCATTAGTTTGCATTTGGCCCAAATTAAATCTCAGTGGATGTAAGATGCATTAAGCTTTCATTTCTCTTGACCAGTTTAAGGCAGTAATTCCTTTTCTCCTTAGCAACAAATGTTCTGCCCATGACTTTTTAGATACAAAGAATAATCTCATTTAGAGCTGTATTTTATTTTTAAAGCAGTGTATAGTCTTGTGCTTTCCAGTGATAGAACCAGTGAATCTTATAGTTAACCACCACACACACTTTCAAAATGTACCCCTTTCTTCTTCTTTTACATTTATTTTTACTAATGGACTTCCTCAGCCCAGAACTGAGGGATTCTGATCATTTAATAACTGATGGTTTGTGGTGCTTTTAAAATAAATAGATATTGCTCAGGCATCTTTCTCTTCTCATCCATTTGGAAACTGAGTATCTTGCATATTTCAGTGCATATTGGTTTCAGTTGATTAGAATTCAAAGCCTAGTTGAAAGTTTCTCCTTACAGGTGCTGGAATACAATTCTGTCTGGATCCTATAAAGCTAAAGCACAATGCCTTTTTGTTAGTTATTGCTATTCTTTGTGTGTGTCTTTAAAAAATCTACATAGTTTTACTCAACACTCTCTGGCATTTCTGTTTGTCTGTAATGTGATAACTTTCGAAGACTGCATCTAATCAATTCAGAATTTCAGGTAATGTTCTAGGTATCAATGGGAAGAATTCTGTTGATTTTGATGACAATCAGAAAGTTGGAAAAGCCTGATTTCCACTAAAATCAGGTATTTGGTTGATTTACCTCTTAGCTCACAATCACATTAGGGAGGTGGGGCAAGAGAAGTGGGGATGATCGGCTGATTTTCTTCTGATGTCACAGTCCCACCGAGGAGCTGCTGCATGCTGAGGACGGAGCAGTGGGAGGCATGCGGAGCCCCTGGAGTGGTGAGGGACACACAGTTCGAGGTAGAATAGCTGGAAATTTTCTGATGGAATGTTTTCCATGGGACAGCACTGATTGGTCAGAATCTCAATGTTCCACATAAGCGTGTCGTGTTTTCCACATGAACGTGTCAATTTAGACAAAATTTTTGTTGAAAGCCAGGCAGGCGGGCTAGCTGGCTGGCCTGCCTGCCTCATTTCCTGCCAGCCAGCCAACCAGGAGCCCCTGGTGTGCACAATGAGCTCAGCAACAGGAGCAATGGAATTGTGACCCTGTAGTTATTAATAAATACCCATCCGGGTATATTGTTTTGAATTCTTGACAAACTTAGATTACTAATGTTTTTCCCCATGAAAAAGGCTACCTCAAAATGAGGGCCAAATCTAATATCTGGTTTCTGTGCTGAGGAAGTCTTGGGGTGGGGCCACAGATGTTAACAAACTTCCATGGTATGGAAAGGGGACGCTAGTGTTTACATAGAATATGGCTCTGAGACTTGTCAGATACTAGAAAACCAGAACAAAAATCCATTAATAATGATAATAAGCCCAGTGAAACAATACCCAAGAAAACAATTTGCTAACGCAGTTCCTTAGGGATCCTGAAAAAGATTGTTCAGTGATTCCATGGTACTTTTAGATACTGGATTGTTTAAGAAGTAGAGACTTTCTATGCTATACTGCTGCAGAAACAAAGGTTTTTAATATTTGTGTGACTGTCTATGTTTCATAGATCTCAACCTAGGGGTTGTGAAGGGGTGGCAGGGGATTGCAACTATCCTGCCCTTCCCATACAGCTATATGGGAAGAGTCCTAGATAGGTCCCTGCTGCATGGGAAGGGTGAGTCACAGGCTGGTTAAGCACCATTGATGCATTTTGGTTACACAATTTCCTTTCTATGAAATAGTTTATTCAGGTGCTGTGTCTGTAACAGTGACTACCACAGAACGTTGGACAAATCTCATCAGCTCTGTACTTTGTGATGCGTCGGGGTGGGGGGAGTCTGATGGGGAGCAGGTTAGAGAGGGAAGAATTTGCTTTTCAATTTAAAATCATCTAACCGATTCCTTCAAAAGGCTTCAAGCTTATTTTATTTATGATGAAATTTTAGGTATGAAGAAACGTTCTCGCTTTAGATCGTTTTTATGCAGTTTATATGCTTTAATGGACTGTTGGTGGAAGCAGTGCCAGTTTTGACAGATTGTTGATTAAGCAATTTGGGGGCCTCTCACACTTTTAATGCAGCCTGGCACAGTCCTTGAAGTCTAAATTTTCACACATGCAGCTCTGGGCAAAAAAAGACAGGCCCAGGGCACATGAAGAATAATGGAGTGTATCAGCCCACAAAGGAGTGTGAGATAAGAACTTCAATGAGCAGGCCAGCAAAGAGTCAGTGCCTGAAGCAACATGGTATGTTGACAGGGAGAAAGGAGCAGCCTTGGGAGAGCTATGGCCCAGGGTCTCAATCTGTAAGCACCGTGTGACCCAGCTATCCAAAAGGGTTTATGACTGCCCTTGTGTTAAAGCAAGATTGAAGGAATGATTGTTGCTTGGCAGCTGCCAGAAAAAGTGTATAAAAACAAGCAAAACTACCTTCTCTTGCTGCAGTGCTTTTTGTGGGAATTAGTGGTCTTTGCCCTCATTTTTAATAGATCTTTAACTCCTTTTCTTCTTTCTCCTCTGTTAATTAGCATCAAGTGTTACCTTTTCTGAGGAAGAGGAAGTATTTGGGCCTCACAGTTGTTAGTGTGGAACACAGCATCACAGAGATGGCAACTCACAAGCTTTCCCTCTGTGTATATCTCAATGGGTTTTATAACTTCCCTATTGAGCAATTATTTAAAATAAACTGTTACGACTGCTTTGAAAAATCTTCACCTAGCATGAAGATGGAAAAATGCTTTTACAGTCCTAATGCTTCATTAGCTGCTGCTGTAGTTTGAGCTGCCACAGATTTCACACCCAAGAGAAGATAGTGTAGATGGCTTTAGGTAAGAGTTAAGCTTTATTTCTGGTTCTGTTCAGGCTCCTAACGCTTTACAAGCAATTTGCACAGCAGCTACATATAAGGGCAGAGGTGTAAATAGAGTGTTGTACATTTAAGTGGCCAAATGAAGCGCCTCTTCCTGAAAATATATCCAGAAAGTCTATTCATCAAAATAGATTACATGGAACTCTGTGGTGAAAGCAGGGCAATTTTCGAGCATTGGAAAGAGCTGGGAACAAACAAACAATTAGCACTAAAAAAAAAAAATCCTATCATTTCCGAAAGGTTGGCTGTATAAACTAGCCTTGCTTTGAACACGGATAAATCAGGCTTCCCCTGACACGCTATGAAAGTTATACCAGTAATGACACATATTATATTTTTCTCCCGTGTATTGGGTATAAACATGGTTTCTGTCTAATTCTTATTCCTCTGTTTTAAATCCAGATAGGAGTTTGTTGTGGCAGGTACAAATAGTTTTATTCTGTAACAATCACGGTACTAATTCAGGACCATGTGGAATTTCAATATTTATCTTAGCCAAGCTTGCTGCTGCCAATGTATCAAATGCATAGCTGCCCAGGAACTCTGGTCATTTTTCAGGTCCACCATCTTCTCAGGGAGAGAAGAGTTGTTCATCCCAGGGTAATTATTCACAGCAATCAACTTACAGGATGTGTATATTCAACCTTCTGGTAAAATTAACATTCAATAAAATTCTTTGCTTTGCAGTGACATCTATTCTCTGCTAATATGTTGCACTCTCCTGTTGCCCAGCATCAGCCTCAGAGGCCTTTAGAAAGGTGTTGGTAATGTTAATGGCTCATATTTGTGAGCAGGAAGTAGGTTTATTCTACTGTTCACACAACAGATTTGTTAGAGTGGTGTGTGAGGAGATGGCAACAGAACTGGAAACTGATCATGGTCTCGATGAAAGTATGGAGTGAACCAAAAAAATACCCCCAAACCAAGCTTCACTTGGGAGCATGGACTTTGTAGCTCATGTCAGAGTACCCTGAAACAGAAGGCATGAGTGACTGAGATTTGGCCAGGTTTTCCTAGCAGTCACATACATGCCACCCATGAGGAGGGTGAGAATGGACTTCATTAGTCATTAGAAGTTATCGCATAGTAAGTGGATATGGTGCCCGGATCAATGTTACACATCCACATTTCAGAAAGTTGATGCTAGCTGCATGGAAGAAGGGTCAGTGGGGCTGGATTATGCTGGTCTTGATGTCTACAAAAGTCAAAGCATTATCCTCCTTTAAATCTCTCCTTAAAACCCTCCGCAGCCCTGAAGCCTACAAAAAACTTGACAGCAGTTACACTGTTGGTGTGCTGAGACCAGCACATTATTATGCTGCCCGATATTGTCTCATTGCATTCCCCCATCGGTCGGTCTGTCTGCCCGCCTATCTGTTGTCTCTTGCCTAGAACATAAGCTCTCTGGTGCAAGGACTGTCTTTTTATTCTGTGTTTGTACAGCACCTAGCGCAATAGGGCCATGACTAGGGCTCCTAGGCGCTATGATAATACAAATAGTAAATAATAATAGTATAGGAGTGCTGTGGTTCTCGCAACAGCAAATTATAGTTTACTCCTGGACTTAAGAGGCTGATTGAACATCTTTATGAATGCCTAGGTGTCTTGTGAGGAATCACAGTACTACAGGGAAAATGGTCTGCTCAAATGAAACTTGGCCATCAATCAATTTCTAGACTCCGATGCGGTTTTCTTGGTACTGTGGAGAACACAAGATTCATTGAGAGAAAAAGAAGCTTTAATTCATTGTGATGTGTGAGCAGTGACCAACAGAAAGAACCAAAGAATCTCCTGAAGAAATTGTAACTTCCAATGTTCCAGGGCAGAATTGTCTTTCCAAACCATTTCTCTGGAGGGTGACCATAGACATGTGGAAGAGGATAGGCGAATACCCCATTTGTTCTACTTAATGCAGTTAATAGGGTTTTATATCTGCTAAACTAGCCCTTCCCTCTCATGTTAATTGACATTGTCTTTTCTCTTCGCTTTGATGAACTGTGGTCTGAAAGGTTATGCTTTCACTGGTCAACCAGGAATGTGTATTGACATCAGTAGCTGTTATTGATGCAATAAGGATTCTAGGTCATTGGCAGCACTCTCATGAACAGACGTGATCCGTGGAGTGCCATAAATCCAAGCTATGTCTGCCATAAAAGATACGAGTTTCCACGTCGCTTTAGGAATTGCTATATGTATGCAGCTGGCCTAGTAAAAGTTATCTGATGTGGTCAAAGGGGATTCTCCCTGCGTTCCTCTTGAAACCTTCCATTTGTGGTTTATAAGATCCAGCTAATCTCAGTACTTGGCTGAATGTTTCTAAGTCTTCAAATTGTCCACTACAATATTTGAGTTTTGAATTTCTCAAGTAGTTCTTAACTCTGAAATCTCTAACTATGAATACATCTTTCCAGCTCTGAAATGTTAGAATTTTGCCCCCCCAAAAAGAAAGTGTAGTCATAAATATGAGCAAAATTTCCTTCAAGATCCACACTTATGTATACGTCCTCCCCCATATACCTCATATATACCCTCATATATACAATCTTTTAAAAATACACCTCTCATCTTAGTTATGACTTGGATAGGCTGAACTTGTGTTTCCATTGCTCTGTAGTCTAAAGATTAATTATGTATTTTATCACTTGGTTCTTAGAGCAAAAGAAATGAAACTCCAGACTCAGGGGTGATTTCCCCCCCCCCCCATGTAGTTGCAGTGTTCCCAGAGCTCTAGTTATTAGCATAAGGAAATCCCTCGTCCTACTGGTCAAACAGCAATCGGAGCTTCTTTCCAGAACTGAAGGCAACCCTTTACGTATGTCAAGTTAGGGGTTCTCAGATTCTTTATTAATATGGACTGCATCTTAACAGAAAGATTGCCCTGGGGATTTTTCCTCTCCCATTCATGATCACATGAACTACCCCCCCTCTTCCTTTGACTGTATTATTTATTATTTGTGCTAGGTGCTGTGCAGACAGTGAACAAAAGCCACTGCATGGCCTAAAGAGCTTACAGTCTCTGGCAAGAACAGCAATTGCTTACATGGAAAAGTAATTTTAGGAAAATATTAAAATATACTTTTCACTTTTCACTGTGACTTAGCAACTGGAAACGAGGAGGAGGGTTAGTACCATTGGCCAAATCCAAAACTCAGTGAAGTCAGAGGGAATATTTGCATTTACTTGAGTGGGCTGTTGATCGGGCCTTTTGGACCAGCTAGTTCTCTGCAGATTACCAGCAAATGCTCCAAGGAGCACTTTCCCTGTTGTCCCTTTTAAAAGGCAGTCTCAAGCAAATTCTTGTTTTCTGAGTGATTTCAGGATCTCAGATAGAAGGCAATACAGGATCTTTCCTTTCCTGCTAGATTCTTCTGCATCTATTAAAAATCGTGGATTTGTTTGTGTTCTGAAGGCAGGGGCGATGGATAATACTTTATTTGTTTTAGCAAAGCTGCCACAGTAAATACAAATTGACAGAAGCTTTTTTTTGGTTCCAGACACCTCAGTTCTTTATTACATGGATGAAAGGCACAGACCTGGTTTTTATCACTCTACTGCTAATTATGTCACCTTATTAATACTTGGCTGTAGTTATCATGCTATCTCCAGGGCAAATCTTAAAACTCTTAGCAGGGCTGTGAGGAAACCAAGTTATGCTTTTAGTAGTTAGCTGATAAAGTGAATGTAGCTTTGTTGCTCTGTGTATATAGACTTTTATAAGATGTTTAAATATAACTATTCTGGGAAGCAGATCTTGGCTCAGCTTGGAAGTTGGTAGGAGGTGGATTCTAAAACCTGAAAGGTTAGTACTACTTGCCCTGTATCTGTCCTGACACATCAGTCCTAGAACATTTGTCTCTGTGACGGGGGCACGCTTACCCTTAGTGTGCCCCCTTGCATCAGGGCACAGTGTTACCATTATCCTCTGCTCCGGCGCCTCCTGATGGCCATCTACCTCTTGCTGGCTCTTCTGTGGCTGAGCCCTCTGGCCATGTCACAAAGTCCAAACCCCTTCGGGTAATAAAGTGTCCAGCTGTAAGTCCAACCAAAAGAACTCCAAATAATAGCTGCTTCTGTCCCTCTTGGGACAAACTAGTAGCTTCTTCTCAAGCAGCATTCTCCACACTGCCTCCCTTCCCCCCGGGATGCTAGCAGCTTACCTCTCGGGTCTCCCTACCCTCATGTGCAAGCCTTATCTCAATACCACCTCCCCCTGCTGGAGCCTAACCTGCACCCTGTGCGTTTTCCCCGGTCTGCTGTAAGCTCTAGTTTATAACTCCTCCAGTTATCACTATGCCCTAACTCAGGGCTTCCCCCATGCATGAGCCTGCACTGCTTTGCATGGATTCCCCCAGCCTGTAGTCCCAGGGTGCCCCCGGTGAGAGAACTCTTCTCCTTCCTCTCATGTGGATTCTCTCCTTCAGTGCTCTTCACCTACCTGCTCACTTCTCAGGAGCCAGTTTCAAAACTGTAGGACTCTCTGGTCTGGAGGTCTCTGTCAGCTCTCTTCCCCATGCCTAATCACAGGAGCTATCCTTTCCCAAGGACCCTGCCAGCTCTTTTTGGGGCTCTTACTGCCAACTGCAAATACTGGTTCAGGGCTTACCCCCACTGAGGCGTACTGTACGTCTGGTGAGTTCCTCCCAGCCTGCAACAACTGCAGACCATCTCCAGAGAGCTTTCCCTTGCTCTTTCTTCCAGCTACCCAACTTCCTCCTTTGTACTGTTCGAGCAGCTGCTTTCTAGCTCAGCTGCTCCATTACTGTGAGCTAACGGGTGCCACCTGGAACACCTGATTTCTCCCAGGTGTAGCCCACAGGGTCACCATGGGACCAATTAGGCCTTGATCTTCCTGAAAGGTTACTGACCCCATGATAGCCTCAAATGGAAAACATATTGATCAAATCTGTACCTCTGCCACTGTTTATCATGATGATTGACTTGATCATGACCAAAGCTACTCCGTGGAGAAGAATATACAGAGGAAGGATGGGTGTCTCAAGTGACCAGATGTACTTGCTTCCCTCATGAACTGTGTTTGTTTATTTTTAAATGTAGAGTATAGCTACTCATAGTCCCTCCTTTTGTAATGAGCAGAACTCTGCAAAGTTCGCAGATAGCTGTGAACACACTTCAACCCTTCAGCAAGGAGTAAAGAGATGAAGAGTCAATAAGCATCTTGTGTTTATATTGTCGGATAATTTTTAAATTATTGTACTGCACAAAATAGCAGAGGGGTTTGAAATCTAAAGAACATTATGTCACATTAATAGTTGCTTGCTTGTATTTACTGAGGATACACAGAAGATCCTTAATGCAGTGGTAGCTTTTGAATGACAGGAGAGAAGAATTCTACTTGTACAGCACCTGTCAGCTGAGGATTTCAAAGCATTTACAAACATGTAAGCCCCATGAAACCCCTGTCCAGTATATGGTGTTATCCAGGCACAGGGAGGTTACCCAATTTGCCCAAACGTAACAGACAATATCTACAGGAACTCATTGTCCCCTATGACAGTTTTCTATCGCTGTACCATTCACAAGGCTAGCATTCACATCCTTCTGTAAAGCCTGTCTGGTTGCACAGTCTGTCCTCTATCTGTTGATCTGCAAACCAGGGAGACCAGGTTCCAGGGTAGGCTATGGGCTGCAGAGGAATGCACAGATCAATTTCAAACACATTTTCTAATATGTGATTCATAGCTCCCACAACAGTGGTGGTTTGCTTGGAGCTCCCATAATATCACCTGGTGCCCAACAGAGAAAAGCAAGAAAGAGGGGACGTGAATTGCACGATTTAAGGATATTAATACAATAATTTCAACAGTTTAGATTATTTTGTAATATACATATTTGTGCTGTTTCCTCTCTGAGGTCACTTTTAAATGCCTTAATGTTTCTAAGGCGCTTGTATGCTATAACTATCATAGTAAAGAATGAGACCAGCAGGGCCGGTGCAACCATTTAGGCGAACTAGGCGGTTGCCTAGGGCGCCAAGATTTGGGGGCGCCAAAAAGCGGCGCCCCCCCCCCAAATTTTTTAAATGGTTGCAGCGGCCGCTGCGTAGTCTGAGCTGCCGGCGGCAGCAGCTGCCTGCAGCCCGGCAGCTTAGGGCGCCCCCGGTCGCGCGCGGCTGCGCCGGGGCGCTCTCCGGGTCAGGAAGCGCCGCAGCGGGCGGCCCGGCATCCCCGGTCGGGAGCCGCCGCGGCGGTCCGCAGCCCGGGCGCTCCGGTCAGGAGCCGCGCCGCGATCGGACCGGGGCGCCTCCCGGGTCAGGGCGCGTCGGTGGACCTGCCGCAGGCATGTCTGCAGCAGCTCCGCCGGAGCCGCGAGACCCGCGCGGGGGGGCGGCGAAATGTCCCGGCGCCTAGGGCGTCAGAAATCCTAGCACCGGCCCTGGAGACCAGTGACGTGTTGTGGAAGCTATATGTGCACCCCTGGTCTCAGAAAACATCCCGACTGTGCCTTTAAATTATTTATACAATGCCATGTGGTAGCTGTGCATGGCATTTTACAAATAGATGAAAAGACAGATCATTGCTTTAAGGAGCTGAATGCATAGTCTTTTGTATTATTTAATGTTTATGGCAACGCCCAGGGGCCGCATTCAGGCTCAAGTGTCATTGTTGTACACCATTATAGAGATGGCTCCTCCTCGGAGGAATTTATAGTCTAAGAAAGCCCTTAGTAATAAAAAAGGTAATTTCATCATAACGCTATCATGCTGGCAGAATCTGGATGGCAAAGATGAGGTCTTCTCATGAAAAAATGGAATGAACTGAACAAAGCAGACCACCTTAAACTGCACTGCTCTCACTTTAAAATTGAAACACACAAAGGAGACATCTGTCCTTTAAAATTATGGCAAAGTGGTATTGCATTCAGATCAGCTAATCTCCTGTTAAGTAGCTTTGCTAACCTAGATTAATTCACTTATGTGGCAACTCTGCTTCTAAAACTAAAGCAACAGAATCAGAGTTGTGAGCTATATTCTGCCAGATTTAGCATCCACCTACCTCACCCCCTGGAAAAGATTCCGGAAATTGGTAGGAGGCAAACTCACATGGTTCATATAAAATTACTTCATAGTACATCTTGATTAATGTATATTTAGCCTCTGATGTTACCCTGAAGTTTACTGAGAAGGGCTTGGATTAAGCAGAATGCCAGTAGTAAGGCAGGGGTCACAGAACTGGATAAAACCAAAGGGCCAAACTAACATAACAGATTCTGTATTTTCAACAAAATGTTTATTTTTCAGCCTTTAGGGATGGACACGTATCACCGTGCTCTAGTCTACCGAGACTGACACATAGGTCAACCTGGATATAGAATCAGGCTGACGTGGCAGTTTCAATCAGACGAGGGAACTGCTTCATTAATCAGGTCAACGTCTGTGGTGCCGTGCCTCTTTCTGACCCGGTTGGGAGAAGGAAACATGGAGAGGAAGGCGTAGGAAAGTACACATCTGCCTGGCTAAGTGCAGTGTGTAAACAGAATGAAGATTGGGAGTCCAGACGCCCTGCATGCACAATTACAATCAATAGCAAGGTCCATCAGCATTGTTGCGTTTCAAGCCAGAAGCTCAGCAATGTCCTGATCCTCCTGCATCCCTCTTTCTCCCCACCACCCGCAAAAAATAAAGACATTTGGACCTAATTACAGGATGGAATGTTACAAGCTAGAACAGAGGGCTAGAAATAAGACTAAATCTTGAGATTGCTTGTGGGTAGAATTAGGAGTTGGTCATACTTTCACTCATGTTCGATGAATACTGATCATTGAAGTATCTGCAGAGAGAGTTTCCTTCTTTTGCCCTTACTAGTTTATAATTTGCTCCTAGAGATGAAACTCCTGGTATACCATGGGCAGGGCACATTGGTGCAGAACGTCCTTCACTCTTTCCCTTTCTGTGTGAAAATGATAACGGTGGTTTATAGGGATTCTATGTCTCTCTTCCTGTTCTGGGGTGTTTTTGAAACCCATGTCAAGTAATGTTTTACTAATAAGTAATAAGCAGAACAGACAGGTCGCAGGTTTCCATGGGTTTTTGGTTATTGTCCATGACCTGTACGTGACATTTACTAAAAATGACCGTGATAAAATCTTAACCTTATTTATGATACTTGCCTGTGTGTATTTTTTGCAGGATTGGGGACATACAGGTGCCTTTGTGGCAGAGGTCGGTCAGTCTGTCTGTCTCTCTCTTTCTCTCTCTCATTTATGGATCAAATACAGTTGAAATGCAGTCTTTTCTCTAGTCTCCAAAAACCAGTAATAGGAACAGGCTTCAAAAAAATAAAGTAAAATAAGGTACTAAAAGTTCACAAAGAGTACTAATGAATTACCAATGGAGGCTTATTCTAGTGGTCTGATCACATGACTGGAAGTCAGAAACTCCTGGACTGTGCTTCCCAACTCTGCTACTGATTAGCTAAGTGACTAAGTAGAAATGATCAACTTTAAGTGTTCCACTGAGCCTAATGTAGCACCCCACCCTAAGGTATAGACAGACTAAGGTCTATAAACGAGCAGTACTAGAGGGCTGATAATTGTCTTCAAATAGCTGAATTGTTAAAACTTCTATGTATTATAAGTCTCGTGGTTTCTGTCAAACAGGAAGCATCCTTGGCACGGAGGCCCAATCCTGCTCCTCTTAAGGACAATGGCAACACTCCCATTGACATCAGTGGGAGCAAGGACAGTCCCATTGCCTAGCTGGTTGGTAGAGACCATTCTTTCAGTTTCCATGCTCCCCAACCCTACTGTAGCATTTAACTTTATCTGAACTGACTGGAAAAAACCTGTGCCGGGGAGGACAAAAGTGTGTGGGGAAGAGATTTCTCCTTCCGTAGAAATGGGTGGAAAAATAGGTGAGGGAGGGGGAGAAACTTTAAATTGATATTAGTCGTCTGGAGTAATTTACACTGCCAGATGGTAACTGTTTGGTGTTAAATTGTCGATTGATCTGGTACAAGATTATATAATCAATACTTTTTTAAAGAGCCATGTGAAAGATGCTTTTATCTTCAGAGTGGGCAGGAGAGGGTACATCTCTGCTGTTATCTGTCTTTGAAAGGGATAAGAGACATTTCAAAACCCCTGGTGCAGCTCAGAAGAGAGATGGGGGGTTGGGTGCGGTCAAGAAAACCAGAGGAGATTGATGTGTCTCCTTGACACTAAGGAGCTCCAGTGCAGAAGCAGATTGGAGGAGTTTCTATGAAGCAAATTTTGTAGCCCCAGCTAGGTAATAATGGCAAAGACCCATGTGTCCAAGGCAACCAGGGGCCATTGTAGGCAAAAGGCAGCTACAGAAATACTTCTGAGTGACTAATGCCTGTGAATTTTTTTGCAGCAGAAGTTTGAAAGTCGTATAATTATTTCATATCTATATTATAGTAGCAACTAGAGGCCCCAGTCAGGAGCCGGGGTGCATTTGTGCTAGATGCTGTTCCAACACATTCAAAGACAGGCTTTCCCTTCACAGTTTACAATCTTCCAGATGTTACATGCTTGTGATTTAGCCAGTACCTATTGTCCCTGTACTCTGTGTGCTTGCAGCAGTTGATTCTGCCAGGCCCAGCTTCCATCGAATGATTGAGTCAGATTGGTGGCATGTAAAGGAGAGGCTTGGGTTATCTGGTGAGGTAGATTGAGGGGGAGCAAGGGCGGCTATAACAAAAGGTATCCTTATGCATAAAGGTGCACGGAGCATGCTTAAATACCTAGTGGGAACCAGCAGCAGAGCCCAGTTACAGGCACGAGCACATGGAATCTCTCTGGATAGGCAGACAGTGTTTCCAAACGTGTGAGGCATGGGCAGCGGGTGAAGCTTCCGCTGATGGAAACTAACTCCCTGTCCTGCCTCTTCTGCTTCTGGCCCTACCCCTGCTCCACCCACACACTCCCCCACTCAACCCCCTTCCCATTTGCCCCTCCCCCCTCACCTCCTTGAGGGAAGGGGATATGTAGAATTAACCAGGTGGGCGTAGACAAGGCCCTTTTGTTCTTCAGAGTTTCAGCTTTCATTGGAAAAGGAAAAAAGGAGGTCCCTCGCTGTTGTGCTCAGAAAGCAAACCCTCAAACCGCGAAGAACATGCAACAAATGCAAAGGCACCTGCCTGAGATGGCAGACAACCCTGAAACAAAGGCTGTGAGGTGTGAACTGCCCCAGTAATTTCAGTAGGTGCTGAGTTGGATGTCCATGAGGATACTTTCACTGTCAACATTGCTAACAGTTGCCTTTCTCTGAATGTGTACGACAGGAGAGGAGATGTTTGTTTCCCAAAGTGTGCGGGGGTGCAAAGGCATAGCTGCTGGAGAGAGGAAGGGGCATAGGAGATGTTTACATTAAGATGGGTAGGTCTTTAATACCATATGGCAAAGTGGAGGGTGGGGAAGCACCATTGTTTTCATTTTCCTAAAAGGGGTCGGTTGTCAAATGTTTGTGGAACACTGGGTAATGGGAAGGGAGTGGAAGGAGAGATGCTAAGAGGAGGGGGATTTGAACAGGATTGCTGTGTCACATACCAGAGGTGCCCAGGATGCTTTGTGTGTGTGTTTGTTTGTTTATCTCTGCCTCTGCCTTTCCTCCCTCTTATTTTTGTTGTCTCCTGTTTCTCCTGTGGTCTTTCCTCCTCACCCTTTATTGTCTCTTCCCCACCTTTTCTACTTTTTCTTTCCATTTTCCCTCCACCCAGTTTGTACAGTCCTTCCCGCTGACGCTCCCCAGATGTGCTCCTATTACTGAACAGCTTCACCCAGCATAGCTCCACCTCCAGGACAGGAAGTGCTGTCTCTGGATTGCACACATCTTTGCTTCCTCAGCTGCAGGTAGAACCAAAGAACCCTTCTTTGTCCTGCTGCTACACTGTAGTAGGACTAGCAAAATGCCTGGGACAGGAAATGAAAATAATGTGCCCTAGGTGGTCTGCTTTGACTCAGCCTAAGTGACAGTCAAGAAGCTACCTCCCTTTTCCCTTCAGTGTTGCCCCTGTCATGTGGGAGTGGGGAGGGATCTCTCTCAAAATGGCTGACTTGGTTTTTGGTGCAGCAAAAAAATGAATGGAGGTTTCTTTGGAGAAATACTGCATGACGGTGCTGGCCTAAAAACTTCTAAGCAAATGCCAGAGAAACCTAACAAATCTTCTGAGAGAGAGAACGCTGCCCCAGACTCTCTGCTAATTTTTCCAGTCCCTATAGATGACGTCTAGAGTGGCAATAGCTGAAAGGGTTGGATCCTCACAGAGTGGTTTAGGGAATGCTAGGGTAACTCTCGTAGATCCAGAGACAGGGTTTGCAGAGCTAAAGCCCACATGGCAGGTCCTCACAGTCTGCCTTTGGACCACACAGTTAAGCTGATGACATGCATGCAGACTTCAAAAGCATTGTGATTTCAGTTCTGATTTACATTGTATGTTCGCGTTAAGCTTAATATTTGAGTGATCCGTGTAAAATGCAGATAATAGATATGTCTGGTTTAATGCCTTTTTTCCTGGTGTTCTGAAAAAGTTCTGTTTGCCTCATTTATAAAACAAACTCATTGCCTTACAGGTTTGAGATGCGGTTTAGTCCACTGAGAAAGAAAAACTGTGTGTTGATGTTGAGGGGGAAGGGTGTGGAAAGCCATTAATTTTCCTTACTGTCCACTAGATGTCAGCAGAGGACATGCAATATCTGCCTCTTGCTTCTAGCATCCATTTCAGTATTAGAAAAATTATATAATGTTGTGATTCTGAAACTATATCAAGATCATGATGGGTGGGGGGTTTCCAGATGCAGGTGAGGGATGAAGAGTTGGGTGTCCGATTGCTGTCAAACTGTTTACTTCATCCAATACAGTGCACAGTGGCAAAGCTTCTTGAATAGGCGAGATTACCTAACCCCTCAACACTTCCTCTAAAGTGACATCATGTCTCTGAGGCTGGAGAAACTAATATCAAAAGGTGTATATCCTCATAGTTACTCGAAAAATAGCAGATTTCAGTTGTTCAAGGAACTTTGTACACAAAGCATGTAGTACGTTCGGTAGAAATGGTTTTTGTTGATTTCTGGTGGCAGTGGTGTTTCACCTTCTCCTTCAGGCACGTTTTGGAATATATTGTAAATTTCAAATGACCGAGTTTTCGACCTAAGACCTTGTAGATGTGATGTATTTCTTTGCTTATGACAATGATCAGCATGATAGTGCTTAGTCCTTTGACCTGCAATGGTGGCTTAATGGAACGTATCCAGACACTAAAATATAATTGTCAGCGTCGGTCCCTGTGGAACCAGTAGAAGTCGTTTGACTTCCCTAGCCATTCTGATCTGACAACAAGGAAAGTCAGCAAGTTCAAAATTGCCATGCACTGATCCTGGCTGTTTTTTTGCAATAGGCTCTGACTATATTTCTCCTCTTGTTTTCCAGATCACAGGCGTTATTCTTCTTGCTGTTGGAGTCTGGGGGAAGCTCACTTTAGGCACGTATATCTCTCTCATCGCCGAAAACTCTACCAATGCCCCCTATGTGCTTATTGGGACTGGTACCACAATTATTGTCTTTGGCCTGTTTGGCTGTTTTGCCACTTGTCGTGGCAGCCCATGGATGCTCAAACTGGTAAGTAAATCAAAAGAACTGTCATGTGGCATATGTGAAAATTGCTTAATCATGTACTTTTATTAAGCTTAAACAGATGTTAACTGTAACAGAAGCAGACAGAAAGGTTGTAATGACCTTAATGTTCACTAAGTGTCTCTCTTGCTTAAAAAATTCCCTTCACTGAAACCAGTCAATGAATCACACTGACTTCTCTGCAGTATACAGGACTCTGTGATGGCAATAGTGCTACCAGTGAACCAGATGTATCATTACAGACTTAACATCAAAAATAGCACAGCTCTGTAGCTAATTTGAAACAGATTTTTCCCGGGGTGCCTTTTAATAACACAACATGGAATGTAGGGAGTACCTTGATGGTAGCATTTAGTCTAATGCACACTAACTTTTCATTTCTGTCCTCCTGTATTCACTTCTATAAAAATAGGTAGACACCAGAAAACTCCCAGCAATATGTCTGTCCACATTTCAAAAGCAGCACAGGGATTTCCTCACTCTGATAAGCTTTCCAATGCATCTCAAAATGTAAGGAAACTGTAGGTGGAGGGAAAAAATGCACAGGGGAGTTAAACATTAAGCTTATATAAAGGCGTTCAGGGACAAAATATAATATGTGATCATTTGAGTGGGGGGGAAATAGTAATGGTCAGGTTAATATGTGGTGAAAGTGGATTAGGGAAGGGGGAATAACAGGACTGTGTCTTCTGCTATAGTATTTTTCCCTAAAAGTACGTCCTCTAACTGTCAGAGCTAACTGTGGCATTCGCCGTTCTGAACATGAAGCTTTATTTTGAACACCTGTATAAAAGTTTTTAAACGATCTTTCTCCCCTCAAAAGAAAACAGGCAAATATTTGAGTTCTGCATTATTTGTAGGACCTAGCAAAGTCCTAGCTGCTTTGCCCTCCATTACAAATAGTTCTCCCTTCTTCCTCCTCCCACCCCAAGCATTGAACAACTTTTCAAACTTTTCTACATGACAGCTGGGATGAGATTTTCGGAAGATTAAAATGCAATTTCCTGTTAGAACAGCCAGTTTAGCATTGTTTGTCTTCTCAGTTATTTATTCATGTGTATAAAAAAATCAGACCTAAACTGAAACCTCTCTTCTGCTCCCTCACTTCGGTAAAGTTTGGTTCTAAATCCAGACTTCAGCCCTGATTCACTTTGTTCATACGATTATTGTCAATGAAGTCAATGGGACTACTCATGCACTTATGTACCTTACTGAATTAGGCCATAGGCCCCAATCCTGCAGTGAAATATATGCAAGTGAACCCTGGTACCTTTGCAGAGTCCTGTTGACTTCACTGGAGTTCCACACAAATACAAAGAGTCTGCCTGCATTCATCTCATTGCATGATCAGGGCCTTAACATCATGGGAACCACCTCACTGCAGTGTGAATGTATGTTTCAATAAATATATGCGACTGTCAAGAAATGTCATTTTATGCACATCAAACAACCTAATAATGGGGAGAGTGTCCTGCAGTTATTAGCAGTTACACTACATGCAAGGTGTCCTGTATGTCACCCTCTGAATACATTCTTTTTTTCCTGTCTTTAGAGGAAATCTGGAGGCAGAAGCTTAAACCCGGAATTGTTTGCATAAAGAACTAAAAGGTTCAGACATAACTCTGCCCCACACTCTGACTTGCATTTTGTCTTGTTTCTTTGCTTTCAGTATGCTATGTTCTTGTCCCTGGTGTTTCTGGCAGAGCTAGTGGCTGGCATTTCAGGATTTGTATTTCGCCATGAGGTGAGTGGTAATGAATTTAGGTTATAAATGGCATTGTCTCCCTAAGCAGGATTTGCTGAAACCTCTCAGAACATGTACAATATATTGGTTGTTGACTTCAGCGATTCTATGAGTGATGTAGCTATTTTTCGTCAGTAATGCGTGCAGCCCTCTGAAAACTGATATGATTCCAAATGAAGGGATTTAGCCAAAGCTTTGAGTCTTAGCTGTCTGATATTTACTCTGGAGCTATCTTTCTTTATATGTCCATCATGTAAGATCTTCTTTACCCTGTTACATGTGCTGAGGACTGCAAAATAGGTTAAATACTTTGCTTAGACACAGCTACTTCAGTCAGGGGGGCATTTGGTTGTGTAATACAGAGAGGATTTCTGAGACTGAAAAGCCAAACCAAACTAGTTTCCTTGATGCTGTGTAAATCGTTTTTGGTTTTTTTTTCAGTGTGCCACTGTCCTGAGAATAGAGTGAGGTTAGAAATGGTTAGAGATAGGAAACTAGTTAGAAAGATGCCTTGTGAGAACAGTACAGTCTGAATTTGTAGTAGCATTGTTACTTTGTCCATTTTACCTGGAACCCTTTGGTTTAAGCCCAGGATTTTATGCATCTTTTAAACTGAACCAGGACAGTAACTTTGTAGTATTTCTTCCTCACCTCTTACTCCTAGGGGAATTCTGAGCCAAAAAAACTAAAAATTCTGCGCCAAAAAAAAATATTTTGTGCACAATATTTTAAAATTCTGCATATTTTATTGTCAAAATAATACACTATAATCACACCGGTTTTATTAATTTGGTCATTTATTTCAAAATACCTGTGAGCAAGTATGTCCGTAACAATGCAGACAACAACAAAAATCCAGGAAATTTTTTTTGACAAGTAGATTCCTTACTAAGCATATTAATACAGAACTTTGAGTAATAGTTAATTTAAACTACAATACACAAACATATTTCCTGCATCCCTCAGAAGCAGCGCAAAGGCTTGGGGGGAGTCAGGGATAATGGTGGAGCTGAGGGAGAGGGAAATAATTGCTGGGAAGAAGCCTGGGAGTGAACCTGGAGGGTTGTTGGGTCTGGCACCACACCCCCTCCTCCCTGCACCCCTGGGATCCTGGCTGCCAGCCCCACACCCTCAGGTCTGCGTGGGGTGGCAGCAGAACCCCAGGCATTGAACTGGCAGCAAGCGGAGCCCCGGGTGCGGGGCCAGCAGCCAGGATCCCAGACGCACAGGGCAGCAGCTGAGCCTAATGTTTAAATGTTTAATTGGTACAATTTTAATAGTTTAAACATTTACTTTTTTAAAACATTATTTGAATCCCTAGACTCAATGTTATCACCCCACTAGCTCCTGTGCCCTGGCACCAGCCAGTCCCCGCTCACTAGCCCTTCTGAATCCCAATATGTGTGACCCCCCCACCCCCATATCCCGTGCCTCCTCACCTGATCCCGTGGGCAGGGTGCTGTGAGGAAAGCAGTCTCTGTCCCCTTTCTGCTCCAGCCCATGAGCCAGCCCCCACCCTTCTGATGCCACATCAGCACCTGGTGGGTGAAAGGTATAATTACAAATTCCCTTCGACACTCTGTCAGAATCAATTATTCTGTGTGAGGGGAAAATCTGTGGGGGACATAAATTCTGCACTTGCGCAGTGGTGCAGAATTCCCCCAGGAGTAACTTCTGTCCCTCTGTCTTTTTTCCTTTTGCCATATGTAGTCTTCTAGTACCCTGTTCTGCTGAGAGAGTGTTCTTTTTGTCTGTGATATTTCCCTCTATATGTTTCTTGTGTCTACCTTCACCAGTTATAGATGGTTTCCGATTTGATTTTGAAATACCTGTTCTTTTTTTGCTGGGAATTACCATTCTATCTGTGGATGGCCAATCTTTTGTCAAGATCACAGTAATGCAACCTCCTGAATCTCCCACCAGGCTCTACTTGCCTCCCAGTTCATGTGTCCTCTGTGACATTCCTGAGCTTCTCTAGCCTGGGGAGCAGTAGTTCCTTATCCAGAGGGCTCCAGTGCCGCAATGAATCAGTGCTGCTGCCAAGCAATGGGATTGGCATGGCCTTTTAATGCCCCTACTTCTGCACAAAGCTCACCTCCCTCATGTTGCGAGCGGCACACAAAAGGCAAATTGAAGGGGGAATTCCTTTTCTCTGTAGCTATTTTTATCTAATAGAGAACTGGCAGATTGTACTCAGCAGTGAAAGTAACTTACAGGATTTACCGGTACTGCCGGAGTCTGGGGGGGTGGAGGGTGGCTTCATCCGGAAACGGTGCGGCCTCAACTGGAAGAAGCGGGGCCTCTCAAGATTTAAAGACCCTGGGGTACTGGCTGTGGCTGGGAGCCCCAGGGCCTTTAAATCAACCCGGGGCTCCCAGCTGCTGAGTTGGCTGGGAGCCCCCAGGACTCACGGGCAAATTAAAGGGCCCAGGGCTCTGGTTGCCATGGAGCTCCAGGCCCTTTAAATTCTCACTGAAGCTCCAGCTAGGATTTAAAGGGCTTGGGGCTCCTGCGGCTGCAGGGAGCCCCAAGCCTTGTCAGGCTAGGGCCGGGATTTAAAGGCTCTGGAGCTCCCGCAGCTGCAGGGAACTCTGAGCTCTTTAAATCCCGGCCCCAGCCTCTCCGCCAAAGCTGCGAGCAGGATTTAAAGGGCTCTGGGCTCTCCGCAGCGATGGGGAGCTCTGAGCCGTTTAAATCCCGGCCCCAGCCTGGCCACCGAAGCTGTGGGTGGGATTAAAGGGCTCTGGGCTCCCCGCAGTGTCAGGGAGCTCCGAGCCCTTTAAATCCCGGCCCCAGCCCAGCCACCAGAGCTGCGGGTGGGATTTAAAGGGCTCGGAGCTTTCCGCCGTGGAAGCCAGTGCAGTCCGGCATGGTGTACTGGCTCTTGCTGGTATGCCGTAACGGACTGTACCAGCTTACTTTCACCACTGGTTATACTTCACCTTCCCTCCTGTACATTGGCGCAAATCGCTCCTTTAGACTTTCATACCATGGGCCCTTACTCCTCAGGGTATCCCCTTGCAAATTTAAACATGTAATGAATTTGGGGAAATAAACCAGAAAATTGAAAGCTAGTTACTACTCTGTACTCTCCCTGTTTCCACTTCCATTTTGCTTTTGCTTTTCACATCACACCTCCAGCTGTTTGACACGTTCCTCTGTTTAGCAGATGAACTCATTTTCACAGTTAGTCTATAAGGTGCCACAGGATTCTGCTGCTTTTACAGATCCAGACTAACACGGCTACCCCTCTGATACTTGACACCATGCAAGGCACTGCATTTAGCCGTATGGAGTGGAAATCCATCAACCTCATGCCCCTGGAAATTTCCACTACCTGCGTCTGACGAAGTGGGTATTCACCCACGAAAGCTCACGCTCCAAAACGTCTGTTAGTCTATAAGGTGCCACAGGATTCTGCTGCTTTCATTTTCACAGTGTGATCTTGTCATGGCTGCATAGCTGGCTGCACCTCTGTCCTCTCACTGGTTCTATGAATGTATGCCTGCAGGTGTCAGGCCCTGTACCTTTACCTATCCCAGATGGAATTCTGCAATTTTCCCTCTCTTCAACCTCTCCCTGGGCTACAGTACTTCTGTATCAACCATGCTTACTAAGCAGATCCAACTATGTTCAACACCTACAGATAGATCTTCCCTCTAGGGAGTTGGTGACCAGTGGTGTACAGTGATCAGATAGCCTTCTTAAAGCAAAGTATTGCTTATTTTAGCAGCAGGAACAAGGCTTTTGGAGGGAAAGGGTTTTAAAATAACAAGGAGTACACATATATACATCTTTCCTACAGTCTCCCCATCCTCTGATGATAACCTAAGTAAGCCTAGCTTCTCCCAGCAGCTCCCTGCATTTTCCTCTTCTTCCCTTTGAACAATTCTCCCCTCTCCCCCTCCCATGCTGCTTAAAAGAGAATGTCCCTTTTAAAATCTGCTATAGTTCTTTTGTTCTTCTGTGTTCCAAGCTTTGATCCTTCCTGGTCCAACCCGGTTTTGCGGGCAAGGGCGTCATTTCAGATTGGGGTGGGGGGCAATTTTAACCATGATTCTAGAGGCTACTTAGGCACCTGAAAACTCTAGGGTTTTTTGCAGACAGTAACTTAGAAATTAGTTGACAGGAGCACTAATTTCTATATAAAAAAGAAAATTTAAATAAATATTAGACCCAATTAGCACTAATACGAACATGTTCTGACATCTTGTGTCAATTCACTTAAGGGACACTAGTTAAGGTTTAAAATTTTGAAGTATATTCTTACTCTTGACTACAACAATGGAAACAATTGTAGAAAAATCTAGATTACTCTATATCATTTAGGCTACTTACTTTTTGCTATTCACTGATCTTGGAATTAGATCATTTAACTTTTGGAAACATTCTACCAGGGCAAGTCCCATGACTTTATACAGCACCTACCTGGGGCTCTTGGGGTGTTACCATACTACAAATAATAGACTAGAAACTGACTTTAAACAGGAATGAAACTGACACTTTTAAGTCACTTTCACATTATTGCTAACCCCATATGTTTAAATAGCATGAGTCAGGTTCACCAAATATCATGAGATTGGCAAAAATCATGATAATCGCGAGATTATATAAAAATAATAGATTTGGTGTTCGTTTTTTTTTAAATTTGCCTTCCACTTTTTGAGCCTTTAGGGTGCACTGGGGTCACATTTTGAAGTTTTCTCCACAGCCACAAGGGCTAGAAATGTACTCTTTCTTTAAGAATGAAGGCTGAAATCATCACATCTCCATTTGACTCAAGGAGCTGGGGCTTTAAGGAAAACAATAATTATCATGAGACTTATGACAAAATCATGAGTCAGCAACACTGCTCTCACTGCTCCTAAGAACAACACTACAGTGATTTGAGTTGCAGTTCTCACAGGAGAATGTTTAAAACCCAACACCAAGAAAATTTCACATTTTAAAGCTGAGAAAAAAATGGAGTCTCCTGAGTATATCAGGACACTGCAAGCAGGAAAGGAAAGGAAACAGGCACAGGAGTTCTGGGCAGCTCTTTCTCTTGACAAAAAGTTGGAGGGTCAAATCTTCCAGTCTTTAATCCAGTAATGCTTCTGTTGCTGTCCGTGCCTCCACTCATATAAAATAACATGTGCTCAATAATTATACACTTCATACATAAATATCTGAGCTATCATATCCAGGGCTACACATTTTATGTGCATTGGCTCAGGGACTATACTTTCTGGCATATTCTGAACAGTGCTGAGCACACAGATGGTGTCAGTGAATAAGAACATAAGAACGGCCATACTGGTCAGACCAACCGTCCATCTAGCCCAGTATTCTGTCTTCCAACAGTGGCTAATGTCAGGTGCCCCAGAGGGAATGAACAGAACAAGTAATAATTGAGTGACTCATCCCCTGTCACCCATTCCCAGCTTCTGGCAAACAGAGGCTAGAGACTCAATAATACAATATCATGGATAACACACATCATGACAATAATCATCGAGTTCAACTTTATGGATGCAATTACTGTTCTTTGTTCTGGAATTGACCTAAATACAGCTGAAACCCTAAGAATTTGATGTATAATCACATCTGATATTTATATGACACTTTCTCATTCCTTCCTTTTCTTGAACTCAGAACAAAAAATGACAAAACAAAATGGTTTTCAGTTAAAATATAACATTTCACAGCAGCCATTGCTTTACAGCCCAGCATGGGACAGAACTTGCCACTCCTTCAGGGTTAAGTGATCTCTCATCTGACTCTCATTCTCTCTCTTCATCCTTCCTGACCCCTGTGGTGCTTTTCATGCTGTCAACTGTGACATCCTTCCCGGTCACCTGAGATCATTTCCTGGAGTCTCAGAGAACTGGCCACCTTGGTTTTGCTCCCCACTATCAGCATGCAGCAAACAGAGCAGCTGGTCCAGTGAGTAAGGTGTCAACCCTCAGAGACCTGGGTTCTGCTCCTCCTGTGGACTTCCTGTATGACTTCAGGCCCCTGCTTTAGGACAGAGTTTCAAAGGTTTTAGGCACCCAAAGATGCAGCAAGGCAGCTAGTGGGGTTTACAAAGAACCTAAACTTCTGGGTGCTTTTGAAAATCCCACTAGGTACCTAAAATCTGGCCTTTAGTCTGTGTCCCCCTCAGAGCCCCATGTGTCCAATGGGGATAACAGCACTGCTCTACCTCACAGAGGAGTTGTGAGGAGAAATAGGTTAGACATTGTGAGGTACTCAGAGACTACGGTGATGGGGCCATATAGGTACCATGAGTAGAGGAGAAACTTCTCTGTACCACTGCTATCCCTTCCCTTCTTTTCACCCCTCCCCCTCAGATCTCCATTTTTTCTGATGTGACTTTGGCTCAGAGGGCTTGGCTGAATTTCATCTGAGTCCCAAGTTCTCTCTAAGTTGCGCAGATGTACAACTGACTATTAAGCCCCGTGCCTCTCCGCCATCATGAACCTGCCATGGCAGGGAGAGGCGCCCCTCCTCACTGGCTCCAGCACAGACCTGCCCTGGACATGCCACAGCCAGGGGAGAGGCATCCCTCCCTTGGACTGGCCTGGCCCAGACCCACCGGAGCTGCCGGGGAGAGGAGACCCTCTCTCAACCCGGCACAGCCCTGCTGGAGCTGCCGCAGCCGGGAAGCGGTGCCTCTCCCCCGGCCCAAGCTGCTGCAGTGAGAGAGGGCTGAGAGGAGTCCTCTCTCCCCAGCGCAGCCCTGGAGCAGCCTGCATCCCAAAACCCTCATCTACAGCTCCACCCCAGAGTCCACACTCCCAGCCAGAGCCCTCATCCCCCCAACCCTCTGCCCCAGCCCAAAGCCCCCTTCCAAACCCCTAACTACTCATCCCCAGCCCTAAAGCCTGCACCCCTCCCTCAACCCTCTGCTCCAGCCACTCCAAAGCCCTCGGCCCCACCTCCACCACATGAGTTTTGTTATGTGCACCAATATCAAGGTGATGTGTCACACATCACGTCCATATTGGAGGACATAACAAAATTCATTCTGCACATGGACATAAAAAATTAGAAGGAATGTTGTCTGAGTCCCCTGCATTCTCTCTTCAACACCCTCCTTCTCCCTCACCTCCTTCCCCTAGAGGAATCTCTGTTTTACAGGCTCATCTAAGGACTTCCAGATCCTTAATTTAATTACCAGCCCTTTCTTATCTTAAAATCATCCTGCCTCTGTTTGTAAACAAAATACTGACTCCTTGCCCCTGGGCATCAGCTGAGACCAGCACTTCTCCTCTGCTGAACTCACATTGCACACCTAGGCTGCGTGGCAGTTAACAGCTCTGCCTGGGGCTAGGACATGCACCCAGAGCAGAGCTGCTGTATGAAGCTCCCCCTTGCCCCTCCTAAATGATGCCCCTGTTTGCAGGTTGGCTCAAAACAGATGAAGTCATCGGAGCTAATAGTTTTGACATTGTCCCTTAACAATTGAAGTGTTTCATGAGAGGTGGCTGTCTTGAGCTGTGCTTTTCCTTCCTGCTTGTTTTTCAAGTCAGCCTTCTGACTGAGCTAATCTAATGTGTTCAAATAGTAAACACTCCAAGAACCAGACTAACATATAGTATTCATAAATTGTCACAGGGCAGTTCCCAATCCATCCCAGCTGTTTTCAAAAATATAGCAATTTGGTGATCTATTTAAAGAGTCTATGGTTGCAAGTGGCAATCTTAAAATGCCATCAAAGGGACTTGTGAATGTTAAAGGAGAGCTTTTTAGACTCTGAATATACACTCCAGAAAGAGTGGCAAAAGGAACACATGCTCGCTCTGTTTTGGCTATCCTGCTAAGGTTGGAAATAGGTACATTTCTTGGAAAGACTCAGACTGAAAGCTTGTATGTTAAAATGCCCATTCCAGATGCTAATCACTTATCAAATATCACATTCTCTGGCTTTTTCCTCTTAGATCAAGGACACTTTCCTTAGGACATACACTGAAGCTATCCAGAATTACAACGGCAATGATGAGCGAAGCCTCGCAGTGGATGACGTACAACAGAATGTAAGTTTAAAATAGCTATTTGTAAAAAGATGTAAACAGAATCTATTCTTGTTTGATCAGAAAACATGAATTGTCAATGGCTCAAACAGCTGTGTTAGTAAATTTTCTTTTAGGGGCTAAACTGATTAGATGGGGTTTCAGCCTGCATTCCTTGTACACCCACAGCTGCTACTGATTAGACCTTCAAGGTATTGGTACCAGGATTCAGTACCTAAAATGGAGAGACAGGATTCTGAATACCTGGGGTGAAATGCTGGCTCCAAGCAGGTGGGAGTTTTGCCGGTGACCTCAGTGGTGCCTGGATCACATCTTTGGTATTTATTAGCCACAGAATAGCCAGTGTATCCAAGGGTGCTCTGTGCTTTTTTGGGACACCATACTGTCAATATCCTGGACAAAAGAACCACCACCAGAAGACAGTATTTCACACACTGTATTGCCATGGCATCTAGTAGGCATCTCCTGACAACTGCTGCTTTTTAAAATCAGTTCACCCCTAAGCTTGGACTTGGCCAGTATTAGAAAACGTATAGCGTTGTGACATAGTCAATTTAAAATCAATCTAGTTAGTCTAAATCGCACTTAAGATGATCTAGTTTAATGTGGAAACTTCATTTTACATTTATTTAGTTAAACCAATGCAAGTTTTATAATGCAGACAAGTCCTTGTGCTAGTCCAGGGGTAGGTAATCTATAGCACGCATGCCAAAGGCAGCATGCGAGCTGATTTTCAGTGGCACTCACACTGCCCTGGTCCTGGCCACCGTCTGGAGGGCTCTGCATTTTAATTTAATTTTAAATGAAGCTTCTTAAACATTTTTAAAACTGTATTTACTTTACATACAACAATAGTTTAGTTATATATTACAGACTTATAGAAAGAGACCTTCTAAAAACGTTAAAATGTATTCCTGGCACACGAAACCTTAAATTAGAGTGAATAAATGAAGATTCGGCACACCACTTCTGAAAGGTTGTCGACCCCTGTGCTAGTCTTTAGTTGTTCGGTGTTTAGATGGGATCACAGAGTGTGAGCAGTTCTTATTCTAAAGGGGTTCTGCCAGTCGCATTATAAAGCTTTACAAATTTGCACATGATTAGTCAGGAATGGTAATCTAGCATCCTGTTTAGCTGATAAGCTATAGTGGTTCTCTTTGCAAAGACAATGAAAGGCCTGGAAGATTAAACCTATCAAGAAAGGTTAAGAGAACTGGGCATGTTCCACTGGGAGAAAAGGTAAGTGAAGGACACATGTAACTGCCTACAGTTCCTCCATGAGATGTTTTCAAACAGGTTATTGTCCTTCCATAACAAAGACTGAATAAACAGTAGTGGAGGAAAGATGCAGCAGGCTTAAAAAATGGAAGTAGGGCTTTAATTACAGTAACTCCTCACTTAACCTTGTAGTTATGTTCCTGAAAAATGCGACTTTAAGTGAAACAATGTTAAGTGAATCCAATTTCCCTATAAGAATTAATGTAAATGGGGGGGGGGGGTTAGATTCCAGGGAAATTTTTTTTTTGCCAGACAAAAGGCATTATATACATTTTAAATAATTTTAAACAAGCAATTTAATACTAGGCTGGGGGGGGGGATAGTAGTGTGCATGTACTGTGTGTTTACAGACATACTGTACATACAGTACAGTACTATAGTTGGGAGGTGCCCCTGCTGTACCCCACACAGGCACAGCCCACTGGCACTGGAGACAATGAGGCAGGCAAGGAGGCTGAAGGTGCAGTAGGCTAGGAGAAGCAGGTCACGCAGCAGCGGCAGCTTCCCCTACTCTGCAAGCACCAGGGGCGGGGGGAGGCTCAACCCTCAGCCCACCCACTTCCCCTTTCCCCCAAGCCCCCATCCTTGACCNCAGGAGGCAGGGGAAGGAGAGGGAGCCTGCATGCTGAGTCCTTGCTCCTCCCCCCTCCCTCCTGCCTGGGGCAATCAACTGGCTTGCAGTGTTTAGGGGGCAGGAGGGAGGGTGGAGGAACGAAGACTCAGCGCTGAGGCTCCTACTCCATCCCTCCCTATCTCCTGCTGAAGGCAATCAGCTGGCTTGCAGCATTGGGGAGGCAGGGGAGTGAGGGGGAGCCTGCGCACCAAGTCCTTGCTCCTTCCCCCCTCCCTCCTGCCCCCAAAACACCGCAAGCCAGCTAATTGCCGCGGGCAGGAAGTGGGGGAGGAGGGGGAAGGCGCTGATCTGTGGCGTCTACTGGCAGGTGGGAGGCACTGTGGGGAGAGAGGGATGTAGGGAGGCTGCCAGCTGTGAAGAAAGCAAGCAGCCAAACAACATAAGAGTGGAGCATTGCACAACTTTAAATGAGCATGTTCCCTAATTGATCAGCAACGTAACAACGAAACAACATTAACCAGAACGACTTAAAGTGAGAAAGCAGCGAAGAGTCCTCTGGCACCTTATAGACTAACAGATGTATTGGAGCATGAGCTTTCATGGGTGAATACCCACTTTGTTGGATGCAAGTGTCTGACGAAGTGGGTATTCACCCACGAAAGCTCATGCTCTAATACGTCTGTTAGTCTATAAGGTGCCACAGGACTCTTTGCTGCTTTTACAGATCCAGACTAACACAGCTACCCCTCTGATACTTAAAGTGAGGAGTTACTGCATAAGAAGAATTTGGCAGTGGAACAAGATTACCAAAAGGATGGTGCTTTTCCCCCTCACTTGAGATATTTGGGGCTAGACTAGACACCCAGGAATAACGAAATCCATTCTGTCACAATGCAGGAGGATGTACTGCATGGTCCACAAAAAGTTCTATGGCAGTTAAGTGTGAGGCTGCCACAGCCTTGCAGCCAGAGTGCTCTGCATGAGGAAATATCAAACAGGGCGAGATAAACAATTGAAACCAATACTGGATACCACCCAAATGCAGCCATATCAAGTGACCAGAATGCAGAGTTATACTGTTTAAATGTTACTTTCAGTCCTACCCATTATTGACTAACCTAAATACTTTTGTGTCGTCAGTAAGTTTTTCCATCATAACAAAATGGTCATTCTGTCGGTAGCACTGGTCCTAGAACTGATCCGCAGGGCACTCCACTTATAATCTTTTGCCATGCTGAGAATTTGCCATTTATTTCCTGTCTTTGACAGGCTTTACCAGTTTTTAATTTAGAATAGGACACACCTCCCACCCTTCCAAAAGCATTTTGAAAGTCTAAACCCACCAAAATTTGCTATTTTGTTAACTCTTTTAAAGAAGTCTTATGAGTTAGAAAGGCTTGATTCATCCTCTTAAACCTGTACTGCTTTGCCTCTATTTGTATTCCCCTTACGTGTTTTATAACTCTCATTTTTTGCAGATTTTTTTCCTGTTACCAAGGGAAGGCTTTTCAGTTTAGATTTCCCAGGATCATGCTTAGCACCTTTTTGAAAAGATAGGTACATTGTTGGCCTTCTTCCCATCCTCCAGTGTAGTAGTGCTGGCTGATGGTAACTTACCTATTTTTGGTGGTAGGTCAGCTACTCCATTCTTCAGTATAAGCAGAGAGCCCCATCCGGCTCCCACTGAAGCCAGTGGGAATTAAGCTACTGACTTCCGTGTGAGCAGTATCAGTCCCAGGCTTATTTGGAAAATAAGTCTCAGTGAGTAGCCTTGGTCTGACCTCACTCTGAAAAGTAAGATCTGAAACTATTCCTATGTTTCTTCTAACACTGGCTTCTTTTATTATCTGCTCTTTCTTTGCAGCTGAGATGCTGTGGCATTCAGAACTACACCAACTGGAGCACTAGCCCGTACTTCTTTGAACATGGTATTCCCCCAAGCTGCTGCATGAACACCAGTGACTGCAATCCCCAGGATCTGCGCAATATGACTATTGCTGCCACTAAAATAAACCAGAAGGTACAGGCCACTGTGTGCCAAAGGCAACTGAGATGCAATCATCCGATGAATTAGTTTTCACATTACTACATATGGTGTCACTGAAGTGCAGTTTCTGCCTAGCGATAGGAACAGTGTGGAAACGGGAGATGGAGAAGTGGATAAGGTTGCCCACTGCTTGCCACCAAACACTTACATTGACATTTCTGAAATAAGCAGACACAGAAACCCGACCAGTGAGATGTGAACTCACTTCCCATTCCCATCACATTTGGTCAGGTACAGCATCTTGCACAGAGGCAAAGCTGGCAGGACTGTTTAAATACACAGAAGTGATGCAGCTGACCTTGATACTTATGTCAATCAGCAGTTCTCATTCTCACTGACTTCCCCCCCACCCCAACTTGTCTTCTGTCAGACATTTCAGGCGTTGGATGCTAACAGTTAGCCCAAACAGAGAAAATAGGAATGATTGACATGAAGCATTGTGGGGTAGTGAGATATGTTTGCTGTGCCCCTTCTAATCTCATTGTATTCATAGTGTTGCAGGCAGAACAGAGCTAACATTGACCCCCTCCCCACCTTCAAAAAGATGATTGGCAAAGTAGTATCAAGAGAGACAGCAAAACAAACAAATTAACAATAGAATAAAAATGCAGAAAATGTGAAGAAAAGGGGAAACAATGCAACATATAGAAAATATACCCCTAATACTGTGTTGTGCAAGGAGACATTCATTCCTGGCACAGAACTTCTTTCATATTGACTTTTTGCATAAGATTTTCAAGAGAGGTAACAAATTGTTCATAAAGGGAATAATCCTGATGCCAAATTAAACCTTGATATAACACCATTGACTTCAGTGGTTACAGCAGAGATTAATTCGCCCCAGCGCATTTAGTGATTTATTTCTCTTGTCATTTCTCGTCTCTTTCTAGTGTAACTGTTAACACAAGAAGTTATTGGTATATAACTGAAAAGTGCAGAAATGGTTGGGTGTGTTCTATTTTAATCCTTTTCAGCTGGTACTGTAACTCAGCTGCCTGTCCATCGGGGACTTGGAGATGGGGACTGAGATCACATTTACGACTCTACCGTGTAAAGCAGTCAAATAGAGTGTTTTTCCAGTTCATACCAAAAAGACAATAATACTAGATTAGTTTCCACTAACCTATCCTTCAGTCACAGTAGCCTACTGTGAGCCAATCAGTGCTAATGGATTTGGAACAGGGAAGATGTCGGTCTATTGTGAAACTTGAAATAATTGTCATCAATGTAATGTAGCTGTGTTTGGTGAGTTTAAAAGATTTGCAAAGACATTAATTTACACTTGTTAATTAGTGCCAGATTCTGCCTTTTGTAAGGAGGGAGGAGGGGAAGATGCAGTGGGGCTGAGTTGCACCAGGAGGAATTCTGACTGAGGCTAGGTCTATACTACATGCTTACTTGGGTATAACTACACCTCTACCCTGATATAACGCTGTCCTCAGGAGCCAAAAAATATTACTGCCTTATAGGTGAAACCGCGTTATATTGAACTTGCTTTGATCCGCTGGAGCGCGCAGCCCTGCCCCCCTAGAGCGCTGCTTTATCGCATTATATCCAAAATCGTGTTATATCGGGTCGTGTTATATTGGGGTAGAGGTGTACATCGCTCAGGGGCATGAAAACTCCACACCCGAGTGATGTAGCTATACCCATCTAACCTGCCTCCCGCCCCCCATGTAGACAATGCTGTGTCCGTGGGAGAGCTTCTCCTGCCAACATAGCTACCGCCTCTTGCAGAGATGGAGTAACTAAGCTGACTGGAGAGTGCTACCGTAGTGCAGCTGCGCCAGTGCAGCGTTTGTAATGTAAACTTGTCCTGAGTTGGCCAGAATTCCTCCTGGGGAACCAGGAGCTCTGCCACCCCACACCTCTTCCTCCATCTCCCAGGCTTCAGAGTGCACTCTCCTTGTTGTGTGGTTATTAGAAAACGGACAGAACTGTGGCCTTGGCCTCACTGGTCCACTTACAGGTACTCATGGAGTTCTGATGGGAAGTAGACCTGATGCTTCTGAGCCATACTGTCACTGTGGGAGAAGGTGCAGGAAAGGTTATAGCTCTTACACATGTACTCCTACAAATACCTGACTGGATGGGTAAATAGAGGCTCTTGGCACCCTCCCTCTCATCACAATCTGACCTTGAGTTAATTTGCCTTTTCGCTGTGGACAAAACTGAAATACTATTTCAGATGATAACTGGAAGGGAAATGCACAGTAGTTTAAAATCAGTGCCTTCCAGCTGATCCTTCCAACGTTTAAACTGGGGTGCAATTATCTTGTTCCAATGTTCTGATTTGTACTGCAGACTGACCAGCATTCACGCTCACTTCACAGAGGGCCAATCTTTGTTTTATCTTTAATTTTATTATTTTCTACCAGTGGTTACCCATAGAGTCTCTGTTTCTGAAGTAACGGATTTGATTATTTTGACAGAATTGTCCACGGATAGTTTGAAGGTCTTACCCACATCTGAGAACTCTGTTTAAGTTGCCATTTAAATCAAAGACTTAAAGATCTCTCTGCTTGGGAGCTGTCCCAGATCTCTGAGTTGCTCAAAGAAACTTGAACAAGGTTGACTGTTTCTGAGAGGTGGTAGGGGAACAGGAACAAAAAGCAAAGCGAAGGGGTTGTGACTGGTCTAGTACTGTAGCTTACAGGGAAGGAACAGCCTTGATGGTCTCTGAACAGACTCTCATCCTGTTCTCAGCCAGAAAGGAGGTTTGTGATTAAGGATAAGATTTTTGTCATGGAAGTCAGAAATCCTAAGACTTTCAGAGACCTCTGTGACATTTTTCATTGCAGCTTTGGCCCTGAGGCGGTGGGGCAGGAGATATCAGCTGGTGGGGGGCCTGCAGCTCCAAGCCACAGTGGGGCTTGGATTCTTATCCCTCCTATCAGCCTCCTCCTCCCCCTCCCATTATTTTTAGTCAAGTCACAGACAGGTCTCAGGTTTCCATGAATTTTTGTTTATTGCCCATGACCTGTCCATGACATTTACTAAAAATAACCATGATAAAATCTTAACCTTATTTATGATACTTGCCCGTGTGTATTTTTTGCAGGATTGGGGACATACAGGTGCCTTTGTGGCAGAGGTTGTCGGTCTGTCTGTCTGTCTGTCTCTCTTTCTCTCTCTCATTTATGGATTGAATACAGTTGAAATGCAGTCTTTTCCCTAGTCTCCAAAAACCAGTAACAGGAACAGACTTCAAAAAAAATAAAAGTTCACAAAGAGAACTAATGAATTACCAATGAAGGCTTATTCTAGTGATCTGATCACACGACTGGAAGTCAGAAACTCCTAGACTGTGTTTCCCAACTCTGCTACTGATTAGCTAAGTGACTTGGGAAAGTCGTTTAGGGCTAGAGTCACAAAAGGACCTAGGCATGTAACTGTCTCTTTAGGTCCCTAGATTCCAGAATCAGACTTGGCTGGAATTCACAAAGCCCCCATCCAGCTGTTTCAAAACTGTGTAGGTGCCTAAACTCTCTCAGTGCCTGAATTTTTCCAGGAAAAGGTCTTTAGACACCTATTTTACTACATCCGAACACTTATTTTACTCCAACACTCCACATCTGGACACTTAAGTCACAGACCCCGTCTACACTGCGCCTTAAATTCGAATTTAACAGTGTTAATTCGAATTAATTGTGCACCCGTCCACACTACACCGCTCTGTAATTCGAATTAAAGGGCTATTTAAATCGATTTTAGTACTCCTTCAAAACCACAGGAGTAACCCTAAAATCGATGTTACTAATCCGATCAGTGTAGTGTGGACGGAAATCGAAGTTACTGGCCTCCAGGAGGTATCCCAGAGACACAACTGACCGCTCGTGGACAGCAGTCAAAACTCCGATGCACTGGCCAGGTAAACAGGAAAAGCCCGCGGAGTTTTGAATCAGTTTCCTGTTTGGCCAGCGTGGGCTCTGAGCAGCACAGGTGACCACGTACAGCTGAGCAGCACATTTAAAAATGCAGTCTCCTGAGAATAGAAAAAGAGCTCCAGCATGGACACAGAAGAGCTAGTGGATCTCATTGCTATCTGGGGTGAGGATTCAGTGCTTACAGAACTCCGTTCGTACACGAAATGAGAAAACATTTGAAAGAATTTCGAATCTATGATTGAAAAAGGACACAGGAGGAACTCGTTGCAATGTAGGATAAAAGTCAAAGAACTGAGGCAGGCATACCAGAAAACCAGAGGCAAACGAAAGTTCGAGCAGGTCCGAAAACATGCAGGTTCTATGCAGAGCTGCATGCAATTTTTGGGGGCTTGGCAACAAGTACCCACCCGTGCCGTGGATTCAGAGTCAGTGTTGCAAATACAACCGTGCCTGAGGATTCTGCAGAGGGGGCAGATGACGAAAATGAGCAGGAGGAAGAGATTGCAGATAGCACACAGCTCTCAATACCAAACAAGCCAGGAGCTGTTTTTGAGCCTGAATTACCCTCCCAGCCCAACCAAGCCACTATCCAGACAGTGAAGCCATGGAAGGGACCTCTGGTGAGTGAATGTTTCTTCAATCATGGTTAAAACAGCGTTTTTTATTATAAATTTGGAAGCATGCTTGTCATTCCTTCTTAGCCAGTACAGTTACAGGAAAAGTTCGTTAACATGTCTGGGGATGAAGTGAAAATCCTCCCAAGAAATCTCCATGTTGATATTGGAGGAAATCAAAGAGCCTTTTCAGTAGATTTCGGGGCAAGGCAGCCTATTCCGGTCCCCCATTGAACGAAACTTTCCCTCTCCAGGCATGCATGACGTATTTTGGAATCATTGCTTCACAGAGCATAGGAAGGCTTGTGCTGGGCTTCTCTGTCGTTTGGGCGGCAGGGACTCTCCCAGCTAACAGCCACGCGCTGTGAGGGGTGAGGGAGGATGCTTTAGGAGGGAGGAGTGAGGAGCTGAGAACCCTGGAGAAGTCAAACATAAAGACTTACCATGGCTGCATGGAAGCTGAATATGATTACAGGACTGGAACCTGCGTCTGCATGGTGCTCTGACCCAGGACAGAGGCTCTCAGTATTAAAAGATGCAAAATTCAACTGTAGTGAAACACATGTGCTATAAGGTGCATAGTTTGTTCACTGTGAGTACAATCATTGTTCTGTAAAATGTATCTTTTTACATACTTCTCTGTACTCTCTACCTCCCCATACAGCTGCGCACTGTTCTGTACCCTGCCCCATCTGGAAGCTAGCCAAAAGCGGAGGAGAAAGAAAACTGAGATGAAATATTTCAGAAATCATGGAAGTAAGCCACAGTAACAGAGCTCACATAATGATTGGAAGGAAGTGGTAGCAAAATACAAGAAAGATGCACAGTGACCGGGAGGACAGGAGAGACGCTCGAGATGAAGGTGGCGGCAGAAAAACAGAGGTGACGGGAGGAAGACCGGCAGGTAGAAGAGAGGTGGCGCAGAGAAACCAGCAGGAAGATCAGAGGTGTAGGCAGGAAGATCTACGGGCGTGATGGAACGCTGGAGCTGCTGCGTGAACACACTGAGATCCTCAGACGCATGGTGGATGGTCAGGAACAGCAGCGGGTTACAGAGTGCCACATGCACCCATGTTAACCACCCTCGAAGCTCCCCAAGTTTCATATCTCCTCACCCAGACGTGTTAGAATGCGTGGGGGAAGGCTTTCTTCACCAGAACATTCCACCCCATGGACAGCCCAATCAAAAGCTGACATAAGCTGAAATGTGCTTCATGGCTTTTCCTTACTCGATCCTCCTCCAAAAGCACACCATGCAGGATACTAGATAATTCAGTGCCTCTTTATATAATTACTTTCTAATCAAGAATACATCCAAACGGGGAAGGGTGGTTTTCTTCAGGGCATGATTTAAAAAAGAACTCATGATTTTTAAGCAATAACAAATGACTTTAATACTGAATAAATGATTTTTCAAATATACTGACTTTATTTCCTTCAGCTAGATGTAATCCAAGGGGGGGGGAGTTGCTTTTAAAAGTCCTCAGCAAGCTGTAAGTAAAGGGGGAGGGTGGGTTGCTTACAGGGAGTCAAGAGAGGCGGGAGTGTTCTTCAAGGGGAAACAAGCACTGCAGTCACACCATACCCTGGCCCGCTGAAACTACTTTTCAAGCTTTTTGATGCTCACCGCCTGGTGTGCTCTCTAATCGCCCTGGTGTCTGGCTGCTCGTATGAGCGGCCAGGTGATTTGCCTCAGCCTCCCACCCGCCAGAAAGGTCTCCCCCTTACTCTCACAGAGATTGTGGAGCACACAGCAAGCAGCAATAGCAATGGGGACATCTTTTTGGCTGAGGTCTAAGCAAGTAAGTAATGATCGAAAGCGCCCTTTAAACGCCCAAATGCACACTCTATCACCATCCTGCACTTGCTCAGCCTGTAATTGAACAGCTCCTGACCACGTCCAGCTGCCTGTGTATGGCTTCATGAGCCATGGCATCAAGGGGTAGGCTGGGTCACCCAGGATAAACGACAGCATCTCAACACGCCAACTGTTATTTTCTGGTCTGGGAAGTAATTCCTTGCTGCAGCCGTTTAAAGAGAGTAGTGTTTCTGAAGACGCGAGCGTCATGACCCTGCGCCATCCACGTGGATGCTGGTGAAACGTCCCTTGTGATCCACCAGTGCTTGCAGCACCATGGAAAAGTACCCCTTGCGGTTCATGTACTGGGTGCCCTGGTGATCTGGGCCAAAATAGGGATATGGGTTCCATCTAGGCCCCTCAAGTTAGGGAATCCCATTGCAGCAAAGCCATCCACATGACCTGCACGTTTCCCAGAGTCACAAACTTTCGAGCAGCAGCGTAACGATTGCTTGGCTACTTGCATCACAGCAGCCCCCAGCGGATTTTCCCACTCAAATTGATTCCTGACTGACCGGTAGCTGTCTGGAGTTGCAACTTCCAAGGGCTATTGCCACTCGCTTCTGCACTGTGAGGCTGCTCTCATGTTAGTATTATGGCGTTCAGGGCAGGGGAAAGCAAGTCACAAAGTTCAAAGAAAGTGCTCTTACCATGCGAAAGTTTTGCAGCCACTGGGAATCGTCCACACCGTGCAAAACTATGCGGTCCCACCAGCTGTGCTGTTTCCGTGCCCAAAATCGGCGTTCAATGGGTAGAAGCTGCCCATTACCAGCAGTAGCTCCAAATGCTGGGTCCCACGGTTAGGGAGAAATCAGTCTCCATGTCGTCATCACATCATCGCTCTTGTCGGTCGGTGCCATAGCTGCGCTCCCCCCTCCCTCCTCCTCCTACCCCTCTCCTCCTGAATTTGCAGTTCATGGCTCAGCATAACAGCACGAGAGTGCGCGGTGGTTACACTTGCCGATTGCATTACTGGTCTCAGCAGGTCCATGGTCTCAGCAGGGTCCATGCTTGCTGTGCTATGGCGTTTGCTCTCTTCACCAGGAAAAAAGGCGCGAAATGGTTGGCTGCTGCTTTCACAAAGGGAGGGGTGAGGCTGTACCCAGCCCACCCGGGACAATGTTTTTGGTCCCAGCAGGCACTGGGCTCTCAACCGAGAAGTGGGAACTATGGGATAGCTGTGGAACAGCTACCCACAGTGCACCGCTCCTGAAATCGACGCTAGACGTGGGCATGGACGCACAAAACTCGATTTTGTAGAATCCCAAGTTGGACGCACTAAATCGATTTTATAAAATCGGTTTTATAAAATCGATTTAAAGTAATTCGATTTAATCAGGTAGTGTAGACAAGGCCACAGAGTGATTCATGAAAGGAGGCTACATCTTCCTCTGCCTAATTCGCCTGTGGGGCTCGATCCCATAAGTGTGCTCAGAGCTCACTTGCCGGATTGGGCCCTGTTTACTGACTTGCTCACAACAGCCAGGGGAAGGGAGAGGGCAACCTCCCTCACAACTGTTAGCCCAGGAGCTAGAGTATCTACCTGAGGCGGGGGAGACCCCAGTTCAAATGCTACCTCCACCTCAGAGGGGAAGACAGCATTTGAACAGGGATCTGCCATTTGTCAGGTGAGTGCCCTCGCCATTGGGATGTAGGCTCCCTAGATGTTGATCTCCCTCAATCTCCCCAGTCACCTGTTCCATTATGAATAAATCATTAAAAAATTAATTAGAGCAGGGGGACAGGACCCTGGGTTTCTCACCTCCCAGGTGAGTGCTCTGTCAGGCTACAGAATCATTCTCATGCTTGTGCTTTCTTGTGCTCCCTTTTTCTGTGACCCAAGTGAATTCTTCATGATTTATTCACACTGGAACAGCTGAGGGAGCCCCACTTCAGAATATTCTGAGGCCTAGTGGCCAGGACATTCACCTGAGAGGTGGCAGATCCTTGCTCCTCCTGAGGTGAAAGGGGGACTTGACCCAGGGGTCTCCCACATCTCAGGTGACTACCCTAACCTCTGGGCTAAAAATTATGAGGGAGATCTCCACCCTCCCAGCTTCTTGTTAAAAAAAAAAAAAAAAAAAAGAGCACCAGATGCCAAGAAAGGATTTCCAGCTGAGCATCCGAAACAGAGGGAGGCGCCTCCCTACAGTCTGGATTTAAGCACTAAACTCCCTAAGAAGGGTGGGGTTTGGGATCCATCTCTCCCATTGGCTAATTTCGGCTGCTCCCCAACTAGCATGCTGACTTTTGTGGTACTGATTCTGAGGCACATATCTCTCCCCATTCATTTTATAGGGAACCTGCATGCCTAACCCTGGCTTTGGAATCCCAGTGATTTTTTTGTAGGCACCTAAAAGTTAGGTGTGGTGATGCCAAATGAATCTAGCCCTAAATCTCCCTGCGTCTGGTTCCTCATCTATTAAATGAGGCTAATATCTAACTCTGAGCTGTGATTAGGATTCGCTAACCAAAGTGCATTACAAACAAATGCTAAGCATTATTTTTCTCTAAAATGTTGGTAAAGGAACAGAAATAGGGATATAAATGAAGTGATACAGTAGTTGCTAAATAGGGTTCCCCTGCCCCCCCACCCCCAAAATAAAAAAAAATAACTGTGTGGTTAAAATATACAGAATTTTTCAGGTTTGTTTGGTAATGTCTGCACCACTCTTGAGGGTGCACCAGTTCTGAGTGTGCACAACAAGGACTGAGCAGTTAACTCATAATCATACGATAAATTGCCAGAAACAGTAAATTATGGCGTTCTGGAAAAACATTCTACAAATGAGGTGAGTGAGTAAAGTTATCTTACTAGCATGATCTTTTTAACAAGCAAGACTTTAAGTCTCTCTCAAATTACCATAACTGTTAGCTGTTACATCTTGTGCAAGCAATTGAACAGAATAGATTTGAGAGCCTTTGGGAAAGGCTGGAAAAATGTGAAGGCACATTTGGCAGAATGAAAGAATTGGTTGAAATATCTAGCCTCATTTCATAATATGCAGGACATACAACCATAGTTGCTTGATATGTTAAATGAGTAAGCTTGAAATAATGTATAATGTTGCAAGATGTAATTAGGGATTAATATGTATGTTGAAACATCTTGTAACTGATTTATGGCTGACCCGGACTTGAGTTGCTCTTAACTTTATCTACCATTTCATTACTCTGAGGTTTAAAAAAAAAATTTTTATATTACAAAAGAGGTTCAAGAAATCATGTACTCTAGGTCGTGAATGGCCTACATTTAACAAAGGGCATTTTCTTCTTCTGACCACTAGTGTGCAGTAGAAGGCCCTGATATCCTCTAAAAACATGCTTAAGAGTTTGCAGGATTGGAGCCTGTGTATGCACTTGCATCTGTATGCTGAATAGATTCATCATGCTGCACAGGTGCTGACTTTTTTTTTCCCCCCAGTGGGTGCTCCACCCCTGCTCTGCCCAGAATCTGGGCCTGCACAACCGCTTCCCCCAAGGTCCCGCCCTTGCTCTGCCCCCTCCCCTGAGGCCTACCCCCCATTGCTCGCTTCTCTCCACTGTTGAGGCCCCTCCCGAGGACCTCCCGCAGGCTGCTCTGATCCTTGGCCAGCTCTGCTCAACAGCTGATCAGCAGCCAGACCCCAGGCCAGAGCCAGTGTGGCCAGTAGGTGCTGAGCACTCCCTGTTTTTTTTCTCATGGGTGTTTGAGCCACAGAGCACCCACAGAGTCAGTGCCTGTGTCACACTGGCAATGCTGGAATCAAGACTGAGAAAGGCGAGACAAGTAAAATTCCACTCTTTTCTCAGCTTCCTATAGAACTGACACAGATATAACATCTACACTAAAATACACCTTTGACTGGCCTCCATCTGAGAATAAGTTCTTGCTGCGTTTGGGAGAAAAGCTGGGTTGTTTTGTGTGGGGGGCTTGGTGGGGTTTGTATCCGGGGAAAAAAATCAGACTGTTTGTGCTTGAGGTTTTCAGTCAATGACTTAGATTCCTTTAAACACCTGAAATTGGAAAAGCTAATTGCAAACACATTTTTGAAAATATAATTTAAGAAAATATATGTATTGAGAGAGAGAGAGAGATCTCAAAAGCATGTCCAAGAACAGCCTATGCACACACATTCTCTGCCTTTTACCCCCAGTTCTAAAGGCTGTGTATTGAGGTATGGGAAGAGTGGCTCTGATGGGATCAGGATCTCAACTGTAGACCAGGAATGTGTATTTGAAAGGGGAGGGGGCTTGTTTGTTCTTTTCCACTCAAAAAAACCTCAAGGAAACGTCGAACCCCCTCTGCCTCCCCAGCCTACCCCCCCTTCAGTATTGTCATATATTAAAAGTAATAAGCCATTCCAGACCATGCCTGGTGCCTTTAGAGGGACACTGCCAGGCAGGACGCCTCCCTACACATCTGAGCCATGCTTATGTTAAACAGCAGCAGGTTCCTAAATAGGCTAGTGTTGCAGATGTCAGCGGGCGCCCCCTCCTGGCCAGGCACTAGAACTGCCATGAGCTGAATCAAGGGCCGGAGTCCAAATGTCTACACTGCCGTTTTTAGCCCTGCAACCCAAGCCCTGTGAGCCCAAGTCAGCTGACACGGCCCAACTGTGACCATGCCATGGGCCTTTTATTGCAGTATAGATGTATCCATAAGGGTTCGGAATCTCTCACACAATTCATAAATTGTACAGACATATTCCCAAATTGTCACAGCTAGCATGATTCATTTTTACTGCCTGTATCTTGTCAGGTTCTGCTTTATTTTCAGATCGACTCTGTTGGGGCCTTACTTTTTTTTAAAATACCAAAAAGATTTTCCTTAATAATACAACAGTGTCTTATTTCTTACAGCATCACATTAGGCTTCTTTCCCATTCTAGCAAATTTGTTTCTAAAATGTACTACTTCTGTCCTCACAATTACTGGGTACACTCACCACTTAATAGGAATTGTTTTTAAATAAGATAAGTTAAAGTGTTGTTGAAAGTCATGATAAAAATACCCAATTTCTGACTGAAGCCAAATGAATTGGGGAAAGGGGCACACACTCTCAAAGGCTGATTCTGTTTGTCTTTGTTTTACAGGGCTGTTATGATCTGGTGACCAGTTTTATGGAGACAAATATGGGAATCATAGCTGGAGTGGCTTTTGGAATTGCATTCTCACAGGTATTCAATTATACTATGTGAACTAGGTGGATTTTTTTCTCTTTTCCTCTTCCCCCTGGCTTCAGGGAAGGATTATAATAAGAGACAGAGCTCAGAATGCTCATTAGTCCTTAGGTCATCTGTTCATTGATTTTCTTTTTTCAGCTTAAATTCAGTTTCTCCTTGGGAATATGCAGTTATGATTCAACTAATGACTAGCTCAAGGAAAATCACTTGTCCCTCTGTTGGGTCAAATAGAGGTTAACCCAATAATGCATTGTTTTAAATGGAGCATAAACAACTCAAAAGCCAAATAGCTGATCCATATGTTGGATAGGCTTTTCGCTCTTCAGGCTTTCCTTTTTAAAGATCTTGTTATAAAATTCAAAGACCTTTAAAATAAGAACATAAATTTAGCCTGGCTCATTCAAAAACTGTTTGTTTTTTTAATGCGGTGACCTGCAGTATTTGCTTATTTCAGCTTCACTGTGAAAAGAAAAAAGTTCAGGGTGGGAGAGGACTAATTGTTAAAGCTCTGTTCATTCTGCTGACTTTTCTAAAAGAAAAACCCCTTTGGTTTTTGTGAGGAGAGGCCCCTTAAATCAACGTAGGAGTTCAGTTTCCCTAGCTACAAACAACAGCACAGCTGTAAGGAGAAAGATGCCAGAACCACAGTCTAAAAGCCACACTGTTTCACGATATGTTTTGGCATGCAGAGTGTTCAGGGAAGACTAGGAAGCTGGCTATGGCTCCCTGACTTTCAAACTGCCTTGGCCCTGACATCAGTTAAAGAAGCCTAATGACCGTTTTGACTTATTGTTGGGAGTTGGGTAAAACTCTGGGTTGAGTTAAAACCCCAGCGAGATTGATAGGTGTGAATTTACCCTTCAATTAACATAACTGTAAGCATGAGCTCCCACATAAAAGAAAAGGTATGTGTGAACCTGCCTGGGAGTTTTTGACTGAGTCAACTTCCCCTCTTTCCTGTGGGTGCTCGACCCCCCTCCCCAACCCCCATCCCCACTCCACTCCTTCCATAAGGCCCCACCCCTGCCTCACCTCTTCCCACCCATTCCCCGCCGCCATTCCAACCCGTTCCCCAAAGTCCCTGCCCTGCCTCCACCCCCTCCCTGCCAATATTCCAACTCCTTCCCCAAATCCCCGTCCCGGCCCAGCCTCTTCCCTGCCTCCTCCCCTGAGCATGCCACATTCCCACTCCTCCCCTCCCTCTGGAGTGTGCTAACGCTGCCAAACAGCTGTTTGGCGGCGGCTGGATGGGAAACGCTGAGAGGTAGGTGGAGGAGTGGGGACGCAGCATGCTCGGGTGGGGTTGGTGCCTATGGACTGAGTATTGTTTTGGGTAGAGTATTTGCATTTAGAGATCACACAGAAAGAGAGGATAAAAGAACAAAGAGGGAGAGAGAGGCAAGAAAACCAAGCAATGTTCTCTAAGTGCAGTGTGATACTAGAAAAAGCTTGAGAGCTTTTGAGTCTTATGTTGACTAGAGGGTTGGAGGCTGTAAACTAAGAAACTGCTCATTTTGTTCTCAGTTCCTTTTGCACTCAGAGAAGCAGGATTTTGTACATCCCTTGTAAATACACAAGATTGCATCAAAGAAAATACCAGACTCCGTCAATTTCTACTTTCAGCTGGAACATCCCCAGAGCCCCAAACTCTGACTAGCTATTTGGGTCGAAAAGGAGCAAAGATTAGTTAAAAGAAGCCTAGGGACTGTTCTAAATTATGAAAACTGCTTATGGTCCTTACACATGTGAAAACCAGGAATACTACCTGCATCTTCCACAAAATCTTGACCCTTCTGTAGTAGTCACTTGCCTTGGAATGGTGAGAATCCCCTCAACATGTGCAGAAATATGAGAAAGAAAATCACATTTAGAAGCCCAATGCCAAACTATTTCCAAAACGACAGTGAGGTGCATGCACATTCGTGGGATTAAACTACTTCCATCTGAGCGAATATTTGCCTTCTCTCTTCTAGACGCAGAACAGGTTGACTGTAAACACTACACTTGAAGTTGTCATTACAGCTGGCATTTGCTTTGGTCGTTTAATGTTAAAAATCCAGCACCAGGCTTTTTAGAAGTGTAAACCTGACGGCACGAGGCACCATATTTGTGCAGTGCTTTGAAAATGGGAAGTGCCAGATTAGTTTATTCTGCTTCACCTTAAAACACATGAATTCAGTCAGTGTGCTGCAGGTGAAGACAGTGCTCTCATCTGCTAAAACACCAAGAACACTCTCCTCTTTTTACTGTACTTTACTGCAGTACAGCCCCTTTCTCTTTTCATGTTTGACTTGCACATCCTGTCATTCTGTGGCAAATTGTAACAGGGAGTATGACTGTCCATTATAGAGGTTAAATAGTGTGAACAGCCTTTGTTAAAACTGGAGGAACGAAGTTAGGAGTGACTTATGCATGGCTACACATTTTGGTTCAAGAAAAAGAATTCTCTCTACTGTGCAGTTGTAAGCTTCAGTATTTTTGAGCATTATTCTAGTTTAGAATATTGCCGTATTGGGCAATGTTTCTATGATTTTATTTTAGTCAAATCCCTATTAACAAGTTTCACTGATTTGCTGAACCGAGCCTGTCTCTAAATTCTTCAGTATAACTGCTTCCAAGTACTGAGGAAAGCTGTTAGCAGATCCATTATCCACAGAAACCCAGCCTCAGGTAGCCTGAAGTGTGTTGGTTGGATTAAGGCTTCTGACTGACTACTTTGCCTTGGATGTTATCGTCTGTTTTTTGTCGCCAGAAGACCATGGTGTCTTTGCTAAAGAACCACACTAACATTTTCTTGCCTGAGTCTTGGTTGTGAGGAAACGTCATGCTTTGGTTCTTCACTCTGAGCTGATGGTCAGTTGTACCTGAACCATCTCAAAGCATTGACTCATCCTTCATACAGACACCCAGCAAAAGAACTTTGGTAGCCAGAAGCTGTGATAACACTTGCTTTTTACCACTGTATTCTACCTCTTGACAACCGGTAGTAGTCGACTTGGTCTTGTTCCTAATCTTGATGGCACTGTTATAAAGTGCTCTCTGCATTCTGTCTGAATCTGTTTTTAGGTAGTCAGAATTGTGTTCAATGCAGATATCTTTAAAAAATCCATCCAAAATTGTTTGAGGACTCAGGAGGTAACATGTTGGATTATTTAGCCTTACACAGTTGAGGCGAATTGCAGGATATTTCGTAGGTAAGGATCTGGACCAAGTATAAATCACCAAATCTGCTTTAGCCTAGTCACATCTTTAATGAATCTGTAGTACATGCTGTATTTTTACGTGTAGCATTTTAACTTGGCTAGACATTGTTTGCAGCTGGGAGGACAATATGGAAAGAAGCCAAACTGAAATTGTTTGTCAGAGTTTTGACCTGTCTGGATATTTATTATAGACAATCCATAATTTATGGGCTAAATTCTGTCTTTGGTGGAATTGGATGGTGCAGCAAAGAAGAACAGAGATGCAGACCAGTGCATCCTCTGCAGTGAGAATCATGCTGGCACAGGCTGGATTTATCATGGCAGGCTGCAGGCAACACAATGTGAAATGCACTTTGTTGCTGCTCTGAGCAAGTGCAAAATGCACCCTGGTGTGCTGCTGGCAAGTATTTGTTGCTGATGGCAGTGTACACTCCAGCCAACTGGGGGGCAAGACATTCTTCACTTCCAGCATGCCATTGCCTCTACACTATTAAGGAGGTTGGGGCATGGCACTCAGGCAGCCACACTTCCCAGCCCACACCTGAGCACTGTAGTAAGATTCTACCTGTCTGTCTGTGCAAAGTGACTCCTTACCTCCCTTAGTCCCTACCCCTTGTGGAGCAGACAGCTGAATATAGCCTAATATATGAAGAATACAATAAAGTTGGTTACCATTTACTTATTAATCTATCTTGCTTGATACACATATGGAATCCTCTGACTGATTTCAGATTAAGCAGGGCTAATAGTAACGTAGCAGGCAGAGATGCAGCTTTAGGTGAGGTTTCACTGTTTTTTATTCAGACTAGTTTTAATCAAATAGAAGGCAAGTTGCACTGTTTTGCTCTTCTGCAGTAGAGCATGTTGGCTGGCCTTTCCCTTGCATAATTTGTTAGGTGTTCACCAGTACAGGGAATGTACCAGTTCTCAGAAATGGAAAAAATTGATGTAATGGCATGACTTGTCTTATTGCTCTGGCATGATTTCTCAACCACAATTAGTTCTGAAAAGTTGCTTTGGGACCGATGACGTCTGCACAGTTGGGAAGCACGGACTTTGTTTGTTGAGGTTGAAACCATACTTTTTAGAGAAGCAAATTGTTTTTGGAATCAAGGTCTGACTTTGATTTTTCAGCTGGAATAACTTGTGTTTAGCAGGTGCTCTTCATGAAAATGATCCCCATACACCGGACAACATAAAATAAAACTGTCCAAGTCGCCTTTAAGAGGAATGATTTTTGCTTGTGGAAAACTACAGTGCAGATGTTGGTTTAAAGGACATGGGATAGCCTTTTCAGGTTGGAATTACCATTGAGTTACTCATTAAGTAGGAAGGGATTGTAGTGCAGCTTTAGAGCCATATTGTTCCAGCTTTACTGCAGAATGCAGAGACAGCATACAGTCCACGTACTGAAAACCAATCCTTCAGAGTGCACAATACTGATTCATTTAGAGGTCTGTGGTTGGATTTCCTCTAGTCTGGTGCGGCATCCACTTTGTGCGTATATTTTAGCACTTGCAATTTAATTTCTAGCATAAAGTTGAGTAGTTGCACCTAATTGGGGCCACAATTCAGGTGGAGGCATAACTCTTCAGATCTGTGCCCATAGCTCATGTTTGGGACAAAAGTTCCACCAGAGACAAGAAGGCTGGGCCTCAGCTTGGCTGAAAATACATTAAGGAGAATAAGAAATGTTTGAAATGTCAATTTGCCCAGTGCCAATGTGGCAGACTCAAAGCGGAGTTTCTGTTGGATTTGAAAATATTGAAAAAATATTCCTAAATGCTATAAAAATTACCCCTTTTAAAGGGACAATCTGTAAAAGTAACTACCGTGATTCTGATTTGAGTGTACAGCTTCCTCTGTCTGAGAAGAACAGAATGGCTGAGTAGAAACAGCTGTGAATGGACAGTGGTCAGAAGGAGGAACAGGTTTTTTTGGCAGAAACACTCCAGGATTTGAAAACTTCATAGACATTCTTAGAAGAAGCCAGTGAAATCAAAAGAATTAATGCCACAATGATTGGTAAACTCAGTCCTTTCCAGAGGAGCATGGAGAGCTGTATGCCCAGAACACTGAGGATTGAGAACACAGCAAGAGAAATCAAGGCGCTAAAAAGTGAAGTGTCATTCCACATGGAGAAAACTGGAGTATCAGCTCCAGCAGCTGAGTCTCTGGCTAGTCAAACACATGACTGAGTTTGTACTTATCGCTTTAAATAGGGACACATTATGAGGATGAAACAGCACAAAGGACCTAAAGACCCAACCTGCAAGTAGAGGTGAAATCATTGTTCCATTTCTGTACTTTGTAATAACAGGGAACTCTTACTTTTATCTCTTCAAATCACTTTATGACCATTAATCCTTACAACACTCCTGTGAGCTACTATATAAGACAAGCAATCGTGTATTCCTTGTAAACAAGACTGTTAGGAAGTTGCTACACTTAGGCTGGTCTACACTGTGCGTTTAAACTGAATTTAGCAATGTTAAACCAATTTAACCCTGCACCCGTCCACACAACGAGGCCCTTTATATCAATATAAAGGGCTATTTAAACCGGTTTCTGTACTCCTCCCTGATGAGAGGAGTAGCGCTGAAATCGGTATTGCCATGTCGGATTAGGGTTAGTATGGCTGCAAATCGACGGTATTGGCCTCCAGGGGCATTCCCACCAGTGCACCATTGTGGACCGCTCTGGAAAGCAATCTGAACTCAGATGCACTGGCCAGGTAGACAGGAAAAGCCCGCGAACTTTTGAATTGCATTTCCTGTTTGCCAGCATGGAGCTCTGATCAGCACAGGTGCGATGCAGTCCCAAATCCAAAAAGCTCCAGCATGGACCGTGCGGGAGATACTGGATCTGATCCTGTTATGGGGAGACAAATCTGTTCTATCACAGCTCCATTACAGAAGACGAAATGCCAAGCATTTGAAAAAATCTCCAGGCTATGAATGACAGAGGCCACAGCACAGTGCTGCATGACAAGCGTAACGGAAAGCCAAAGAATCAAATGGAGGGAGGGAGGGGGGACTGAGACTCCAGCTATCCACAGTCCCTGCAGTCTCCAAAAGCATTTGCATTCTTGCTGAGCTTCCAATGCCTGAAGGGTGAAAAAACATTTTCCCGGGTGTTTCAGGTATACAAAAGGCAAAATGAGCTCCATGGTTGCCATGCTATTGGCGTCTGCCAGGGACTCCAGGGAAAAAGGGCGCGAAATGATTGTCTGGTGTGCTTTCAGAGGAAGGTTGAATGAAACTGGTAATCTAGCCTCCAGTCAGACGTGACTTTAGCGTCCAATCTGGTCCTGTCCAAACCTGGACCTTAGCGTCCAAAGTCTGGGGCTTACCTGAAACTCCCCAAGCTCATACCAGCTTGGGATTTGGGCTGCCACCAGGTCAGAAATTTAATTAGAGAAGCCTGACCCCCTCTTTCCTCTCTCTGGTCCCCAACTTCCCTTGGTGGGACACCCAGATTCCAATGCCTTGGATGCTAGAAGCAGGGGAGAAACTCCTCTCCAGGCTGGCCAAAGAAACCGGTTCTCTGCTTCCCAGGAGATAAGCGGTCTCTACCCTCAGGACAATTGAGAGTGCAAAATGCCAACAGCTTGGCTTTGCGCTTCCCCGTGCCTGCTCTTTCCCTGAAAGCAATAGGAAAATAGCCCACAGCCTGGCTTTTCCCGTCCTTTTGCCTCCCTAGGAAAAGAAACTTCCACACGTTTTAAAAGAAAAGTTTATATAAAAAAAAAGAAAGAAATATAAACAATAATCTTGCATTAAGAAACTCAATACAGGCTCTGCTTATAAGAGATATGAAGAAACAGTCTGATTAAAAGATAGCCCATTAAAACCAGGTCCAACAAATCAACATACATGTGAATACACCACAAAGATCATCACTAGCCGAATACAATTACTTTGCGTTCTGGGTACTTACAGAGTTTAGAAGAACTTTAAGATAAAGATGGTTAGGAGGAAACCTTGTTTACTCACAGCGAGAAAACAACAAAGAATCAGCCATCCACATCTATTGTACACCCAAAGCTCCTCACAGCCGATTGCTTTGGGGTTTCCTTTTTGTACTCACAGACTTTTGGTATAATATTTAAAATAAGAAGGGAGTTAGGAGGAAACTTGTTTAACTCACACGCCGACGGAAACAAAAAAAGACACAGAGTTATCAATTCCCCCCGCCTGACTTTAAACAAGTCTAGTTCTCTGATTGGTCCCCTGGTCAGGTGTTTGGTTACCCTTTCCAGGTAAAAGAAACTTAACCCTTACCTTACCTATCTAGTTATGACAACAACATTTACCCAGAATCACCCGCGACACTGTTTTTGCATTGGGATCTCAACTCAGAATTCCAGTGGGTGGGGGACACTGCGGGAACTATGGGATAGCTACCCACAGTGCAACACTCCAGAAATCAACGCTAACCTTGATACATGGACGCACACTTCTGAATTAATGTGCTTAGTGTGGCCGCATGCACTCGACTTTATACAATCTGTTTTACAAAACCGATTTATGTAAAATCGGAATAATCCCGTAGTGTAGACATACCCTTAGGCTCAGATTTTATATAGATTTGAACATGAGACTAGAAACCACATGGTAGAGATGTGAACACACCACACGCTGAATTGCACATGTTTAGACGATTTTTGACCACCAGAATGATCATTCTTCATCATGAAGGATTTAGATTTTTCAGTGTTTCCCAACAATTTGGAAACATTTTCAGATTATCCTTGGCCAGACCAGAAGTTTATCCCAGGCAAATGCTTGGCGCTGCCAGGAGAACATCGGGAGAAAAGGAGATAAATCAAGATAAAATTCAAATTCAGATGAGAGCCTGGGACTTACACACGTGTATTGTTTGAATGTTCTTATTCAAAATGCTGATACCGTAGAACTGGGAGTATAAAACAAAGTAGTAAGTAAGTAAGTAAGAAGTAGATAAGAGCTACAACATATTACTGTGGAGAAAATGGGAAACAGTGGGAGCTAAGCCCTAGTCTGCACTACAGCTGCCGATCTATATAAGTGACGCAATTTGAGTTATGTTAGTAGCGTAACTCCAGTCGACATAGCTTAGATCTGCTTACTGTGGGGTCCATACTATGTTATGTCGACGAGAGACGCTCACGTCCCAACGTTGCTTCCACCTCTTGTTGAGGTGGTGTACAGAAATCGACAGGAGAGCGCTCTCCCATCAATTGAGCGTGTCTTCACTAGACCTGATAAATCGATGCCACTGCATCAATTGCAGCAGTGCAGATTTAGCTCTGTAGTGAAGACAAGCCCTAAGGTGGATAAAAGCGACTGTTTCTTGTGGAGAAGGGGTTTGTGTGGAGATGCAGTGAGAAGGGGGAAGGGGTTTTTGTGGTGGTTGTTGGGGTTTTATTTTTTTGCTGTTTGAGTTAGTTTATTATAGGGGTTCTCAAACTGGGGGGTCGGGACCTCTCAGGGGGTCATGAGGATATTACATGGAGGGGTCGCGAGCTGTCAGCCTCCACCTCAAACCTCGCTTTGCCTCCAGCATTTAGAATGGTGTTAAATATATAAAAAAGTATTGTTAATTTATATAGGGGGATCGCACTCAGAGGCTTGCTCTGTGAAAGGGGTCACCAGTACAAAAGTTTGAGAACCACTGGTTGTTTATTTGTTGTACTGTGGGTAAATAGGTGTAAGCAGACTGTGGGTATGTCTACGCTACGGGTTTATTCCGATTTTACATAAACCGGTTTTGTAAAACAGATTGTATAAAGTCGAGTGCACACGGCTACACTAAGCACATTAATTCGGTGGTGTGCATCCATGGTCCAAGGCTAGCATCGATTTCCGGAGCTTTGCACTGTGGGTAGCTATCCCGTAGCTATCCCATAGTTCCCACAGTCTCCCCTGCCCATTGGAATTCTGGGTTGAGACCCCACTGCATGATGGTGCAAAAACAGTGTTGCAGGTGATTCTGGGTAAATGTCGTCACTCATTCCTTCCTCCCTACCGTGAAAGCAACGGCAACATCATTTCGCGCCCCTTTTTCCTGGATTGCCCTGGCAGAATGGCATAGCCATCGGCAACCATGGAGCCTGTTTGCCTTTTATGTCACTGTCACCGATTGTACTGGAGCCGCTGACAGAGCGGTACTGCAGTGCTACAGCAGCATTCATTTGCCTTTGCAAGATAGCAGACAGCGGTTATCAGTTTTCTGTACACCTCCTCCATGCCATTGTAAATTGGGACGACCGCTGCGGTTGGTCAGTCGTTTTGTACGTCCACTGCTGTCATGGATGCTTTTCTCTGGCTAGAGATCAACCGGGGGGCGCAAAGGACAAAAATGGGAATGACTCCCCAAGTCGTCCTCCTTTATGTTGTATAAAAATAGAGTCAGTCCGCCTAGAATATGGGCAAGTGTGCTACGAGAACCAGTTGACCAAAGAGCTCAGTCCGCTCCGTGTCAGATTCCTGAAAGAAATAGAGCTAGATAGCCATTCTAGTGGGTGCCCTCTCAACAAACCCACCTGTTTGCTTCCTGCTCCCCCACCCTCCTGGGCTAATAACCGTTGCAGTGTCCCGCGCAGAGTGAAAGTAAATAAAAGAATGGCAGGAATAAGAACACACTTATTAGTGAGATAAAAAAGGGGAGGCAGCCCTCCAGTTGCTATGATAGTCCAGGTGGGACATTAAACGGTGCAGGGAGAGGAGCCCAGCATCCCGCTGCCTATGAAGCCAGGCAGTACAGAATCCTTTCTTAGACATGAAAGGGGGGGGGCGATGGAGCTCACCCCAGTTGCTATGATGAAAAGACG
>NC_133769.1:215583190-215611677 GCF_003597395.2 Chelonoidis abingdonii | reverse complement strand
ATGGTAATACCGATTTCAGCGCTACTCCTCTCGTCGGGGAGGAGTACAGAAATCGGTTTAAAGAGCCCTTTATATTGATATAAAGGACCTCATTGTATGGACGAGTGCAGCGTTAAATTGGTTTAACGCCGCGAAAATTGGTTTAAACGCGTAGTGTAGACCACGCCTGTAAAGATGTGGAGGTTTATAAAGACTTTTTGGCTAGCTGATTTATGATAACCAAATTGCTCCCAAATGGCATAACCATGCTTGACCAAGTAAGTGACAATTAAATCTTTGTAGCATCCTATACCACCACATATGTTGTTTATACTGTTTACTCAAGATCCTTAATTCTTTTTTCCTAGTCTCTCTCTGTTTTTCCTGCCCTCCCCTCATTAAGTACATTTGTTATCAGTGGAGCCATTTGTATGGGCAAATCTTAGTATATCCAGAAATGCTGTACAAAGTCCGTTTATATAAAGGCTTGCCCCTTTTATGACAGGCTCTGTGAAATACACAAGTTTATGTGATGGTAACATGACCCCTTAAAGGTATGAAACAGCATTTGGGCAGTGCCAAAGAGAAATAAATAGCCTGAAGGTCAGAAGATGCACACACATGTAATCTGAATTTCAGTGGAAAGCCAGCCTGTTGCTTTCTGCAGGCTGGATTTGAGTAAATTTGTCTCTTTAAATGTTCATCTTGTGAAATAAACATGTTGCCATATCCTGGGAAGTACTGTAAAGCTGAACATTGTCATTACTGGAAGTGCATACAGCATCTCTGAAACACAACAAACTTCATCGATATTGGGAGTTGTCTACTACGTTTTATGGCATTTTATTTGTCAGAGTTCTGCTTTAAAATGACATCTCCTCCTCCTGCCCTTCCCTTCATCCCAGAAATCTAATGCAGGAAGAAAGTTGTGGTGGGGGATGATTACAATAGTGATCTGTGGCCCAAATTTGGTATCAGTCAGGTTTTAAAAGAGAGATTATGTACTGCCTGCTCTCCCCTTACAGCTCCCAGTCTGCTTCCGTAACCCCTGCCCCTGACCGCCCCCTGCCACTCCCTCCCCGGGACCCCTGCCTCCATGTTTCCCACCCTGATCCCTATCCATACCCCCGCCTCCTGACCACCACCTCGAACTCCCCTGCCCTCTATCCAACCCCCCCGCTTCCTGCCCCCTTACTGCGCTGCCTAGAGCAGTGGTGGCTGGCAGTGCTACAACCACGCCAACCAGAACACCAGGACAGGCAGCCACGCCACCACACAGTTCAGAGCACCGGGTCAGGCAGAGGCTCTGCAGCTGCGATGCCCGGACGCCCAGAGCATTGCGCCGGCGGTGCAGTGAGCTGAGGCTGTGGGGGAGGGACAACAGCAGGGGAGGGGGCAGGGGCTAGCCTCCTGGGCCGGGAGCTCAGGGGCCGGGCAGGAGGGTCCCACGGGCTGGATGTGGCCCACAGGCCATAGTTTGCCCGCCTCTGTTCTATTACCTTTTGAAACCTAAGATCATAACTCATTTGTGTATGTATGTTTACCTGCTTTAACTTTGTAAATAAGTCTTGTTTCCTTTTTAATAAATCTGCATATAGTTTATTGTAGGATTGGCTACAAGCATTGTGTTTTTTGTGAGATCTGAGGTGCAATTGACTAGTCCTTTGGGACTGGGAATAATCTGAATATTTCTGTGATTCTTGGTCCAAAGGACCATCCATTTCTAAGATAGGCTCACCTTGGTGGCGAGATAGATCAGCGTATCCAAGGGGACCGTCTGTGACTCCATGTTAAGGCTGTTCTGGTTCCTGAGGACTTTACACTTAATAATTAATTGGTGAAAACTAAGTATAGGACAATCCTGCTTCTTAACAGTCTGCCCTGTTGACACTCTCTTGACACACTCTTGAGCCGCTAAAGGACTGCCTTTGTGATAGATGGTGCCTTACGTCGAGAATCACAGCAATATTTAGGTTATTCCCAATCCCAAAGGATCAGTCACTTTCCCCTAGATTAATTACACCCTAGATCTCACATCAAAGACAATGCTTGTAGCTAATCCTATAACAAACTATCTAAAGATTTATTAACTAGGAAAAGGAAATAAGTTATTTACAAGGTTAAAGTAGGTAAACACACACGCATCATTGAGTTACTGTCTTAAGTTTCAAAAGTAAGATAGGCTTCCATAAGCCGTCCCTTAGCGCTTCCCAGGCTAAACCCGAGTGATCTCCTGCTTATGCCTAGAAAACATTGCCCTTGAGTCCAAACAGCATAGCGATGCAGTTTCTTCTTGTTAAGGGTTTTTATCCCATTCCAATTCTCTGACCTGCCAATTCAGCTGATGGGAGAAACGCCTCTTTATTGGGGGCAGAGAGCAAACAACAAAGTCTTTTGTCTTCTGATGATCTACAATAGTGCGTCTAGTGGTGATGGGCCTTATTTGTTGGGCAGAAGGTAACACCTCCTGTTGGAGACTAGTATTTCACACTGGTTAGTGCTTATATCATCTGCGTCATCTCACTGCTTAGTGTTCCTCCCCAGTCTGGTGATTTACAGTTACAGAGCATACACGTAAATATTACCTGATAACATGGGATGCAGATGATATAAGTGAGATTAATGCATCCAGCCCCTTACAAGCATTTCATAAAGTCTAATCATATTCTTAGTATTGCTAAAATAATTATTAGAATTATAACACATAGGTGAGGGACGCTGATTCCAGCTATGCATTTGTCAGTGTTCGTTTGAGACAAAGGCCCCCTTGGCATAAGCTGGCACCTGGTCTGCCAGTGTAACTCTGACAACTGCAGAGATCTCACAGTGGTGGTCTAAGACCTTGTAAAAGCGTTTGATGAATATGTGCAATTTAACAATTTCTCAAATAGCGACTCTTGCTTACTCTGGACACAGCTAACGTCCTGCTGAGGGGGAAAATAACATCCATCTCATAGTACCAAGAAAATACAGCAAAATTGGATGTGCACGCAAAATTAGCCATTAGAAGATCAGTGAGGAGCTGATTAGGGTCTGGGGAGGAATTAGTTTAGTGAAAATAAATAGGTCCGAACCCACGATCAGCATTGCTTAGTGTTTTTACAGTGAAAAAGATAATAAAGCACAGAAGGAACTATTGTGTCAACTGAGGAAAAAGAAATAAACCCAGAAATACCACAAGCATTAAAAAGTAATGGGAGGGACAGCCACAACCCAGAGCCCACTGGGAACATTTTGTTCTGTTCTTTATGTCTACGTTTCTGTAACTCTGTGGGAAACACATGTACAACTCCCCAAAAGTGAGACTGAGTTAAAACAAAAATCACAGCAGGAAGTAGCAACGGCAGCCTCAGTGGCCCTTGGAGTGGTAAAGCTGCAGCACATTGATGGTCTCCCAATAGGATTTTACAAACTGCCATGTTGATAATATCACCCCCATAGTGACTGGAGTATTGGGCTGTAACGCACAGCCAGATAACACCAACCTCGCTATTTGCCCAAGGGAAGGAGGGCTCCTGAGTGAGTGCTCAAGCTACAGCCTAAACTCCCTTCTTTAACATGGACCTAAAAATATTTGTTAATAGTTACAGTGTCAATAAGGTGAGTTGTTGATATAGGGAGGGATTTCCAAAGCTGAGATGGGGATTTGGATGGCCAAATCCAATTAATTTCAAAATCCCACCTGAAAAGATCAAGTACTGGAGGTTGTATCAGGACCATGTTGGGTGCGTCATCCATGACCTGCACTCCGTCTCGTTTATACCTGAGCTAAGATTAATACTGTCACCTGATGCTAAAAATGCATTATACTAGTTAGAGTTCATGGGAGTTAAGGCCATTTTATAAAATGAATCTTGACAATGTGAGACTTGAGCAATGAATCTTGACAATATGAGACTTGAGCAGCACTGCTGATTGCTGGATCTTGCCCAAACATCTTTCTGCTTAATAGGGCACATGTTTGTGACACACCCTGTCCTAATCAGCATCTCTTTAGAGCCCTGATAGGGTATGATTCAGACATCTCCAGCATTTTAATAGGAAAAGGTGGTGATGGTGGGAATCTAATCTAGCCACATGCACACATTGATGTGCTTCTGTTTTTCGCCAACCCAAATGTCCTCATGCCAATAGTATGAAATGTTGTGGCAACTAGAACAGTATGACTGGACTGAAAGCTGATATTGCTACATTTTACATTCCAGATTAGCAGACATCACTATGAAGTAAGTGATGCGTTGCTGAGTTGTCCTTTTCACAGTGACGTCCCAAGATTTTCAACATTTAAGGAGGCATAGTGCTCTTAAGCATATGTGTATACATTCGTTCTCGAGGGTTATAAATACTCACTCTGGGAAGTAACACAAGTTTGGGATAGTGTAGGGACCAAACAATCACCTTGGTGGGAAAGATGAATGTTGTTACAATGATCACTATACAGGGAGCCTTAATTATGTAGTAAACTAATTAACAATCCTGAGTGTAAGTTTTTAAACAGAATAATGAGCTAGTTTGGAAGGGTAACCAGCCAGGGGATAGGTAAGTGGACTCCATGTGGTTCAAAGAAGAAAGGAAGGCTTTCATTGCTAATAAGTTTTGTCCACATTCTGAAATCCATTACATTGATATCCTTCACATGCAGTAGATAGAAATGTTCAAAGGGAACTGCATGGTGCCCCTAACTTAAAGGATGCCCCAACAGGCGCAAATGAATGAGATGGATCAGTTTTGACACACTACTCTGTGGCAAAAATGTGTTTGTAATTATTTGAAACAAAGTAAAATGGTTGATGTTTCAGCAGCAGTGTCTCTTCACGTCTGCAAGTGGTTATGAACTGTAACAATCTTTATATGCTCAAAATTGATAGACCACCACAGCTATGAAAAGTGTGGTTATTAATGTGATTGGTATATGCAGAAAAATATTAATAAATTATGATGGTCAAATGAATAAATTACCAGAAAGTTATAAAAACCCATCTCCTATTCCAGGGATCCATTTCCAATAATCTCCTACTACACCTCTACCTTGATATAACACTGTCCTCGGGAGCCAAAAAATCTTACTGCGTTATAGGTGAAATTGCATTATATCGAACTTGCTTTGATCCACCAGAGTGCGCAGCCCTGCCCCCCCGGAGCACAGTTTTACCTCATTATATCCGAATTTGTGTTATATCAGGTCGCGTTATATTGATGTAGAGGTGTAATTTGTTATTCTCACTGTTGTGCATATTGTGCACATTTTAAGGAACAAGTGAGGGTTGTAAGTTGAGTGAAGTCTGAGTGAGAAGAATTACATGGCAGTGAGAACCACCTAGATCGTCAGCTCTTCATTTCCAAATGTCTTAACTTTATTTTTGAAATTGTATAACTTCTGTAAAGAAAGGGAAATGTAGGTTTGGGGCATTAGCTGGACCACACTTCAACGCACATTTAACTCTGACTCTTATTAATAAAGTTGCATGTTTAAGAACGTATGTTTAATTAAAATGTCAGCTGTACGTACTCACTGTGGGATCTAGAAGTTACGTTACTTGCTGTCCTGGTTATTCAGAATCATCAGTAATAAAGGTACTGCCGTACAAATTCTGCCTTTCATTATCCCTATGCCAGTCCCCCATATCTTTCAGTGATGTTGCTCATTAGTAGTAACAAGCCCAGGGATCTGTTCTAGGTCCAATGTTATTTAACATCTTTATTAATGGCCTGGATGTAGGTATAAGAAGCATACTGATCAAGTCCTCAGATGACACAAAGCTGGGGACGGCATACACTTTAGGGGATAGAACTTAAATTCAAAAGGATCTTGATAAACTGGAGAACTGGGCTATAAGCAACAAAGACAAATGTAAGGTGCTACGTTAGGGAAGGAAAACCAAATACACAAATACAGAACAAGGGCTAACTGGCTTGTCAGCAGCACTGCTGAGAAGGATCTGGGAGTTGTGGTGGTTGACAAGCTCGACATACGTCAGCAATGTGATGCTGTTGCAAAAAAAGAAATGCAGTTTCAGGTTGCATTAACAGAGGCATAGCATACAAGTCACAGGAGGTGATAGTACTGCTCTGCTTGGTGCTAGTAGGCCTTAGCTGGAGAGCTGTGTCCAGTACTCCAGTCACCAATGTATAGAAAGGATGTAGAGAAACTGGAAAGGATCCAGAGGCGAGCGACAAAGATGATCAAAGGGATGGAACACAAGCCATATGAGCAAAGGCTGAAGGAACTGGATAGCTTTTCATTTCAAAAAGAGGAGACTAAGGGGAGAGGAACATGATAGCGGGCTTCAGATACTTAAAAGGCTGCCATAAAAAAGATGGAGAAAAATTGTTCTCTCTTGCCACAGAGAGCAGGACAAGAAGTAATAGGCTACAGCATAGCAGATTTAGATCAAATCTCAGGAATAGCTTCCTAACAGTGAGACCAGTAGGCCAATGGAACAGGCTGCTTCTGGAGCTTGTGGAATCTCCTTCGCTGGTGGTTTTCAAAAGGATCCTGATAGCCATCTGTCTTGGATAGTTTAGAGACAACAAATCCTGTGTCTTGCCAGGAGGCTAGACAAGACCCTTGCAGTCCTTTCTAACCTATGGTTCTATGATTCTATAACCAAGTGAGATCTTGACATTAGAATTCAGTCAATAACTTGATACATGTGCCAGAATAGGATTCAACTCACTCTCCCTCAGCTTTGCTGACCAGGGAGTGCAAACAGGAGTAAAAAGTAGTGAAAACATATTTAGTTACCAAAGTAGGCAGATGGGACTCTGATTACAAACAGGAGGAAGATCTGATGAAGATGGAAGTGCCATTTTTACACCACTTTTCAGATTAGAGCTTGACTTAAGATGTGGTAGTAATTCTGGGGGGTTCGTAATAGCTCAGGAGTGTAAACGTTTGCTTTCCTATAACATAACAGCACATTTCAGTTTTCTAAAAAAGGTACCAAAGATTCCATTTGGCAAAGTCACTATGTATCTAGGGTGACCAGACAGCATGTTTGAAAAATCAGGATAGGGGTTGGGGGGTAATAGGAGCCTATATGAGAAAAAGCCCCAAATATCAGGACTGTCCCTATAAAATTGGGACATCTGGTCACCCTATATGTATCACAATGACTCTTAACTCCTTGTCTGTTTTTTTTTCCCCGTCAAATAGTTGATTGGAATGCTGCTGGCATGCTGTCTGTCCCGATTTATCACTGCCAATCAGTATGAGATGGTGTAACAAGGTGAACCATTATCTCTTTGTATACAGTGTGCTGGCCATAAGGTATTTCAGTAGCCATGCTCTGCTGTACATTTGTTCATGATAGTAGATTTTGGGTATCTTATGTTTTTATCAAGAATGGGGCCTTTAGCTGTGGGTTCTGCCTCCCTCCACCCCAATATTTTGCCTGGTGGAAAGAGAGGAATTGCAGCATTGCTTGAACATATAATTTATGAATATTTTGTTACCTCTGAATTTATTTTTTTTTAAAAAAGAAAAAGTTCTATTGTGAAGCTTGTTAGCAGCTAAAACAATTCATCTCTTTTTCTCTCTCCTTCCCTAGTCTTTCAGAGATGTGAAATACAGAGCCTCTCTCAAAATCAGGAACTGCAGCAATCTAGGAAGACTTTAAAGAATGTTAGAGCACACTCTCTCGCACATGCGAGCATACACACACTCCCCCCATCTTCTAAACTCTGTACCATGTGTAGTGTACCATTCCGTGAAGTACTATGGCACCACCAACAGTAGCTTGAACCATTCAACATCCAGTACTGTGCACTCCATCTTAAAGGCTCTGCATATGATGGCACTGTATGTATGTTCTTGGTCATACAGTAGTTGCGTTGTACGTGAACAAGGGTAATCCATTAACAGCATCGATCAGGCTGTGCATGTAGTGACTGGAGGGCAAAATTAGCCTTTCACCATGGGTAATAAGTGTTGCACACGTTCATTTAAACCAGTATATGAAATATATATTCTTTTGCTTTACTAAATCTTAGTTTCTTGTTTTGTTTACTGCTTTACTAAGGTTTTCCTCTTCTCGCCACAAATGCCCCCGTCCCCCAAAACACAAGAAATCAGTAATATAACATAAAGATACTTGAAAAATAATGCTATAATGTTGTGCTTGAAGGGAACTGTTATTCCTGATGTTCTACTAATCTTTGATTCTTATTCAATGTTGTATGCCTAGTGCGTATGCCAGTAGACTTTGTCTAGTGCATTTTGCCTCTGAACCTGAACCTGTGTAATACTGTTATTAAGCTGTGTTGTTGCTTACTGTGAAGGCAGTAATTTTGCTTCTTTTATTTTTTTATTAGATACCTCTGAACTAATCAAATTGTGCTGTAATGCGGCCTTCATCCTTTTTTCTATTTTCTTTTTTTCCCCATTGATGTTACAGCCACCAAATATATTCTCAAATCAATCAAAACAAAAACAAGCATACAGAATATTTTAGGGGGAAGCAAAAGTTTAAAACCTTTTTAAAAAAAAATAGGAATTTTTTAATAATGCCTCTGTCTAGCATGCCAACAAGAATGCGTTGATATTGTATTTGTGAGATATGTATTAATAAATGGAACTATTACAGATTTCTATCTGCTTCACTTTTGTTCTTCAGTCCTAACACAACTCTCAGGGAGAAGTAAAACAGAGAGGGCATCATTATTTAGAATTATGTGTATTTTAAGTTGTGACTTGCTTATGAGGCAAATAAATATTGCCTTGGAAGGAGGTAGTAGCTGAAATTGTTTCAAACTTTTGGCGAAGCAAACTGTGGAATAAGTGGAAGGGTTTTCTTTGGGCTGAACACATACCCTCTGCTTCACAATTACTCCTTTTGTGGCTGGTAAGAAAATCTACAGTGTTCAATGATCCTGGTCCTTTATGCTGCACACTATTATGGTGTTAGGAATTCCCTTAGGTTTGTTTTTACATAGCACTGACTCTGCGACCTTTGTGGAAAGGTATGCACTTGTCTCTCGGCCTTGGAAGGGTCTCTCTCCATGTGAATATATGGAGAATTTAGGGCCTGACACAAAGCCCATAAAAGTCAGTAGTAGTTTTCCATTGACTACGATAGGCTTTGGTTTGGGCACTAAACCCCCTTAATCTAAAACCCATTGAAATCAATAGGAAGACTCCCATTGATTTTGCTAGGCTTTTGTTCAGGCCTTAAATCGGTAATTTACCTGCAAGTTGAGAAGACAATTTAGCCCCCTTTGTTACTTGGGTAAACAAGCAAAATAAAGGAGGAAAGCTGTAGCATATGTGGGCATAAACTTTCAAGCCTTTCTGAAAAGTACCATCAAATACATGAAGTAATTGCGCAGTGCCTCAGCCCTACATTGCAGACCCAGCGATGAACAGCAGTCTCTTTAAACTATAAAGGCATGTCTTTCTGTAAAGCTTAATAACAGCAGAGGCGTTCAGTATTGTGCATGCATATACAACCCCCAGAATTACATGTGCCTTTGCTGTGTACCCTTTGCATATGCACCCAGGTATGGAAACTCTTTTGCTCTGACTAAATTCCAGGAAGATAAAACACCACTGAGTGACTTGCAGGTAGTGCAAAAATATAGCTGGTTATTGTCTCAGAGCTGCCATGCTGACCGGTTAAGGGCTGAGTTTGAACCTAGATAACACACATTAGGCTTTACTCAAACAAGTTGCAAAATGCCACAAACTGAAGTCCAAGTGCAGGGTATTATTTTTGGTTTCCACATCCCCTCAGCTGAAAGAATAAGGGAACATCTGGACAGATCTTAGATTAAACAGACATATGTGTTAAATGTATGCTCTGGCTGCACCTTCACAAAAGCACTGGTACTGCTATAAACACAACCACCAGGACTCCTTGGCAGAATACAGACCCTCCTTCTGCCTCTTGCTTGTGTTTTCTTTCCCCTTAGCAGCAGGGACACTAGACTCCCTAATTAGTATGGAATAAACCATTCGAAGCATGTTTTAAGTGAGATCTCCAGGAGAATCCTGTAGACTGCAGCTCATTACACTGCCTACTCTGGTGCCTGCATTGGGGATCAGACTCTGATACCAAGTTCTAAGCAGGGCTGGTGCAACCATTTAGGCGACCTCGGCGCTGGATTTGGGGGGCGGCATTTTCTTCGGCAGTGACCGCGGCGGCCGGATCTTTGGCCTCCCCAGTCACCGCCAGCGTTTAGGCGAAGGGAACTGGGGCAGGGAAGCGTGGGGAGGGTCGCCTGCAGCAAGTAAGGGTGTGGGGGTGGCACATAGGGGAACTCCCCACCCCAGCTCACCCTTGCCCTGCCTCCTCCCTGAGCACGCTGTGGCTGCTTCACTTCTCCCACCTCCCAGGCCTGTGGCGCCAATCAGCTTAGGCACCGCAAGCCTAGGAGGCGGGAGAAGAGAAGCAGCGACGGCATGCTCGAAGTGGAGGCAGAGCAGGGGTGAGCTGGGGCAGCGGGTGGGGAGCTGCCACAGAAGGGCTGCCTCAGGGCGGGGGCTCAGGGATGGGGGAGGGCGCAAGGTGGAAGTCGCCTAGGGAGCAAAACATTCTTGCACCGGCCCTGGTTCTAAGCCAGTGGTGACAGAGGAGCCCGAAGATGGCTCAGGTGTGTGCATGCATACATGGTCTCTAGCAGCATGCGCTGCTTTTCAGCATTCGCTGCCAATAAATCCATTGTGGGGTATTGATGTTGGCTGGAGTGATCCCTGCTCTCTCATCCAAAATTAAAGGCAATCGTAGTAGTAGCAGTGCTGAGGAATGAACAGGCATGCAGGGATACATAAAGGAAACAAAACCTGAAAAGACCTTAAAAACTCACTGGCACCTTCAGCTTTATTGGGGTGGGAGCTTGCACTTTGGGGGGGGGGCAGAACTTGGTGTCAATCTCTAACCATAGATCATTATTTTTACTGATGTGATCCATTGCTGAGAATAAAGCTGATCTTCACTCTCTTTCTCTTGCTGTATTTGACTGATGCTTGTAACTCCCATTAGCTATGCCTTGGCCTTGAGTCTCAATCTGCGCTTTCCGGTGGCAGTGTCTGCTCTGCTTCAGCTCCAGCCTTGCTTTACTTGGCACCTATCACTAAACAACAGAATTTCTAAGTTAAGATTTATTTGTCAGCAGCTGAAGTTATGTGCCACTTTCCCTAGTAACAGCTGCTTTCCCTGCTACAGCTTGGTTCTGGGGTTTTGGTTTTTTTTAAGGGTAGGGGGAACTGTGTGTGTGTGTGAGAGAGAGAGAGAGAGTCGAGATGAGGTAAGATAGGTAGGTGTGTGTGTGTGTGTGTGTGTGTGTGTGTGTGTGTGATTGTGTGTGTGTGTGTGTTTGTGTGTGTGTTGAGATTGGGTTAGTGTTTATTACTACGGTCCACCATATCATAGGGGGGGGGGGTGTGTGTGTGTGTTGAGATGGGGGTAGTGGTTATTACAACGGTCCACCATATGCTCAGACCTTTCTGAGAAATTCCGCGGACGCTTCCTATGTGTAATCTCAGTCCAATGGCTGGTGTGTCTATGTTGTTTTGTTTTGTTTTTCTTTTTAATTCCTTCAGCCATTTTTAAGCTGTGAAAGGGTGAAATCCCCTCCCCCACCCCCTTCATTTTATGAAAATGTAACGATACTTTAGCTCACAAGTAGCTGAAATTCAGCATCTGACAATGTGAGCTTGACTAGCCGTTTCTCGGAAGAGCTGAGAATCGGAGAGGACAGAGCTACAAGAATGTTCACATTCATCAATGGGCACGGACATTAGTAACTTTGGCTAATGTTGGAAACTATAAAACGAAGTTCTACACTAAGGACTAAATCCTGCTTGGCTCATTTGCACAAGTAGTTCCCTTAACTTTTCTAGCTGGCAAATTACTGCACCTCTAGAGCCAGAAAAGAACTTACAAAACGGGGTTTCTGGCTTCCATCCCCCCAACCCCAAAACCAGAAAATTACATAAAAATCAAAGGTATTCTTGATGTTCTGCACTATGGTATTTATTTAAATACATGTGTGTATATAATACTGAGAGAGGAGAAACCTGTATATTTAAACAGGATACTCATTAACATTTGTCCTGAAGCTAAGTTGCCTTCTGCTCAGTTTTGCTGGGTCTCTATGGTCTGTGCTGGTTCAGGAGGAAGGACGATGCATTGTTCTCCTCAAGCACAGTCTGTGGATTGTGCTCTTTGCAGCTTCACGATCCATCAGGCAGGCCTGGCAGCAGCTGCAGGAAGTCAAACACTGGAAATGACTGACTGTGCGTTTGAGCAAATTGAGGGCAATCAATTAAAAGCTGGATTTTGCATAAAGACTGGAACTGCAAGCAGACCAACTTTCCTTCGTTATTGACATCTGCCTTTCCTTGTACCCGCCACAGTGCAGAGAAGAGGAATCAGTGTCCTAGCTTTTGTTTGGGCCCTGTCACTAGACTGCTGTGTATTTGCTGTCTCATTTGTTTCCCTGTATTAATTTTTCTATTATAAATTATATGTGCTCCACATTCAAACCTGGGAAAGTTCGGAGCAAGATCCAAACGTTGCAGCTTCACCTCAACTCTACTGGGTTTTTTTTTTAAAAAAAGCACCCTTTATTTATATTGCCCATGCAGTTCTGTGTTGGTGAACCTCCAGCTAAAAGGGAAGATGAACAGCTGCCTTCAGAGACCAGGTCATTCTTCAGCTCAGCCTGTGGGGAGCTGTCTCTCTCTGTTAGGAACAGTAGTTTCCTTGCTGGAGCATTCCCTTGGCTTTTGATAGCTCTGAGTTTGGCATGCTGAAGTCTGCTCCTTTTATGCCAGCGCAGCCCACTGCTTCTCTGCTCTGCTCTGCAGCAGAACAATGTTTGTGGTTTAATTAATGTGAAGAATACCAATACAATTTCTGCATAAATGCTGGGCAGCTTTCATGTAACTTCTCTAGGGGGATTTGTTTTTCAGGCTATGGAAATGCTGTTTACAAGCACAGTTTCCTCGTATTCCCCCCTGCTTTCCCCAGTAGTGTGTGCTTGATTTGTTTCCAATTTGCAGTAAGCCTGGTGTTCTATTAGTGGCTTTGCTTCGTGTATGCAGTAGAATGTGCACTTTCTACCTTGTCCGTCAGCCACATGATATACGGGGACAGCTCCTGCATACCTCATCACTTAGAATTCAGTGGGACTTTTGGTACACAGAGGATTAGAGAATCAGGCCAGATCCTGCAGTTTTTATTCTAGGAAAACTCCCACAAAAGTCAGGACAGCAGCTGTAAAAAGGTAAGGACTACAGGATCTTCTTCAGACAGCTCTAAAAATGTATCCTGTCTTTCTACAGCACCCCTCCCCCAATCACCTGAGTATTTTAGTCAAGCAGGAAATTTGAACCAACAAAGAATCAAATCAGGTGGCCTTTTAAGTTCATTTCAGTCAAAGTTGTATCTTGCTCTGATTGAAGAGTGATGCTGAATTAAGGGTCATCTCTGACAGGCACAACAGCTTGCAGCGAAGGAATCCCAGAGGGGATTTGGCCCACCAACAGTCCTGGTCTCCCACTGCTATAGGATTTTTCTGCCCAAAGGAGAAGGGAGATTGGGCTGCGAACATCTTCCCTGTGATTCACTTGGTTAGGGGAGGAAGTGGATCACACCAGCCTCCTCTCACATTTCCTACTGATCAAGGGCTGTTTGGGCCAAGATGCTGATGCTGAGTGATGGGGTGCCACGCCACTGAACTGGATTTGAATTCTGTTTCCATTTCAGTGATGCATGCGCTTAACTTTAACCATGTGCGTAATCCCATCCCTAGCCAACAGCGCACTTCAAATAGGTGCTTAAGTGCTTTGCTAAGTCAAGGGGAATTGCTGGGCTACCATCAACCTCTCCAGAGATCCTGCTTGTCTTGGTGAGAGGGTGTCAGACTGCGCTGTCTATGGCCTCCTTGGGGGAACTTGTTACTGGCGGTGGGCGGAGTTCTTTCAGCACATATCTTCTATTTTCACAACCTGGTACTGGGCTTATTCTAATGCTGCTCCAGTCTCTAAGCTTTCCACAGATGAGCAAAGTGCAGGAAACAGAGAAATAATCAATTTCTGATTAAAAGTAAAACCAAATGATTTTGTAAATGCAGGTCCCTCCCAGGCTGCAATAATCTTGCTGTAGGTTAACATGGCAGCCATGTCTGCGGAAATGAAGGGGCCATTAATAATTTTGCAAGCGGAGCAACAGTGATAAAAATAGCTGTGCCGTTTTCAGATGGTCCAAGGAGATACTGAGAAGCTGTTACTGCAGAATAATAGGCTAAAACAAATCTAGTGTGACTCCAGGCAGGAATCAGTCGATCCTACCTGCTGCTCGTTGGGTGTAAAGTGCACGCCTATGCAAAGGCCCTATGCACCACTTGCACCTAACTTTGAGAGATCCCGTGGGACTTATATAGTGCATGGACCTTGCTCTGGCCCTCTGCACAGGGGTGAATTTCACCTCAAGGGAAAGTCTTGGAGTATTTTACAGAGGTTAATATTAGTGTGAACATTTTCAGCTACAGAAAGCAGTTGATCTTAATGGTTATGTTCACTGTAGGCAGTGACATGCTGTCTGGGAGCTGGGGTGAGTGCTGGACTATGCTGATGAACACAGCCTGTATGTATAGGTTTTGCCAGTGGCATTGCTTTACCTTTGACCCAATCCTGCAGGCCTTATTCAGGCAAAGCTCCCATTATAATGAGTTCTGCCTGGCTCAGGAGTGCAGGATCAGGCCCACGATGTCTAGCCAGAAAGAATTGGTTCTCCGCACCGTTTAGCCCACTATTTCTTTACACTAGCATCAAAATGGAGCTCTATCATCAGGGCAGGGAGGGAACCTGGTTGGAACCCGTTTGCAGCCCATTTGTACTGTGGTTCTCAACCAGAGGTATGGATACCCCTGGAGGTACACAGAGATCTTCCAGGGGGTACATCAACTCGGCTAGATATTTGCCTATTTTTACAACAGTCTGCATAAAAAGCACTAGTGAGTCAGTGCAAACTAAAATTTCATACACACAATGACTTGTTTATGCTGCTCTATATACCATCCACTGACATGTAAGTACAGTATTTATATTTCAATTGGTTTATTGTATAATTATATGATAAAAATGAGAAAGGAAGCAATTTTGCAGTCATAGTGTGCTGTGACACTTCTGTATTTTTATGTCTGATTTTGTAAGCACGTCATTTTCAGGTGAAGTGAAATTGAAACTGGAAGGGGTACAGTAGTCTGGATGGGTTGAGAGCCACTGCTCTAGGGAGGCAAGACATTGGACTGGGAACCAGCAGCAGGGATGCTGCTTCTGGCTTGGTCACTAACCAGCTGCATGACCTTGGGCAAGTCACTTCATTTCTGTGTCTGTTTCCCCTCCGACCCAGTGTCTGTTTACATTGTAGCTTTTCAGGACCGACACGGCCACATTATGCATATGTCCTGTGCCTAGCACAATGGGGTGATACAACAGTACGCTAATGAACTGTGCTCAGGCTTCCCAACCTCTACATCTAGTCCCTGCTAGCTGCGGGGGAAGGATGCTGAGATCTGCCAGTGAGCCAAAGCCCACCTGCCTCTCTTCGGGGGTCAATGTTCCAAGATCTCTAAGCTGGAGAGTCAGTAATGTTCAAGTTATTGGCATTAACAATTCTCAGCAGCAGCAGTTGCCACTTCTGAGTGTTTATGTTCTGCAAAGTTCTATTTCAGCCACTTACTCTTAAAATGAGAGATCCATAATTATACCACGTGTGGTTTTGTCACTGATTGTGCTGGCTTATTATCCAGTTACAATAATTGAAAGACAGCAAATCACAGTGCCATGCACAGAGTTGTATAATATGTAGTCATCACTGTGGTAAATAAATGGCATCACATTTGGAGTTCTGGATTGACCTGGCATCACTGACTTAGAGTTATTGCAATATGGAAATATATCATAAAAATTAGATCTTGATGTGTGGATTTATAGATTACAACGCTGCCTTTTGCAGCGAGAACATGCTTCCTCCTACAGATGTGCAGTATCCAGTGAAATCTCTGCAGGCTCTTCCTACCAGCTGGGCTAAATTTGGAAGAAAAAAAATTGGCGCCTCCTTTGGCACATCACATTGCACCAATTTTTGTCACAAACAGCCAATGCGTTATGGTGATCAGCTTTCATTGTCCTGTTGTAGTTTTAGATGTTTGGTTGCTGCAAACTGATGCAATAGATGCCTTGACAAGGTAGGGACCGTGGAAAAGCTTTAAGCTTTGGGTTCTGCTCTGCATTAGCAGCAGTACAGCTGTTATTCCTTTCTCAGCCACAGCTGTTTATACACCTAAATGACATTGAACACTCCTTGCTATTTTGGAGTTCTTGGGTGTGTATGTGTATATGTTGACATACATGTTAAGAACGGCCATACTGAGTCAAATCAAAGGTCCATCTATCATATTTTGTACAAAATGTATCATAATCCTGTAAAGGGATGAACATAAGGCTATAGATTGTCACTGGCTGTCACAGTGAAAAGCTAATCCTGAAAACTATCCCAACTCAGCTAGACTGAAAATCAGCATTGTGCGTGGGTCGGACTGGGGGTAGGGGGCAGCACAAGACCTCTCCACACTTACAGTCACCTAACCCAGACATTCTTGCTCTGTTTTCTACTGTTCTAGGTTGAGGTCCTACCACAGATGTTCATAGTGCTTTGATTGGAATGGCCATTGTACACCATTATTCGTTTTGTAATCTGATTTGTAAATAAATCACCTGATCAGGAAAACTGATTTGTGCTTTCATTGATTGGTAGTATCTCGAGGCCCACAATTCTTTGTGAATTTTTTTTAAATTGTAGTCAAACTTACTCTTTACATAGAATTCTCTGAGCTCCATAAGCATCTTATTCCAAATAGTCTATATTGAATCCACCGGTATGTCATCTCAGATATGAGTCCTGACTTCATCACATCCTTCTCAATTTACCTGGATACAACTTTCAGCAATGACAGGGCCAAACTCATCTGCCATCACTCACTTGGGGTCAAGGTCACCTCTGTGCAGGGAGTCAGCATAAACCCTATGTACCACTTATGTCCCAGTTGCATGGAGTTCCACTGAAGTCAATGAATAACTGCCATGAATAGAGAGAGCAGGATTTGGCCCATTTATATTTGAGGCAACTTGAAGGGATGTGACTTTGAAAGTCAAGTTTAGCACCAGATCTAGATCTAACCCTCTTTCCTGAGGAGAAGATTAGTTTAGCCTCCTTGGCTTTGCCCCGTTTACGATTTGTTCCTGTTGCTAAACTGAATCACCTAGATCAGTGTTTCCCAAACTTAAGATGCCACTTGTGTAGGGAAAGCCCTTGGCAGACTGGGCTGGTGTGTTTATCTGCCGTGTTCGTGAGTTTGGCCGATCACGGCTCTCACTGGCTGCAGTTCGCCACTGCAGGCCAATAGGTGCTGTGGGAAGCGGCAGCCAGTAAGTCCCTCGGCCCGCACTACTTCCAGCAGCAAACATTGGCCTGGAGCAGTGAACTGCAGCCAGTGGGAGCCGCGATTGGCTGAACTGCAGATGCGGCAGGTAAACAAACCGGCCTGGCCCGTCAGGGGCTTTTCCTGCACAAATGGCATCCCAAGTTTGGGAAACACTGACCTAGATATTCCCTTTCTTGTTTTGACTATGGATTATAGATGTTACAGCGTGAAAAGGAAATAAAAAATAGCTCTACGGGACCAATTCAGTTTAGAAAAAAAAAGTTATTGGCAATTAGCACAGATTTTTTTTTTAAAAGTAATTAGCCCTCCTGCCCTGAGAATTAGTGAATACTTTTCATTGCACCCTAAGGGATTGTCAACCCAATAATAATCCATTTGAGATTAATGTGATTCTAAAACTGCATTGTGAAAATGCAGGCTGCAAAATGATCACAAACAGGCAATCTTGTAGCAATGAACATGGACAGAAATTGCTTCCAGGATGGAGAGCCATTAATAATTTCAGATGGGTTAAGTGTAATAAAAGGAACTGCTTGTTCAGTAAGGGTGAATTCAAAAGTGGGTGGTGTAAAACTTACACAAAAAGTCATAAGGCCTAACTGATCCCTGATGGCAGTGGGTGTAAGAGCCATGAAGTCAGTGCAGTTGCACATGGTCTCACCTGTGAAATGTGTATAGTAAAACATGCCTGTGTGGTGACTAACTCCCAGGCATGTCCATTTTCCCTGGCTTGGGTTGCGTGTGTTCAACTGCCATGTTGAAGGAGGTTCTATAGAAGACATGGGAATCCCTGAAAACCCTTCAGAGCACTCAGCTCATTTAAACGATGGGGAAGCTACAGGAGACAATGAGATTTCCCCCATTACATGGTGCTTGACATTTTTTATTATATGTACGTACATACAAAAATCACATCCTCTAATTTACAGCACAGTTCCTGTAAAGGTTTCTCTCCAGCAAATTCTGTTTTCATGGGACTGAGAAGGGGGATGGAAAACAGCCTCCGGAATATACTCCACATGTGCTGGGAGTCGTTCTGTATGGTGAACGTTCTGTATCCTCTGACAACCCATTCATGTTTATCATGATTGTCGGCTTCCTCCCTGGCATTGTAAGATGCAGAATAAACAACTGTTCCTTGTCAGAGTAAAGCTCTAGAAGACAGAGAACAGATCAAAAGCATCCCCGCCCCCGAGCACATCCCCTCCCACTCGGTGACATTCACAGTCAGCATCTGTGACATACACACAGGCCTGCTCCAGGAGTCGTAACTCAGCCAGAGCTCCAAGTCCTCTGAGTGAGGTGCTGAAGGTTAAGTTAAACCCTTGCTGCTGTTGATGGCGGCTTGGTGTCATTTTTTAAAAATTTGTTGTGTTTTCGTTACGAATCAGCGAGCTAGACTAAAGCACCGAATATTCACTGCCACCACCTGCCAACACGACATCCAGCAAAATAAATCAGCCAAATAAGTGATAAATATTACTTCACTTGTATTGCAATAGTGCCTAGAGGCGATATACAGCTAGACCTCAGAGCACCATCATGGTAGGCATTGTACACACATGTAATTAAAAGATGTTCTCTGCCCCAAAGACCGTGCAGTCTAAATATAAGATGTGGGCAGAGCAAAGAAAGTGGAAGAGTGCTAAATAGTAGCTAAGATACTGTGAGGTGTGACACTGAGGGCTCTGGGAGTACGGGTGAAAGAGTTTGGAGCGCAGGTGGTATTCTCTTTTATCCTTCCTGTCAAAGGTCGGGGCCCGGGCAGAGACAGGTGCATAGTGGAGATGAGTGCCTGGCTGTGAAGATGATGTCACCAGGAGGGCTTTGGCTTCCTCGACCACAGGATGCTATTTGAGGAAGGACTGCTAGGCACAGATGGCGTTCACCTTTCGAGGAGGGGAAAGACCCTATTTGGACACAGACTGACTAACCTAGTGATGAGGGTTTTAAACTAGGTTCGACGGGGACAGGTGAGCAAAGCCCACAAGTAAGTGAAGAACATGGAGACCTGGGAGATGGGTTGGAAATAGGAGGGAGCATGGGCTATAATGGCAGAGAGAAAGGAGGGTCAGGGCAAAACTGGGAGGCAAGATCAAATCATTATCTTAGATGCCTATATACAAATGTGAGAAGTATGGGGTAATAGCAGGAAGAACTGGACGTGCTAATAAATAAATATAACTATGACATTATTGTCATCACCGAGACTTCATGGGATAATACACATGATTGGAATGTTGGTGTGGATGGGTGCAGCTTGCTCAGGAAGGATAGGGGGAAAAGGAAGGAGGTGTTGCTTTATGTATTAATAATGTACACACTTGGACTGAGGTGGAGATGGACATAGGAAATGGAACTGTTGAGATTCTCTGGATTAGGCTAAAAGGAGTGAAAAACAAGGGTGATGTCGTGCTAGGAGTCTACTACAGGCCACCTAACCAAGTGGAAGAGGTGGATGAGGCTTTTTTTAAACAACTAACAAAATCATCCAAAGCCCAAGATTTGGTGGTGATGGGGAACTTCAACTATCAAGATATATGTTGGGAAAATAACACAGCGAGGCACAAACTATCCAATAAGTTCTTGGACTGCATTGCAGACAACTTTTTATTTCAGAAGGTTGAAAAAGCTACTGAGGGGGCGGGGCTGTTCTAGATTTGATTTTAACAAATAGGGAGGTACGCGTTGAGAATTTGAAAGTGGAAGGCAGCTTGGGTGAAAGTGATCAAGAAATCATAGAGTTCACAATTCTAAGGAAGGGTAGAAGGGAGTACAGCAAAATAGAGACGGTGGATTTCAGGAAGGCGAATTGTGGTAAGCTCAAAGAGCTGATAGGTAAGGTCCCATGGGAATCAAGACTGAGGGGAAAAACAACTGAGGAGAGTTGGCAGTTTTTCAAAGGGACACTATTAAGGGCCCAAAAGCAAGCTATTCTGCTGGGTAGGAAAGATAGAAAAAACGGCAAAAGACCAGCTTGGCTTAACCACGAGATCTTGCGTGATATAAAAAATGGAAACTAGGACAGATTACAAAGGATGAATATAGGCAAACAACACAGGAAGCAGGGCAAGATTAAAGGCAAAGGCAAAAAAATGACATCAAAGAGCTACGAATAAAGGAACAAGAAACTTTTATCAACTTAACAGGAGAAGCAAGACGAGACAGGACGAACGGACACGGGAGGGACGCAATGTTCAATAGTAGAAATAACATAACAGGAAAACTTGGAAATGGCAGAGAAGCTAATGAGACTCTTGCTCGGTCTTGCGACCCAGAAGTCGAGAAAGGAATCAGGAAATTAAGGGAAACTAATGGAAGGGCGAGGTTAGAAGATAAAATAAAAAAAGAGAGAAACAATTAATAAATCAACTTAGCAAAGCATTAATTCTGCAACACCAGGGTCCGCGAAGAATATGCAAGAATTATAGAACACACTCGGAAGGAACTAATAAAGGAGGTACTAAAGAGCCCAGCTATTATCTTGAAAATCATGGAGACAGAAGATTCCAGAAGACAAAAGGCAAATAATAGACCCATCTATAAAAAGAAATAAAACACAACCCAGAAACTGCAGAACCATGTTTAACTCTGCCAGGAAAAAGAAGGAGCAAGTACATTAGATGCAATCATCTGAAACACTGGAAATAAAAGTGAAGCAAATAGCGCAGCATGGATTGTAAAGACAAATCAATGTCAAACCAAATCGACAGCGTCTGAGTAGGACTAGATCTGTGGCGAGGGAGAAGCATGATGTGGGACTTAGACGTTACTAGGCTTGATACTGTCTCGCATGATAGCTTCAGGGAAAACTGGGCAAATACACTTAGCTGGGTAATATAGGTGGTGCCATAACGGCTGGATAACCATACCAAGAGAGTTATTAATGTCCCAATCCTGCTGAAAGGATAACAATCGAGTTCGCAGGGTCGGTTTGACGCTCTGTTCAATCATCTCATCACTGACTTAGATGTTGGCATAGAAAGTAACGCTTATAAGTTCAGCGATGAACCAAACTGGGGGATGGCAAACTGCTTGGAGACGCAACATCAAATGAGCTGGGACAATTGGGAGAAATGGTCGATAAAGCAGATAAGTTAATAAAGATAAATGCAAAGTGCTCCACTAGGAAAGACAACATTCACATACAGTAGGGAAGAGACGCCTAGGAAAGAGGATGGCCAAAAGCGATTAGGGTAATATGACCACAAGCTAAATAGGAATCAACAGTGTGATGCTATTGCAAAAAAAGCAAACATGACTCTGGGTTGCATTAACAGGTGTGTTGTGAGCAAGACATGAGAAGTCATTCTTCCGCTCTACTCTGCGCTGGGTAGGCCTCAACTGGAATATTGTATCCAGTCTGGGCACCACATTTCAAGAAAGATGTGAAGAAATTGGAGAGGGTCCAGAGAAGGGCAACAAGAATGATTAAAGGTCTAGAGAACATGACCTATGAAGGAAGGCTGAAAGAATTGGGTTTGTTTAGTTTGGAAAAGAGAAGATTGAGAGGGCACACGATAGCAGTTTTCAGGTATCTAAAAGGGTGTCATAAGGAGGAGGGAGAAAACTTGTTCATCTTAGCCTCTAATGATAGAACAAGAAGCAATGGGCTTAAACTGCAGCAAGAGTGGTTCAGGTTGGACATTGGAAAAAGTTCCTAATTGTCAGGGTGGTTAAACACTGGAATAAACTGCCTAGGGAGGATATGGAATCTCCATCTCTGGAGATATTTAAGAGTAGGTTAAATAAATGTCTATCAGGGATGGTCTAGACAGTATTTGGTCCTGCCATGAGGGCAGGGGACTGGACTCAATGACCTCTTGAGGTCCCTTCCAGCCCTACAATCAATGAAACTGTAATTCATGTAATAAACATCAGTCATAACATATAAAACATCTACAGCCCCCTGGAAAATTACATCCCCCAGATTGGAAATTAAAATACAGAACTCATGACTGTGTCCTTTCTCCAGTGCTTACTATGAAGTGCTCCACAGTATGGCAGAAACTGACACAGAGGAAGAGAGTGACACACACAGTAGTAGTGCTCCTATTTCGGAGACTGAGGAGAAGAATTTGCCAGCACATAGGAATGTGACCAGGAAGCATGAGTGTGGGGGAATGGTACCTTTACTATTTCTTTCAGAAACTAATCCACTGTGCTCCAGAGCCTGAGTCATTATAAATGACAAGCATTTGACGGTGTGGATATTTATAGTGAAGTCTCCACAACCTGCCTTCACTTTGCCCATCACCCACCTAACGGAGAGGGATACACTTATATCCTATTACAGTCAGAAAATTTTGAAATAAATGACAACAGCTGAACACATAATTTGTTCTACTGATGGTGTGACTGTTTCCTGGTGTGGGATATAGCTGAGAATTCCAAATAGGACAGACTGTTTTAAACAGGGCAGACATCCCAAACTGGTGGTTATTCTATCATTAGAGTTTACCCAGCCAGTAACAAGAGTGAGCTTCTTTATCACCACACTAGTTAACAAGAAGTTAAAACCACAGTCTCCTTAGGCATTCCAGCCCTTAGCTCACCACTCAGACAACTGGACTTTATTATGAGAGATTACTGAAAACCAGATTAATCAGCTATATGGGTCTTCCAGTCCCAAGGGATCAGACATCTAACCAACTCTTTAGTAACTAAAACTAACCAACTCTTTAGTAACAGTAATAGTAACAACTCTTCAGACATCTAACCAACTCTTTAGTAACTAAAAGCTAAAGGTTTATTAATGTAAAAAGCTAAAGATTTATTAATGTAAAAAGGAAAGAAAAGACAACAGTTATCAAATAGTTAAAGAATCATATAGCTCACAATTGATTTTCAGAGATTGCAGGTCAGGACCATAGCAGGGATGGTAAATCTGCTAGCTTGTAAAAAGTCTCTTTCTGGATCACCTAAACTGGTTGGGGGCCATTCAGTCCCTCTGTTCATAGCTTCCTTGTTAGAAATCCAGTCCAGCGATGTGAAGCAGGAAAAGAACCCAAAGAAATGATGTCACAGGCTCCCATTTATACCTTCAACCCAGGCGCATGGAAAATTCCTGGTAAAGATGGAGCCTTGGGTCACATGTCATGATGAGTCACTGGGCGGCCATTTCCTCAGTGCTTTCTGAAATGTCTCCAGGAAAGGGTCATTGGGTATGTTTTAGTCTCTTCAATGGCCCATTGCGTGTCCTTAACGGGCCATCAACACATAGCTGGCCAGTCCTGATGTAAATCTATCTGCAGTGGTATCACCCAGGCATCACAACATGTTTGAGATACAAATACATAGCCAACATCCATAACTTCAGATTCAAAGAGGATTCATGCATATAAACAGGATGATCATACTTAGCAATCTATAACTTTTCCATTGACAACTTACATGACATGCTTTGTAAAAGATTTATTGCAATTGTATAACAGTGGTAGAAACAATAATATAAATGGGCATCTTCCTTTTCATACAGCATCACAGGTGTGTAACTTGTTTTACAAGCATGGCGATGTGCTTTTCGCCTTTGGAATGAATAAGTAATGTCCTAGCCTGGTTTGGTAAATGGAATAATCTTAATGTCAGTGCCCTATACAAACATTACATATTATAAGTGGCTCAGGTAGTACTGCCTATAGTTAAGGTTGTCTAACACTTTCCAATATAAGATCCTGTTTTCAGTTGCTTATAACTTTGTCAAATGTAAAGAGTTTAGGTGGAATTTTTCTCTGTCAGCTGTCTGCCTGAGACTGACTTTTTTGGGATGTTTCAGATAAAGCAGATTAGCTGTATCTGAAAATGAGTCTAGTGAAAAAATATAATTTTGCCCGTGTTAAAAAAAATCCACCTGTTTCACAGAAACTAGCACCCCTGTGCTTTCCAGCAGGGTGCTTGAAATTTGGCAGGGCAGCCCTCTCTTCTAAGGGATGTGCCTTCTGCTGGCCCTGTGAAAATCTGCCTAAATTTGGTCAAGTTATAAGCTTCTGGAAACTTTTCTTTTGCACATACTTGGCTGAGGCTTGTTAAGCATTTGGCAGCTGAATTCTCCAAGGAGTCCATCTGTGCTGAGCACTCTTCATCCCCTTGCAGTTCCTCCATGCCAGTCAGGCTGTGCATGTGCTATTCCCACAAAGCAACTGGGCATTCTCCACCCCAGCTGTGCTGGGGCTGAGCAAGACTCTTTCTACAATTGTTCTTCTGGGCCCACTGTGGCACAGGAACCAGGATCCTCTGCTGGTACCCGACAACGTGGAGGAGAAGGGTGACTGACTTGAATGTAGAGAGGACAAGAGCTGGACCTGGTGTGAGGGTGGTAGAGGTGTAGATTGGGACAAGAAGCGAGGACTGGGAACTGGTGTGGAGCTGGAAAGGGGAGACCATCTCATCTCTTCCTGCAATCCCTTGCCTTATTCACTACACACCTTCAAACTTCTGCAATAAATGAGGCAAGGGCCCTACAGACTTCAGTCTCATCCACTATGAATCTCTGTTTCATCCCAGAACAGGTCCAGCCTGTGCACTGGATTGACGCAAGGGTCCTGCAGAAAAAATTGTACATGATGTAGCCTGGAGTTAATCTAGCGTGGGAAGTGCACCAGTCACAGGTAACGGGTTCTTTACTCTTGTGGCTATGTAAGGTATGAGTAATTATGAGATTGGTGAAACACACGAATAGAAATATGCAGACTTTTTTAAAAAGCCCAATAAATCCAAGCATAAGCATAGTTACACAAAACCAGATACATATAACAAAACATCCCTTAGACAGCACACACTTACAGCCTTAGGCTGGTACACAAGAAAACCACCCTCAGTGTTGACACGCTTACAACCTTGTGAAGGCAGATAACGGCAAAGCTAGAAGGAAAGAAAAAGTGTGTGGAGATCACCACAAGAGGGCTTGTTCGTACTCAGGCTTCCACCATTTGGTCATCCCTCAAGTCCCAACTCCGGTTTATACCCTTGTTCCATACATCCCCTGTACATGTTCAGGACCATACCTAAGTTTTCAGCGCCTGCCCATGTGTGATATTCTAGCGAACCACAGTTAAACTTCTAACAGTTAATGCCTCACTTGCATCAATTAACATCCCAATAGTTTTGATTTCATTGTAGTTTCTCCATAGTTACATATATCCAAAAATCCCCTAGAAATCTGTTGTGTTAAGCTTCTGTGGTGTAGTTGTTTATCACAATCTATGCATTGCAAAACCTTCTGACCTCAGGTCAAGCACCTGTGCTAAGCATTTTTCTACACATGGCTTACTCCTCAGCCTGTTGCCAAGCCTAAATGCTCATTGTGTGTATCCTCCTGCTTGCATTTCAGCTAGCTTATATTACTAAAAGCAATTGTGCACGTAAAATCTAACCTGAGCTAATCAGGTCATGGGTCACAGGGCAACAGTGATCAAGTATTTAAAGACTGTATCATAACACATTTTACTAAACTCAACAATGCAAGGAAATGAAAGATATACAGCATCAGAACAAAACTGAGAATTTTCAGTTCAAAAAATCTCAGTACTAACATATGGCTGAGAGAGCTGGAGACCTATCAAAATGTTAGACAGAAAACTACACACGTTTGAAAATAAGTGCCTTAAAAAGAGTCTGCGCATTGGATGGCAAGACTTCATCACCAACAAAGAGATCTGAGAAATCATCAGCCAGCAGCTTGTGTCCAGTAGAAGCGCTGGTCATATCGGCAAGGGGAGGTGTTCTCTGGATGGCAACAAATGGACTCCCACATGAAAATGTCAAGTTGAAACCAACTTAAAAAAAACCTTAAAGAGAATCCATAACAGGGTGGGCAGAATAGTTGATCTCCACACCATAGAGCAGGGGTTGGCAACCTTTCAGAAGTGGTGTGCCGAGTCTTCATGTAGTCACTCTAATTTAAGGTTTCGTGTGCCAGTAAGACATTTTAACGTTTTTAGAAAGTCTCTTCCTATCAGTCTATAATATATAACTAAACTATTGTTGTATGTAAAGTAAATAAGGTTATTAAAATGTTTCAAAAGCTTCATTTAAAATTAAATTAAAATGCAGAGCCCCCTGGACTGGTGTCCAGGACCTGGGCAGTGTGAGTGCCACTGAAACTCAGCTTGCGTGCTGCCTTTGGCACACGTGCCATAGGTTGCCTACACCTGCCATAGAGCAAATGGAGGCAGCAGCAAATGACTGAGTGGAATGGAAGAGATTAATTTCCATCCGGTGTGCCAACATTAGCATAATGCACACATATAAAGGGCTGAATTGAGGTTGCACAGGTGACACTAATTCTGGTATTTCCTAACTTTTGAGAGCTTGACTTTGCAGCTTTAATAATATTCCATTAGCATAGTTTTTAAATGTAATTTCCTAATTAAAAAAAAACTTAAAAACTGAAAAAAAAACCCCAGAGTTTCATCATATTGATACTCATGTAGGTCATCAGCCAGGTTGGGGGTCTTTAGATCTAGTGGACAGTCCCCTACCACTCACTATTATCTCTAACCCCCCGTGAAATGGTGAATATGGACTCTGCTGGGGTTTTTAGTCGTCTGTAGGGAGGGTGCATGGTATTGCTTGAACCTATATCTCTGCCCAGCTATTAGCCCAGAATTAAGCTTGTTGGTAGAAAAATGGAGGGAAACTTCACAGAAGAAAATATTTTTTCCACTCAAAAAACCTTCAGAATTCAATTTTTTAAAAACCAGCTCTAGTTATTTGTGGAATTGTTATTACAAATCACTTAATAATTTCATTTTCAAATATTTGTTTTTCCTAACTACTGGGTTCTAATAAAGTTGTTTTACACTAACAACCTTAACTCCAAATTCACATCTTTTTATTTTGGATCTTCACCTTTATTTTTTTAAGCACAATGTGTGAAAACTTGGTGTGGATGAAATTGCTACAATACATTAGTTGGGATGGAGTTGGGGCTGGAGTCTTCTGTGGATATTTTGTATGACACTCGGACCTTTGTTTTTTTCCACAGCAATTAACTTCCAATTATCCACTAAAAATGTGTATTGCATTCACGTATTGCATAAACAGCTGATTACCTCAAAATGTACCCCTCTCTCTGGGAATAGCGGGAAAGCATCTTTTTGTAGAGATGGGTAGAGGTCAAAGCTGACCTTATAATGGAACGTATCCTACAACTTGAACTATGAATTTGCCCCATACCATAGAGGCAGGTGAAGCAAGCTAGATCCGCCAGTAGCTGTAACTACAGACAAAAAGACAGCAGCAAGCACAGAAGGGATCAATTGTGCCAGCAGCCATGCCATGGAGTTGTAGTTGAGCAGGTTTTAGTTTCATCCAAGCTGCGTACAGCCACTGTACAAATGTATTTAATTGGGAGATACTCACAAAGCGTCTTTGTGGATTACCTCCATGACATAAACATCCTGTTTGGTGTAGTGCATAATGAACATGCCCCAGGGCAGAAAAACAAACACCTTGCACAGCCTCAGCTTAGTCTCACACCCAGCATAATTACAAGCTCTGAATCACCATCCTTGGTGAGGCAAGCAATGGTGGTGTTAAGCTACTTGAGCCTGTTTCTCCCTCCTCCATGTCAGCATTCTTGCCCCCTGCCTCCACTTGGTAGCATTGCTTTTGCTGGTCAGGCCATGGGCATGGTCAGAGAAAAAGCAATGGTAAACAAACTGCAGCAACACCACCGAGTGTACCTACTACCACTATATCCAGTCCCAGTGGAGTTCCTCGCACATCATTGCCCAGCTGGTCAGAAGCAGGGCCGGTGCAACCATTTAGGCGGACTAGGTGGTTGCCTAGGGGCGCCCAAAAAGCGGCGCCCAAATTTTTTTTTAAATGGTGGAGCAGCCGCTGCTGCTGGGACAGAGAAGGAGTCTGAGCTGCCGATGGCAGTGGCTGCCAGCAGCCCAGGGTGTCCCCTGGGTCAGGGCGCCGCCGCAGCAGCCGGCAGCCCAGGGCGTCCCTTGAGTCAGTGCGCTGCCGCGGCAGCCGGCAGCCCAGGGGCCCCCGTGAGTCAGGGCACCGCCGCGGCAGCCGGCAGCCCAGGGGGTCCCCTGGTTCAGGGC
>NC_133769.1:215483244-215582337 GCF_003597395.2 Chelonoidis abingdonii | reverse complement strand
CTTGGAGGAACTTGTTTCTAAATTTGCTAAACTTAAAGCGCGGAAACATAAATTCTAAATTATAACGTTACTCTGTGACCGTGTATTGTGTATAATGTATGTGATTTTTTGAGGGGGCAGGGGGGGCGCAAGATGGAAGTTTCGCCTAGGGCGCAAAATATCCTTGCACCGGCCCTGGTCAGAAGGCTGACGGGAGAGATAATAGCAGTAGATTGTCATGTGTTTTCAATAGCAGAGGACACTGACTGACTTTAGGCAACGGATAAGCTGAGAACCCCCAGCTCCAGAACAGTGCTGACTGGTGGATATTTATCAGCGCACATCCAGCTTCTAAAGGGCCTTACGTACATCAGGAAATGGTACTGTGTTTAAACAGGGTTTCACCTTCGAGTCAACAAGTGATGGTTAAACCCTACTGGGAGCAGGTTTTAACCATACCTATCTGACACCTCTGGTCTACGCTGACCACAGAGTTGTGGTCGGCACCATGGGAGCTAGCATGAGTATTGAAAATCATGCTTGAACACAAGCCCAGTGTAGACAAGGCCTGCTAGAAATGTATCCCCAGGGCAGGCGTGTCAGTCACTGCACTGCTGAGAGCTGCACTTGAACAACTTCTATGCACATACTGGTGTTATGCCTAGCCGCTCAGACAGCCCACTGGAGCAGCTCTCTGCCTTTGCAGCGTGAGTGTGACTGCTGTTAAGCAATTCGCCTAATGCCTCCTCTGCTCCTCCTGCCTTAATTTGAATTGGTCCATCAGCGTCTCTAAGGGAAGCCCTGTGCTGTGGTGCTTTGACAGCAAGGACCAGAGGCGCAGGAGGGAGGCTGCCTTTGTTCCTTTTGCCTTACGCTGTTAATGGCTTCCAGCATATCCTTAGGCAAATAATGTAATCTCCATGTGCCTCAGTCTGCCCACCAGACAAAGGCAAGGGGGAGGGACTGTAGCACAAGGCTGCATAAAAAGGCAGGCGCTGCTCTGAAATTCAAGCCCAGCTCCCAGCAGCAACAGGAGCCGCACTCTGCTGCTCAAAAGAAGCCAGAATAACTCCAGGATCCTGAGCTGTAGCTCAAATTTGATTTATTTACTGTGCTGGTCTTCTGGTGGATTGGCTGAAGTTTGTTTAAATAATGGAGCATGCAGCTCTCTATGGAACAATGCCATGCTTAATAACAGCCCTTCTCTGGGCTAACTGTGCTGCTATAAGTGTACTGCAACTTCAGCCCCAGCAAGCACCAGCCTCTTACAGCCGCGGCTGTGGCAGCAGTGCTGCTGACAATGGGCTTTGGTCCCCATCCCCAAAGCACATAGCTGCTGCTGTCACTGTGTGCAACCTGTTGTCGTACTCAGAACGGGGAGTTTAAAATGCTGGCTGATGTGAACCACATTCATTCTTTCTCTCGGACTAAACCAAGGTAGCAGCGTGGCTATTCCTCTGCAATAAACCCAAACCTAAGCTAATCCTGCCGGTAGCTGAACTTGGATTGTTAAAGTGCTTGGAAACACTGTAAGCTTGCATCATGTCATCTACACACAGCAACCATCCCAGGAGCCTGCCAAAGGTTGGGTAGGATGGGTAGCTGCAAGAGCTGCAAAAAAGTCTTTAGCTCAGATTCAAATGAAACTGTACATTTTGCACTGGCCTATCCCCGATGTGGACAGGTGGTGACTGCAGCTGTCACTTTGTTTCCCCTGGCTCCATCTCCTAACGCAGTTCCTTCCTCTTTGGGAATAACCAGGAGCCCTTATTTCTGAGATCATTGCTAGACACAGGGATAAGTGCTTCAAGGGCCTGAACATCCTCCGACTAGGGGTGCAAGGCATGTTGTTCATGCGCATTTCAAGTGTCAGGCAAACCCAATAACGGCTGTGGGGAAACTCTAATCTAACCCACTTTCAGGACATGTAATGCGACAAACCTCGATGGAGCTACTATAAGGTGGGTGGGCAGAGCTGGTTGGAAAACCGTTCCTAGACAGTAGTTATCAGTGGTTCACAGTCATGCTGAAAAGGCATAATGAGTTGAGACCCACAAGGATCAGTTCTGGGTCCAGTTCTGTTCAATATCTTCCTCAATGATTTAGATAATGGCACAGAGAGGGCACTTATAAAATTTGTGGACGACACCAAGCTGGGGGGATTGCAAGTGCTTTGGAGGACATGATTAAAATTCAAAATGATCTAGACAAACTGGAGAAATGGTCTAAGTAAATAGGATGAAATCAATAAGGACAAATGCAAAGTGCTCCACTTAGGAAGGAACAATCAGTTGCACATATATAAAATGGGAAATGACTGGTTAGGAAGGAGTACTATGAAAAAGGGATCTGGGGGTCATAGTGGACCACAAGCTAAATATGAGTCAACAGTGTAACACTGTCGCAAAAAAAGCAAATATCATTCTGGAATGTATTAGCAGGAGTGTTGTTAACAAGGCACAACAAGTAATTCTTTCCCTCTACTCTGCACTGATTAGGCCTCAGTTGGAGTGTTGAGTCCAGTTCTGGATGCCACATTTCAGGAAAGATGTGGACAAATTGGAGAAAGTTCAGAGAAGAGCAACAAAAATGATTAGAGAAAACATGTACTTCAATAAGAGAAATAAAATACTATGCTTTGATTAAACTATGATTATGTGACATTTTATATATTGGATGTTCTGTATTGCTAGGAAAAATGTGTGTGTGTGTGTGTATGTGCGTGCACGTATGAGTGTGTATGGTAATGTACCATGTGTCATCACAATACTTAGGTGCCACCACACATACCTTTACATTTTATGTTCTGCTGTTTGGTGAGGTTCAATTCATATTACTTCAATGCTTTGCTTTGTATGATGAATGTAGTCTAATCTTCAGAGCTTAAGGTTGAAACACTAGTTAAAGTGTTTCTGAGAGGCACTCACCCACAGAGAAAGGCAGCAGAAGTAATAGGAGATATATGTCAAACATATTTTTTACTTGTATTGGGGTCCCACTCACATAGGTGACTCTAGTGGATTAGGGTCCCATTGTGCTAGGCACTCCCCGACATTCCCTGTCACAATGACCCTCTTCTTATCTCGCCAACTCCCTGCTTGTGAGCAAGTGGGATAGTGAGCTGTGTATGAGTTCTGCACTCAAGAGCAGGGTGTCTATCAGTTTCAATGACACTCTGGGACATAAGAATGGTGCCATCAGGCAGAGCTGAGGCACAACGTGGTGTTGCATTAGGTGCTCACCCACACACAAGACTGGTAGGTCTAATTTCAGGTCTTTTGGCTTTGATAGTGTCCCTTTCAACACCATTATAATTATGCCTGCTGGAATACCACCTCTTTATCCCACTTAATGTATCATGGTTCGCACAACGGTGTTATAATGACAGCTGACAGACCCCCTGTCTTCACAGATATGTTTCTGTTTGTTGCAGGTGTTGCTAATCTGATAATGTTGTTGCCTTTGTTGCACACACTTTTGTCTCTGCTAAGTGAGAAGTAGTGGCATGTACTCTGCTTTCTGGCACTTCCCTTTCAAGCTTGTTCTTGCAGTTTCACCTCCTGAGTTTATCAAAGTTGTTCTCGCTCCCTTGTGATGCAGTGGCAGTTCAATCACATAGAAGGATGTCCAGTGGCATTCAGGTGATGACTAGCATCAGGCATACCTCATTATTCTGTCATGGAGTCAACCCTGAAATCGATGGGAAACAAGTGCAATCACCTGAAATTGATCCCAGTTTGGTTCCTGTTGATTGGTTTGCCAAATCTGTGACAGAAAACAAGTTATACTAGATGTTAAACATTTGTGGGTGGCACGCCTCTCATCTAAATGGCACCAGTAGAGTGTAAAGTCCATGGGGGAAACAGAGCATTCTCTCTTGCTGTTACTGGCATCTGTATAAATCTTATTCTGACTAATGAGCCTATGTGTAAATGAGTCATGGTCAAATGCACATGTAGATACTGTCATCATCAGTGAGGACTCAACCCTGAGACTTCAGCATCAAATCCACAGGTTTCTACAGTTGGAGCTAAAGAAGAATTCTCAGTAGCTAGGAATGAGCACATACGCTAGCCCAGTATATTGGATCTTCTTTCTGTTAGACAAGCACATCCTAAGTGTCTGAAGTCCACAGCAGCATAAGTCCCACCCAGTGACCATGCTGTCTGAAAGTGTATTGAAGCCCCAGTTCATTAAAAGGGCACTGCCTGTGAGACTTGAACTCCTGTGTGTGCACCTCAGATACCTGGGACGAAATTGTCTAACATGGGGAGCATGGAATTGGCTTAGTGTATGATATCAACCCCCCCGAATGGCTGGTCCTGACAATAATACAGTTTTCTGCTTTGGCACATTTGAAGACTGTCTCCTTTAGCTCAAGTTGTAGAAGCCTATATTTATAGTTCTGAAGATGATGAGTTCAGTCCCTGCTGAGGATGATGGCTGGTTATAAAGGGTTAAAATTTAGCAGTATATTTAAAGTTGCCACATCCTCTGCAGGATATTACAGAGTGTAACTCTTCCTGTTGACTCAGATTCTCTCACACACGGAGACAGGAAGTAGTTGCAGATAAGAGAGAATTAGCCAGGTTAGATTACAGCAGCAACAGTGCTCCATTTACATTAGACGTCATTTGTTGTTAGTTAAGTGAACAACTTATTCTAAAGCCTGTCTTCAGCATCATCGACATACAACTTGGTACCAGGAATGCAAGGCATAGATTGCTGGTGAGTCCGGGAAAAGGGCAACCAGACTGCAACTGTCTGATGAAAGGGACACTGACCACAGCAAGGTGACAGGGTGAATGAAAAATGGCTGCTGCAGATAGGGTGACCAGAAAGTAAGTGTGAAAAATCAGGATGGGGGTGGGGGGTAATAGGAGCCTATATAAGAAAAAGACCCAAAAAACGGGACTGTCCCTAAAAAATCGTGACATCTGGTCTCCCTAGCCACAGAACCCCTGCAACCACAACACACAAACTCTCCATCTGCCTTAAAAATCACAGGGAATTCTGAGAAGACTGGGAAAAGACTCAGATAGCAATCTGAAATGTATAGGAGAGTTAGTAAGATGGAAAACAACAAAAGAAATGCCTTTTTTTTTTATGGTGGCTGGGTGTCGAAGTGCTGTATTCCAGAGTGTGAGTGATGATGAGGAAGGGAAGAAAGCTTTAAAGAAGTCATGAGAAGGTCTGAGGATCAATGTGTCCCTAAAGAAATTATCTTCGAAAGATCTATTTTCTGGATCAGGACCTGGGAAAAATGGAGAAATAACTGAGATTTTTTTTTATAGACTAAAAAGTCTTGTTAATTTAGAGTATTCAGGCTCCATCATTCAAAACTAAATAAGTTGGAGCAGCAAAAATAAAGAGGTCTAGGAAAGTCTACTCAGGGACAAGGGCCTGAAAAAAAAGGAATATACCTATACCAAAAAACAGAACAGTCAGAAATTCAAATTAAGGCCCCAGTGAGATGCAGAGAGCACGCAACTTTAAACACCAGAGTTAAGCAAGTAAGGATAAAGCACACTGAAAACACTGGTCTACAATTTTTGAGAAGTCGTCTGCTTCAGAGATAAAATGTGGTATTTATTATGTATTTTGATGTGCTGAATTCAAATATGACAATTAAAACAACTGATTGGCTACTGTTTCTAAGATATTTAAGTTTTTACATTTTATGTCTATGTATATTGTGTAGATAGTAGAGTTTTAATCATAAATTGTAAACCGAGGTCTTTTCATGTGTTTATGGTTGCTTTACATGATAATATTTCACCTGTCCTGTTTATGTAACACTTTAAAAATCAGCAAAAGGGTTATATAAATAAAATTTATTATGAAACAAAAGGCAAAAAACTATTATGTACATAGTTTAGTCCTATTCAGTGTCTACTCGGCGCTTCTTGGCTTGTCTCTTGTATTCATTAAATGGAGCATCTCTTGTCACTGTCCAGCAATAGTCTGCAAGCATTGATGGGCTCCATTTGCCCTGATAGCGTTTCTCCATTGTTGCAATGTCCTGGTGAAATCGCTCGCCGTGCTCGTCGCTCACTGCTCCGCAGTTCGGTGGAAAAAAATCTAGATGAGAGTGCAAAAAATGTATCTTTAGTGACATGTTGCAACCAAGGCTTTTGTATGCCTTGAGGAGGTTTTCCACCAACAACCTGTAGTTGTCTGCCTTGTTGTTTCCGAGAAAATTTATTGCCACTAACTGGAAGGCTTTCCATGCCGTCTTTTCCTTGCCACGCAGTGCATGGTCAAATGCATCATCTCGAAGAAGTTCACGAATCTGAGGACCAACAAAGACACCTTCCTTTATCTTAGCTTCACTTAACCTTGGAAATTTTCCACGAAGGTACTTGAAAGCTGCTTGTGTTTTGTCAACGGCCTTGACAAAGTTCTTCATCAGACCCAGCTTGATGTGTAAGGGTGGTAACAAAATCTTCCTTGATTCAACAAGTGGTGGATGCTGAACACTTTTCCTCCCAGGCTCCAATGACTGTCGGAGTGGCCAATCTTTCTTGATGTAGTGGGAATCTCTTGCACGACTATCCCATTCGCAGAGAAAACAGCAGTACTTTGTGTATCCAGTCTGCAGACCAAGCAAGAGAGCAACAACCTTCAAATCGCCACAAAGCTGCCACTGATGTTGGTCATAGTTTATGCACCTCAAAAGTTGTTTCATGTTGTCATAGGTTTCCTTCATATGGACTGCATGACCAACTGGAATTGATGGCAAAACATTGCCATTATGCAGCAAAACAGCTTTAAGACTCGTCTTCGATGAATCAATGAACAGTCTCCACTCATCTGGATCGTGAACGATGTTGAGGGCTGCCATCACACTACCGATGTTGTTGCAGGCTACAAGATCACCTTCCATGAAGAAGAATGGGACAAGATCCTTTTGACGGTCACGGAACATGGAAACCCTAACATCACCTGCCAGGAGATTCCACTGCTGTAGTCTGGAGCCCAACAGCTAGACTAGAGCCAATCAACAATTTTAAGCATCATTTTCATTCTCAGTGACCCAGAATTAGTAAAGTTTGACTACATTTATTTCAGAAGCATTTTGGCTGTAGAGCAGTGAAATCAAAACAGAGAGGGAACAAGGAATAATGTCAGCAATCTGGCAGCTGGCATGCATATAGAAAATGTCCACCCTTTAGGCATAGTAAGCACAGCTACTTTGCAAAAATGTACAAACATGTTGGAAAATGCAGACATTAGAGAACATGAGGATTCCGCAAATGAAAGGGATGAACTAGTTATAAACACAAAGAAGAAAGAAGCTGCAAACTTTTCCAATATGGCTAATGAAGATATGCACAAATAGTCTTTGTGTGATGTAGGATTAGAGTGACACAGAACAGGAGCACAAGTGAATGCAATAGTGCAAAACGGAGGAGTTTGGTTCAAAGTATAAAACTAGAAGAGTCAACAGTGGGGGACAATTCCACCCATGGCTAAGTCTGAACTGTCACTGAACTATAAAGACAAACCAGTACAAGAGGAGGAGTTGTGGTTCACACAGAAAAGCAACCAGTCTTGGGCTTACACATGATGATGAAATTCAGTAAGGACAAATGCAAAGTACTCCACTTAGGAAGGAACAATCAGTTGCACACATACAAAATGGGAAATGACTGCCTAGGAAGGAGCACTGTGGAAAGGCATCTGGGAGTCATAGTGGACCACAAGCTAAATATGAGTCAACAGTGCAACGCTGTTGCAAAAGAAGCAAACATCATTCTGGGTTGTATTAGCAGGAGTGTTGTTAACGAGGCATGAGAAGTAATTCTTCCGCTCTACTCTGCGCTGATTAGGCCTCACCTGGAGTATTGTGTCCAGTTCTGGGCGCCACATTTCAGGAAAGATGTGGACAAACTGGAGAAAGTCCAGAGAAGAGCAACAAAAATGATTAGAGAAAACATGACCTATTGGGAGTGGACCACATCCACACTGACTGAATTGATCTTCAACATTGGTTCTCCACTTGTAAGGTAACTCCCTTCTCTTCATGTGCCAATATATATTTATGCCTCTATCTGTAATTTTCAATCCATGCATCTGAAGAAGTGGGTTTTTTACCCACAAAAGCTTATGCCCAAATAAATCTGTTAGTCTTTAAGGTGCCACTGGACTCCTCATTGTTTTTGTGGATACAAACTAACACAGCTACCCTTCTGATACTATGACCTATGAGGGAAGATTGAAAACATTGGGTTTGTTTAGTCTGGAGAAGAGAAGACTGAGAGGGGACATGATAACAGTTTTCAAGAACATAAAAGGTTGTTACAAGAAGCAAGGAGAGAAATGGTTCTTCTCAACCTCTGAGGATAGGACAAGAAGCAATGGGCTTAAATTGCAACAAGGGCAGTTTAGGTTGGACATTAGGAAAAACTTCCTAACTGTAAGAGTGGTTAAGCACTGGAATAAATTGCCTAGGGAGGTTTTGGAATCTCCATCATTGAAGATTTTTAAGAGCAGGTTAGACAAACACCTGTCAGGGATGGTCTAGAGCGGGGTGGGCAAACTTTTTGGCCCGAGGGCCATATTGGGGTGCGAAACGGTATGGAAGGCCGGGTAGGGAAGGCTGTGCCCCCCAAACAGCTTGGCCCCCACCTCCTATCTGCCCCCTCCCACTTCCTGCCACCTGACTGCCCCCCTCAGAACCTCTGACCCATTCAACACCCCCTGCTCTTTGTCCCCTGATCACCCCCTCCCAGGACCCTCTGCCCCAAACTGCCTCCCCGGGATCCCACCCCCATCCAACTCCCCCCCTTCTCCCTGTCCCCTGACTGACCCCTGGCCCCTATCCACCCCCCACCTGACAGGCCACTCGGGACTCCCACGACCTATCCAATGCTCCCCTGTTCCCCACCCCTGGACTGCCCCAGAATCTCCACCCCATCCAACTGCTTCCTGTCCCCTGACTGCCCCCAGGGACCCCCTACCCAACCCCCACATCGCCCCACGTGCACCGCTGCTGTCCCCTTACCATTCCGCTCAAAGGGGGAGAGGCTGGGGGCGAGCCTGCCCAGCCAGGAGCTCAGGGGCCAGAAAGGATAGTCCCACGGGCTGTAGTTTGCCCACCTCTGGTCTAGATAATATTTAGTGCTGCCTTGAGTGCAGGGGACTGGACTAGATGACCTCTCGAGGTCCCTTCCAGTTCTATGAGGGAATCAGAATAATAACTGGTGACAAGCCAGTACCAGACAAGTGGACTAACTGTATCATTCTGAAATCTTGTTTACAGGAAAGAGGTGTCCCCTAGTGAAATACATGATACAGTTACAAGAGGACACAGTACCATTTCTTTGTGTCACCTGAAATGTTCCACAAGCCTTAAATAAATAGAAGAAAGGAAGAGGTACAAAACATGAAAGCAGATAGCATTGTCCATGGACTTTAAAACCCAAGTGCTGGGTTCACACCTTAGAACTGTAGGAGTAAAAGGGAATGGAATCAGATCTTACATTGACTCCCAAGAGCGTCACAAAAACATTACAAGGGAACATTTCCACTTGGCTGTAAGTAATGAAATGTTTGCTAAAAAGGCAGAGGTCAAATTCTTCAGCAAATTAGGTGCATTGACAGGCATTTGGCCTGTTCCTTTGGTCAGAGAAAGCTCCCAGATGTGCACTTTCCATACACCGTGTGGCTCCTTAAGATTGCCTTTCAGCATACATTTTAGCCCTAAAAATATTTCATGGCACAATGTCCCAGGTGGAAGTAGATCTCACAGGATGTGAAAGTACACACTGATGACATAATACACTGGAGCAGCACTGCTATTGAACATATCAAACTATGGAGAGCACTGGCACACGCAAGAGGACATAACCTTAAACCAAGCAGTGCCAAATGTCAATTCCAAACAATTGAAATAGTCGTAGAGGAGAGAAAGTGACCACAAAGGGAATAATGCCTGATGCGTCTAAAATTATAGCAATACTGAACATGCAGAGACACAAAAAGGTAAACAAAGGAATCTAGAGATTGCAAGGCATGTTGAAATAGGTCAATAAGTTCACACCCAACTATGCAGCTCAAACAACTCACCTAAGAAAGTCCTTGACACAGATACGCAAGAAGCACGGAGGCCCAAGCATAAAAGTGCATATGAGGATTTGAAGCATGTATTGACATCAGTGCCAGTGCAGCAATTTTTTAATGCATTAAAAGAGATCAAGTTTTCCACCAATGGAACAAAAGGAGGGTTGGGAACCATACTGCTACAAAGACAAGGATTGAATGGCTGCCTGTAATGTATGCTGTGAGAGAATGTATTTTTGCTAATTGAGAAAGAGATGGTGGGACATGCATGTGGCTGCAGAAAGTTTCTTGATTTTCTCTCATAGTCATAGCTACAAAGCTGATCCTGACCATAAATCACTGATTGCAATAAACAAGACAGGGGACAGAGTAGCACCACCGGGGATACAGTGATTGCTTTTGAAAGTTCAGTAGCATGAAATAACTCTGGAGTTCCAGCTAGGCTGTCACCCAGTAATTGCAGATACCCTGTCAAAATTGTATGTTTGGCTTGATGAGAAACAATCAGATGATTTGGAACAAGCAGAAGCAGCACAACTTGATAAAGCATCATGTGCTTTAGCACCAGCAATATGGGCTGAGCTGGGAAGAGAAACAGCCAAAGATGCCCCACTCTCCCCCAGTGACGCTGGAACAATTTTTACTGTGGTGGTGCTGAATGCCAGTGGTCCTCACCTCAAACTTCCTACCTCATCCCGCCTACTCTTGTCTGTGCCCCCACTCCCCAGAGCTGGGGCCAAGAGCGGGACCCGGGGGGGGGAACATGGACAGGAGTAAGGGGGCCAAGGCTGGGACCCCATGTGCGGGGCCAGGAGTAGAGCCCTGGACTTGAGTCCAGCAGCAGCCAGGACCCTGTGTGCGGCGCTGGGAACAGAACCCCATGTGTGGGTCCTGCAGCCGGGAGTCAGGACCTCAGGTGGAGGGCCGGGAGTGGGGTGGCGGGTGGGACCCCCCACAAAAACCGAGGGTGCTGCAGCACCCCTTGCAACCCTAGTTCCTACACTTACGCTCTCCCAGGGCTGGATTAACCTTTTGTGGGCACAGCGCCAAACATATTTGTGGGCCCCCATGGAGGCAATGGACCATGGTGCAGGGAGGTCAATCCCCAGAGCGAGAGGCCCGCCAAGGGCAATGGGGCATGGCATGGCAGGGGCGGTCCCATTCTGCCAAACCCAGTGCAAGGGCACTATTTAGTCAGTTGCCAGATGCACAGTGGCCTGCCCAGCCCTGTGCTGCCAGCATGCCCCTTTCCCTCAGGAGTGGGCCCATATCATGCCATGCCACACCACACAGACCCTCATCCAACACCCCTCCTTGGACCCAGTATGCCCAGCAGCCCCTTCAAACCCTCCCCACAAATGCACAGTGCCCTACACAACACCATCCATGCCCGGTGCCTCCTGCCCACAACTCCAACATAACTGCCCAGCACCTCACAGAACCCATACTCCCTAGTAAGGTGACCAGGTGTCTGGTTTTCAACCAGAACACCAGGTCGAAAAGGGATCCTGGCGGCTGCGATTAGCATTGCTGACCGGGCCATTGACTGTCCAGTTGATGGCACTATGCAGGCACTCCTTGCTAGCCTCCACACTGCGTGGATCCCAGGAAGCAGCTGGCATGTCCTCCCTCTGGCTTCTGTGCATAAGGGCAAACAGGGGGTGCCACAGCCACCCCCCGCAGCTCCCATTGGCAGCTCCCACACCCTGCCTCATGACCGCACTCACCAGCCCTGCTGGGAAGTGACTGTGTCTGCTGGGCTGAGCCGGCAACACAGCCAGGGCTGGTCCCGGGGCAGGGAATCGTTCAGTTCCCTCGGGAGTGGTGCGATCAGCCAGGCCAGGGCCTGTTCCAGCTGGGCCCCCTCAGGACCCACATGCCTGGCGGGGTCCAGCCAAGACCTCCAGACTGTCTGTCTGTCTATCTCTCTCTCACACTCACTCACACATACACACACACACCCCTACCTGAGACTGGCCAGGCTTCTGCACCAGTCCCAAGCAGCTCAGCTCCAGGGAGACAGGTCAGGTCACACAGGTGGTAGGAAGCAGAGACTGACCTGAGCTGGAGGTGCACTGGGGTCAGGCCAGGGGGCAGAGGAGCCCTCAGCCAGCTAGTGGGCAAGCCAAGAGGAGCAAGTGGGGAGAGCCAGCAGGGTGTCGGGGCACAATGCAAGTGGAGCAGGCTGGGGTCCCTTCTGGGCATGGGCCCGCTCCATGGAGCCACTGGCGCCGTTGTAAACCAGGCCTGGCTCCCGCTCCGTCAGAGGGGAATCTTTGAGTGTCACAGAGCTGACACAGTCAGGGTCAAGTGCAGGTAGTGCCATCTCAATGATCTGTCTGGCTGACCTGATGCTGACCCACACACTGGCCTTGTCTACAAGGCTGACACACCATGATGCTCAACCAGTTACTGAACTGGTGCTATTTCAAGTTAGACAAGGCCAAATCTGGAGTGTGGGAAATACATGGTTAATTGCCTGCAGCCCATCTCCTGCACAAGCTTATGCAAGAAAATTCTGGGTGGTTATTCTTGCAGTTAATCTCTGCCAAAAAAAAATCAAGGAGAATGAAATTTTTGGAAGCATTTTTTCCTTCCTAATCATGTTGCTCAACTCAGCATAGTTAGTCATTCTCTGTACATACTCACTGTCAGAATAGTAATAATAAAAAATCCTGATGAGATACTGTATAAGGAAACTAATTAGTAAGTGTTACGATGCTCCTTATGCATGTTTACCACACTGCAGAGGGAATGCTCTGCTCTACATGCTGATGACAGATGAGTAATGAATGGAGGCTCGACCTCCTTAAAACAGATAATGACCCAACAAATTTAGACTCTGTAATGATAGAACCGAGCTTTTTGCTTTATTTTTCTCTCTCTCTCTCTCTCTGTAGGTGTGCTCTCACATGGGCCCATACCTAAACACTTGTATAAACATACATTAAAAAAGGTAATTGATCCTGCCCTAAAAATCAGCAGAGCAGTAATTCCTTTAAAGCATTCAGAGGACAACTTTCTCTGCTTTTGAATGCCACGGTCAGGATTCAATGGCAGTTCAGAGTCTGGTTTTGATTGCAAGACTGTGTTTTGTGTGAGCTGCATCTTGTAGAATCAATGTGATTGCACTTCACTGCATAGCTGATCAAATCAACTGCTGCCTTTGTGCATGTATAGCATAACTGTGATCCTGATTCAGCTCCCTGCATTGTTAAGATAGCCAATGACAAGAGACCAGGGTTGTGGTGCGTTAGCCAACACAGTGTTTGTAGTTTTTCTAGTCTAACCAAATCCTATTGAATAAGACCTTTAAAAATGAAATCCTTGCTTATCTGTGTGAATATTAAAGATACCATGGCATTTCCTGTAATACTAGGAGCTTACCTGAACAAGGACGTTCCGGGGATTACTATTCCCCATCCTCCACTGTTGTTTACCCACACAGTTTTTGTTCTTCTGTCCTAGAGAGGACTGTGTTTCAGTAATGCTGCAGGGATGTAGCTGACAATACACACTGAGATCCTTGGGTGAAAGATGTTCTAGGTGTGTAAAACTACAGAGTGTGTATACTTTTAGTAAAGCACCTTGGGATCCTTTGAGATGAAAGCTGCTATGCAAATGTTAGTGTATTATTATCATTACTTTATTATTGGTATTATCCCCATAGTCATGCAGGTGTCAAAATACGCGGACTGCGTCACAAAGACATTACCCTTTCTGTTGCTGCATAATGGCGCTTAGAACTCTGAGCACCGCATTGTTCTAAATCTGTTTCTTTTCCCCCTCAGTTACAAAACCATTAAACCACGAAGTAAAGGTTATGATGCTGGATTGTAACTTAACCTGTGCAGTAATGTAAAGCTAACCCAGCCTACTGTTCATGGTATTTACTCTTCTAGCAATTATTGGGCTTCCCTACTGGGTGAGATTCGGTGGTGCAGCTGGTTTGAATATGTTTCACAATATTTTTTTTATCATCTTCTTAATTTTTCCTTGGCTATACCTCAGTACATTATTCAAGCCGTAAACACTTCCTTTTTGCTTACTGTGCTGTATTTAAAACTGAGTTAAAATGGTAAGCAGTCACTATAAATTCCAGGAGTTTTCCTGGCCCTGCTTGCAGGCTAGGGTGCTCTGTAGAGAAGCATGCAATCTGAGTCTTTCAGTAGTCCATCTGCAAAGAGCCAGCCTAGAGTAAGGTAGGGTGAGTTGTACCTCTCTGCTCTAGGGAGCAGCCTGCTTTCTCTCCCTCTCTTTTCTGGTTCTTGTGTGTTAAGGTTCTGGATTTTAAGAAATAAAGTAGTGTTACATTGCAGCCTTCCAGAAAGAGAATTTTATATTTGTTAATTGAAATTCTCTCTTTGAATGTCATAAACATAACACTTGCCCGGTTGTCTTCTATCTTAAGCCTTCTCTGCACTTGCCTTACGCTTCCACATTTTATTCTGAATGACAAGGACCCCAATACTACAACTATACCCATGCAGGCAGATTCTTGTGCACTGCTCATGATGAACCCCAGTGACCTCAATAAGACTCTGCAGGGTGTGCCTGGATCTAACTGAAGAGTCAAGACCTGCATATGTAGCCAAAAATTACTTGCAAAGCTCATCTGACTGGATGCCAGGTCAGAGATTTCCACTAACCCGGTAAATGGGGTTCCAAATCCAAATCTGTCTCCTTTTTTCTGTTAATTTCAGTTTGCATATCACAAGACTTCTTAACTCTGCAAACAGAGATTTCGGCATGGTGCAGTCAAATTATTTTGTCTCCGCCCTCTCTGCTTCTGAGATTGGGTAAGTAGGCCAGGGTGAATTTAGGGAGGGATGGGGGTAATCAAATATTCATTCCTATTTTGTAACAAATTAGCTTTGGCTGCGCCCACATCCCTGGTTCCAAGGTATATTTGCTGTCCAGATATATTCTAGCAAACAAATGTTATAGCCCAAATGGCTGTGGAAATGGCAAATTCTACATGAATACTGGAATTTGCTAGAAAGTGAATTGTGAATTCATAAACCTGATTGTTCACAAAGAGAAACTGACTACAGGGTTATACTCAGTCACTTGAAGAAGAGAATCAATGCCATGTGATCTACGCATTGAATCCAAACTAGCCAATCTACTTTGAATCTGGAATATCAGATACAATAAATAAATTGCTTGTGCACAATCTAGAGACCAAGACTGATTCAGTGACATTATTCAGTGAATAATTTAGAATAATGAATAAATATAAGAAAAGCATGATCTGCCCAGAGACAATTACCAAGGAAGAAAAAAAAGTCAAAACTGATCAAATATGTTACTCACTGTCACTGAAAATTATTCACCTAGCTTTACTCCCAAGACAATACTTAAATTATGTTGTCATTCACAAACAGGAGACTTATTTGCCAACCATGTTGAGTGGAAGCAGTGGTGCTGAGCTAATGGCTACTGCTCCATCACAATTTTAGCACTAAATCAGACCACCCCCTATTGCTGAGTGACACTAAATATCTACTTTTAGGAGATAGGTTTTGAAATGAACTACAGATGGCTTGTGTCCACTGCTGATTTACTCCTTCCCCATCACTATTGACAAGTAGAAAATACAGCTCCTTTCCAGCCATTATGATACCAGGGACGCTGGAACAATTTGTATAGTGGGGGTGCTGAGAGCCATTGAACCAAACTGTAAATGATGGAAACCACTTCAAGCCAGGGGTGCAGCAGCATCTCCAGCACCCCTAGTTCTAGTACCTATGTCTGATACATAAAATTTGAAGAAAATTAATGTAAAAAAGCTGAAGATCCTATAATCCTACCTATATTATAAAACTCCTTGATTTCTTTTAAACCTTAGTCATTAAAAATGAGTAGCAGGTAGTAGTCGGGAATTACTGGTCTTAGAACAGATTACCCTGATAGCAGTACACATTGGTTAACTAACTGTAATATGAGCCTACAACACTAGATGGCAAACTAGTGTTATTTTTCACATCTATGGCTGAATTTGATCTATTTCAGGAGTCTAGTTTATATCCGCTTTACAAATACATGGGGCCATAAAACACAGCTTTATGTATATAACGTCTTAATTTTGCTAAAATGATCTTTTCCAGCTGTCTGTTTTCTCCAGGTACTGTAACGCTCACCTCTTCACCTGCCATCTCTTTTAATTCCTATATATCAGATGAATTCTGCTGGACCAGTAACACCTAGGTATGTCACTTCTTTTTAGTCACAGAGTTGAAGGCCAGAAGGGACCACCAGATCATCTAGTCTGACCTCCTGTATATAACAGGGCACCAACACCACCCAGGACCACCACACTAGACCCAACAACCGAAATGAGACCAAATAAAAGAGACCTACAAGAGACTAGACCATTAGGTGCTACAGGCAGAGAAGAGAAGGGACTGAGGTGCACCAGTGATGAAGGCTCCTGTAATGGCAGGGAAATGATTACATGTGTTAATTTGAGATTGGTCCAAGATGCAGAGTTCAGATCCAAATCCAAAGTTCTCTTGTGATTACACAACTCAGATGAGAAAACAATGAAGCTGAATGTGTAGGTATACATAGATAGTATCGTTATGTATTTGTACTGTGGTAGCACCTAGCAGCCGCACTCATGGATCAGTGCCCCACGGTGCTAGAGTCTTGTACAAACATGGAACAAAAAGATAGTCCGTGCCCTGAAGAGTTTACATCGAAGCCTGTATATAAAGACTTGCCTTTTCTTCTTCCCTCACATAAAGGAGAGATTTTGGTTTGGGACTTGTGAAATTCCTTCTCTTTTTCTTTTACATCTGTCTATGTGTTTGTTTATTGTGTGAGAGAAGATGTCAGTATGGAGCCAAGTAGTTAGGAATTTCTATTAGGAGCCTGTTCCCCTCTTTCCTATGTGCACAAAATGACCCTTTCCATTAATAAGAGTTACACGTGTAGAAAACGGACTCTTTGGGACCTGATCCTGAATATACTAGCCAAAGTCTAAATTAGGCCAAGTCTAACCAAGGAAAACACTGGCCTGTGAAGAGGCCAATACCTCACCCTATTCATTCCTTAGAAGGGACTTGGTGGGCTGTTTGGGTCAAGGTGAGAAGAGTACATACCAATAAGCTTCTACTCATTACCTGGCACTCCAGAATGCCCAGTTCTTGGAACAGTCTGTGTCCCTACTTCATCTGCAGTTGTGATGCCAGAGAACATCCCCTGTGCCGATTCAGATGAGGAGACAGAAAAATTCCAGTACAGTCTTTAAAATGACCTGTTCTTGGAAAGATAGCGTGATCATTTTTAAACAGTCTAGGCTCAGAGTCAGGATGGGGAGGGGGGCCTCCTCTTCCCACTTCTCCAATTACAAAAGCATTTTGGAGGGCTCTGGCCTCTAATGGCCATCAAGTTGCTTCCTTTGGTGACTAATAAGAAGTCTGCTTTTTTGGAAGCAGGTGAGTTTCTGGCCCCATCTGTACCTTCAAAACACAGATTTCAGCCAGGGAGATTCCCAGTCACTTCAGACTGTGGTTCCTTTAATTTTTTTCCTAGTTACATACTAGTCAATCTTTTTGCTCCCCCTGCTCTGCACCATGACATTGCTCAGCGTGTTCCCACGTGCCATTCTCAGAGCTCAGTGTGATGGTATGTATGATGATCAGGTTGGCAGAATAATAAATCTTCCTCCTTGGGAATAGAGAGGCAGCAGAAAATCTGACTGGGCAGTGCAAATTCACTAAAGAAGAGATACTTCCTCTTCAGAACAAGGAGTAACCTTAGCACATGCAAAGTCCAGAGCATTCAGATTGCTTTTGTGGGCCAGGAGGCCCACAGGTGCTGCTTTCAGCTGTTTTTGGGGCCCTTTGTAAGTACAATATATTATGATTATACTCTGCTGTTTAATAATACTATTTCCCTTTGTATAAAACCAACTTATAGCACCAATGAAAAAATAGCCATGGACCATGAAACAGGTGGGAATGGCTAATCAATTTTTATCACTAATATTGTGGGTAAGCCCAATAACTCTGTGTGAGTTACGAAAGGCTTCCTCTGCTCAAGGTAGATGTGCTGATGTGTTTAATCTCCTTTCAGCTGTCACATTTTAGTTCATCTAATAATGGAAGGATTGGAGAGCTAAATACTTTAACACAAAAAATCTTACATTGCACTTCTTTTTTAATTCAGGCATGTGAAATGCAGAAAGGTGTGCTGGCTCTAGGTGTGCTAATGATGTAATGCAGGAGCCTTTAAAAACCTGGGTTCAAATCAAGCTTAAATAAGCGACAAGCAAAATGGGGCTATTGATTTCAATCAAGTCCCCATTTTACTACATTAAAACTGCCACATAACAATGCTTTCGCACTCACAGAGACCATCAACTAAAAAATAAGACGTCTGTCAGAAAACGCTTTGTGTCATTTTTACCAATAACAACTAAGATTACTAGAACTGAAAGACATTAGAAAGTACATTTACTTTCCCCTTTTCACATAGTTTACTTTGTGTATTTGGTAGTGCTTTCTGCATGGTCAGTTTTGCTATTTCCCTCTTTCCATTCAGTTGCTGACGCACCAAACTTGCAGTTACAGACTTTTAATTTTAAGCACTTGGATAGGACTGGTTGGAAAAACTCAGACAAAAGAGTTTTTTTCATTGGAATTAGTGGATTTGTCAACATCAAAAAGTTTTGTGAAGACAGTTTGATTTCAGAGAAGTTCCTCTGGAAGCCAAGCGGGTCCTGAGGGAAACTTGCTGGCTGGGCAGGCCTCAAAACCTGTCTGGTTTCCTGCCAGCTTGCCTGTGTGGCTCCTCAGCAACATGCCTGGCAGTGTGTTGGAGAGCCAGAGCTTCTAACATCCACAGCTCTGGGGACTGCCGGCATGCAGATTGTTCCAAGGCTGGGGACCCCAGCACTTCCAGAGTCCATGGCTGTGAGACATCTCACCATATGGACTACCTCAGCACCATGGCTTCATCCTCTTTCAGGGAGAATTTCAAAACATTTGGGGGTTCTTTTTTGGAATGGAACCAAATTTTGAACTAGCAAACTCCTCTGTACAGTGGAATTACCCATCTCTAGCCAGCTCTCCACATGAGTAATCTTACTGATTTCCATCAGACTACTCACATACTTAAATAGGATGACCACATGTTCCGTTTTGAGCGGGACAGTCCCTTTTTTAAGCCCTGTCCTGGCAGTTCTGACTTTTTTTGGCAAAAGTGGGCATTTGTCAAAAAAGTGGGACGCAGAGGAATGTGTGGGGGGAGGTGGAGGCGAGCAGTAATGCCATCCCTGTTGAGGGGGGCAAGAAGCAGGGGTCAGGTGGGCTTACTTGAGTGAGGAGTGATGCCTGTCCCTGCAATGTCAGTCCTAGCCTCTGGGAAATACAGTCACCTTATGTAATATGAGCGTCACTGCACACCCAAGCTCTGCTTGCTCCCCATGCAGGGACGGGGGTTCCAGCGAGCTGCTTGGGCCAGCCCTGTGTGAGAATGGGGCTCTGATGAGTGGCTCAGGCCAACCCCACAGTGGGGGGAGGGCTTGGGCCAGCCCCACATGGTGTCCCATTTTTCCTTTGGGAAATATGGTCACCCTATGCTTAAAGTTAAGTGTACATGTGGTTGCAGGAGATTGGAGCCTGAGTCATTTTCTCATTTTTGTGTGGGACTTTCACACAGCAACAAGGAAGAAAGAAGTATTTCTTCAAACATGGAAAATTAGATTGTAAAACTGCAATAATTTCCAGGAGGACTCAGGGCCAGACGTAGTACCTGAAACTCCTCTGTAAGTATGTTTTGAAACATGACTAAACTTCACATTGACAGTATTGCTTTAACATTTTCAAAGCACTGCTCAAAGCTAGGCCCTGCAAGAAGCTCCCTGTGGGCAACCAAAGCCGGTGGGGTTCTATATGAGAGCTGCTTGCTTGCAGGATCAGGGTTTAACTAATCAAGCCTCACCCACACCCACAGTATTATTGTCTCCAGGGGTCTGATCCTGGGAGCACCCACAACTCCCCCTTTAAGCTGCAGCATCAGACCTTAAGGTACCTGTTTTCAAAAGAGCTCGGGGCATATTTTCTCATTCTCAGCACCCACAATTGGAGCAGGATTTCTAAAAGAAGTCAGCTCCCTTTTAGACACCTCAATGAAAGCCAGATTTCCAAAGCACTCAGCACCCAACAAGTGGAGCTCTTGAAAACCTAGCCCCCACTGGGGTTGCTGAACTCCTGAAAATCTGGTCCAAAGTGACTTGTACAAGGCCACAGTGGGAGTCAGTGGCAGATCTGGGATTAGAATTCCTGCGTTCCAAACTCCCAGCCTTCTCTTGGAGCCTTTAGATGCACCCAGGCCTCTTGCTCACTTTCCATGTTGTGTGTCTTGCTGTTTGTAGACACAAGAGGGGTAAGCGACAGGCTTCCTGGCTGTGAGTTTCCTTACACTGGTGGATTTATGTCAGACATTTCATGTTACTAAATGTCATTGTGAGTGATTTTATGGTTCTAGGTTAATAAGCTGTTCAGCGTCATGGAAGTACTGAACCGTGTGTTGCTCCAGTTGCTAGGGTGAGCACTCTTTTTTTTTATTTAAAACCGTACATGCAAAGAGCACAGTTCCCAGGCAGCTCTACCTTATGAATTCACCTTTTAATATTTTAAAAAAAAAATCCTCTTTTTCTAAATAAATACATGTCTCTTTCCAGCCAATGTGGTTTGATTCTTGCTAACCCCATTTTCTTCATGCCTTGCGTGTCTCAAGAGCCCATAACTATGAAGCTCCACCCATACATCAGGGAGGAAAGTATTAGATACTAGAAAAGGGGCATAATTTACATTGGACAAATGCTCTGGGCAATTATTTTTATTAAATTACATGGGAAAATCTCATCAATTCAGTCTCTTTGCGATGACTCAGACTCAAAATTCTCCAACGACTATGACGTTCAACGCTAATTTATTATCTGTCAAGAAATAGCCTCAGAACTGGAGCTATTTCTGTCTTCAGCTTAGAAATGGGAATGGTCCAAAACCACACTGAGCCTTGGGAGAATTTGGATCAGGACCAGAAATTCATATTTTGGATGATCTCCAGTGGAATGTAAACAAGGATTTAAGAAGTGTAGATTTATAACATATAATCTGAAAATGATTTTAAAACTAAAAATGATTTTCCCCAATACTTTGAGAACTCAGATGTTTCTTGTTGGAACCATTCCTTCAGAAGCATTTACTTCAGTGCCAGGAATGGTCATGGGGAACATAGTTTCAGATTTTCCCTGACTGTCCTGGCTTTGGAACAATAACTTACACACACACAAAGGATGTGGGGGGAAAGAAGACCCTACTGAAGGACTCCCACATAATCTGTTAACATTTTTCTATCTGCCCCACTTTTTACCAGTGGGCACCATGTTTTATCCCTCACTGGCTGTCAGGAATCAGGGCTTGCAGCAGATTAGTCTCCAGACAGTCTCGTCAGTACAGCTGGCCTGCAGCAGGCTGCCTGACTAGCCACGCAACCTGACTGGCTGGAGGGGTCAGGAGGCTAGCTCTTCTGCATGACCATGTTCCTGCTGCTCCTGCCTTGCACCCAGCCTTGCCTCTGTTCTGCGCCTGCCTTGAACCCTTCCTTGACAGCTATGCTGCTTGCTCCAGTTCCTGACTTCCGGCTTGGCCTGTGACTGATTCCTGACTCCAGCTTGACCCTCAGTTCTGGTATCCTGTTCCTGCCTTTCAGTTTGTCTTTTGGCTCCAGCGTCTGACTATCAACTCCAGCTTGTCCATTGGTTCTGGTATCCAATTCCTGCCCTCCATCTTGACCCTTGGCACCAGCTTTGACTACTGACTCTGGCTCTGACCCTAGTCCTTGGTTCCGATACTTGGTTCACTATACCTGCTCTGACCACTAGGCTAGACCACTCTTGTCCTCATCACCTGACACTGGCTTGTCCACAATTTCCAGAAATATTTAATACATCAACAGTTAAAAGGAAAGAGTAGATCTGGGTAGCAGGTGTTTATTATCTGCACATCTCTAGAGAAGAATAACCCTCACTGTATTTCTAGGCCTGCTTGAAATGGAGAATGGCCATGACCCTGCAAGTGGCTCTGTTTGAGTCACTCTCTACATCATATTTTATTCCTAATATTCTTATTGCTTGCCTACATCAGTTTCGCCACATATGTAGATTTTTGTCATGCAGGCAAATAAGGAGGCTAAGCTTTAAATAATATGGCATATGTTTTATATTTGCCACGTAGAACGAGAGTTCTTCATCTGATTTATGCCCCACCTGGACAAAATTATTTTTATTGTGGTTTATTTCATTTGCTCCAGCATCCCCAACTGAAAAAACACTTGTAAACTGCCAGTGATAACTTACAAAGAAATCAGCTTTGAAATACAAGTTTACTGAAAATCCAGAGACTCTTCACACATGCAAATGAAAATTCTGTTGTAATAATTTTTAACTAGCAAATGCAAGGTAATCTTGGAGAGAGTAGTCTTCAGTCTCTTGCATCATTCCCTTACAGAATGCTGGGACTATAGGTTAAATTCACTAACAGCGATAAAACATTGCAGCAGAACAAATGCATACATTTGGCTGGAACGCATGCATAGTTTTGCTCTTTTTAGAACATTGTCAAGAAACACTATCAAGTTAATAAGCTGCCTTTATGGCAGCCTTGCAAAATTGTCATGATATTTTACCAGCTGAATCACTAAATCTCCTCGATTTCTACCCTTTACAATTATCATAATCATAGAAAGCTAAATAAATATTTTACTCACCACCAAAACAAATAATTTACCCTGATGATTTGTGAATAGAGTTTCGTAAGGCATGTTTATGGTATTCACCATGAAAAGTGCACACACCAGGCACATGTGATATATATTATTCTGTGGCTGTTATACAAGTCCCGCTAATCATGCAGGAGATCCCATATCTGGAATAGACTGAATGGTATTATGAGTTTAAATCTGCCATCCAAAGAAATGATGCTCTTTATCTAATCAGATTTTTAAAAAGAAAGCTGCATAACATACAGCTCCGAGTACGATGGGGCTTTTGGGTGCTACCATGATGACAATAAAGAATAATACAAATCCATAAAAGTCATAATACTAGGAGGTTTTGGTTCTGTTTCTACCTGTACTAGTTCTCCTTTGCCGTGCAAAATCCACCTACAAATATACAATGTAATAAGAATATGTAAAGCTAAATCCTGTCCCCTTTGTCAATGCTGCATTGTAGGGCTTGGCACAAAGGAGGATTCCATAGGGAGTTCCTTCCTCTCCCACAGCCTACAGAACAGCACTGGACAGAATTCCTCTCACTTCCAGACCCATTCCACAGCTCCTTTTGCAGCTCCCAGATTGCAAAAATGCCAGCTGATTTAGAGTCCCCAGTGTAGATGGCGGTGGCTAAAAGGTCTGTTGTTGTGTGGAGCTGGCTCAGGAGGGGCCCTGCCTTGCCTGCCCTAGTCTCAAAGCTTATTGTGTGGTCTGGCTCAGTGGGCTTCAGTGAAGCTGGGCTGCGTGGTGCGCAAAGGGTGCTGATCTCTTGACTGGGATGGGGTCTATTCTCTTGTTCTACTGTCCTGTCTAGCTGCTGAGTAGGGAGTAGAACTTGGCGTTAGAAAACTGGCAGATCTAAGAAGCTCTTCCCACCAAAACTGAGGTTAAAATTGACAAACACAGTTCACTCTATACATAGGATGGGTGCATGTTGCATTTGTTTCTCTATCATAACAGCATGTTGCCTTTGAAATGGATACAGACTTCATGATTTGCTGTGAACACCTTAGCCCCAGTGCAGACTCCTGAATGAATCGTAAACTTGCAGTCTCCAAAGAAAGGGAAGACAGTATAATAAAGTTACAGTAGATGGTGCTAGACAAGTACAAAAGAGACTAAGCAGTTATTTAAGGATACCCGCAAGATATAAGCTAAGCTGTTCAAAAAATGTGCAATTTAGATTTATCAGTTCAAGAGGGAGAGTTAGATGAAAACAGTTGAGCTAGGAAGATTATTAAATACAAACCCCTCTGTGTAGACAATGTTCAGGTTATTACACAGAGGGGAGGGGTCAAATGCTGTCCCTAGTTGCATCCACAAAATGTCAATGAAATCAAATGAGTGGAAGAGGAGGGGGTAGGTGGGAGTGGGACTGAGGGCAGCATGTGGTTCAGGCACTTAAAAGCGGAGGCTGACATTCCATTCTTATCATGCTTTTAGACAGAGGAAGAGAAGATACAATGATATGAGTTAGCAGCAGAGTGGGAGGCTCAGCTCTAAGTTCTGGATGTCTATGGGTTTGTATCAAACTGCTAATAATATATAAATACAGAGGTTTGTATTTATTAGTATATGAAGGAAAAATTCTGTGGTTTAAATGTGTTTGGATTACCATTTTAGTGTGGAGTTACACATTATTCTAGACTGCATGTTAGTTCCTCTCTTAGAGCCACAGTATTGCATTTGAATGTGTGAGAACTTGATGGATCTGCCCACTCAAAATCATCATCAGGGCATTAGTTTGTGTATGTGCATATTAAATAGCGTTATGGAAATACACAGGTCTATTGAGGATGATTCTGTTATGCCAATAACATTCCTTATCAAGTCAAATGTATAGCTTTTTTGTTAGAGCGTGTACATTGTTATAAATACAAGTCTGCATAGGTGGTAATACAGAGCTCTGCATGGCACTACCTGTTTCATATGCTTGCATGAGTACAATATGTTAGGGGGCTTATTCCTTCACCCTCTCACTTCCCTGGTCCTTCTCACATGAACAGAGAGCAACAATACCCGAAGTCCAAAGGCACAAACAATTCGATGTTTATTGGGGTGAACTTCCAGCAAGCATGATTCCAATTTCCTTCCTTTGGGCATGGCTACACTTACATTTTTGCAGCGCTGGTAGTTACAGCTGTGGTCGTACAGCTGTGTAGGGCCAGCGCTGCAGTGTGTCCACACTGACAGCGACCAGCGCTGCAGTGTGGCCACATTTGCAGCATTTGCAGCGCTGTTGGGAGTGGTGCATTGTGGGCAGCTATCCCAGCGTTCAAGTGGCTGCAACGTGCTTTTCAAAAGAGGGGGGTGGGGTGGAGTGTGACAGGGAGCTTGCGGGAGACAGAGAGAGTGGATTTTTGGAGCAGACACTGTGACAGCTCCCTGCCTTGCAAGTTCAAAAGAGGGGGGTGGGGTGGAGTGTGACAGGGAGCGTCGGGGAGACAGAGAGAGTGGATTTTTGGAGCAGACACTGTGTGACAGCTCCCTGCCTTGCAAATTCTGGCCATTTCCCCCACCCCTCTCTCAATCACTCTTAAATGTAAAAAGGCTTCAGACCAGATAAGCAGCTTCTCCGACGGACTCCCTCCCCTCCCCCCCCCCCGCCGTGCTGTTTGTCTCCTCAAGCAAACAGCTGTGAACATTCCAAAGCCTCGGCTCGCTCGCTCGCTGCAGCAAAGAGCAGCTGTGTTTGTTTTTTAGATAAGTAGCTCCGGGGAGTACCTTCCGGTTTGTTGTATACAGGAATTGTGGGATACCTCCCAATACCCTAGAGGCCAATAACAGCGCTGGTGAGTGTCCACACCCAATGAGCAGCGCTGCATCAGCAGCGCTGGATTCGCTACACCCGTAGCGGACCAGGTGTACAGCCAGCGCTGCAGGAAGGGAGTTGCAGCGCTGGCTGAGCTCTGTAAGTGTGGACACCTGGTAAGTTGCAGCGCTGTAACCCCCTCACCAGCGCTGCAACTTGCAAGTGTAGCCAAGGCCTTAGTGTCCCCCTTCCCAGCTCTGACACCACAGAGCCTTGCCTGTGTCCCTGTTCCTGTTCCCATCCCCTGTTCCCATTTTTCCCCTTTAGCAAGACATGATTTTAATTTCCCCATCTCCAGTCCTTGTTCCCATTTCCCCCCACCTTTCTGATTGACTGCAGACCATATAATAAAACCTGAGTTCTCCGTGGCTATTCCTTAACCAATTATTTTACTGAAATTTAACTAACCAATCCTAACGTATTGTAACATGGTTATTTAACCAATTATATTCCACCACCTTCGCTGGTTTACACCCAACAAAATTAATTATACAGCAGACAGAAACAATTACAGAACCAGACAGAGACCATGCAAAATAAACATACAAAACAATACAGAAGTGAGGATTTCACAACTACATCTATACAGACATAAGGGTTTTCCAGCTGTGTCTATTGATAAGTGAGTTCTTGCCAGACAGGATGCTATCAAACTGAGGGTATGGCTACACTGGCACTTTACAGCGCGGCAACTTTCACGCGCAGGGATGTGAAAAACCACCCCCCTGAGCGCTGCAAGATACAGCGCTGTAAAGCCTCAGTGTAATCACGCTACACTCATAGAGGATGTGGTTTACATGCAGTGCTGGGAGAGCTCTCTCCCAGCGCTGCCGCTCCGACCACACTCACACTTCAAAGCACTGCTGCGGCAGCGCTCCCGCAACACTGCTGCAGCAGCGCTTTGAAATTTCAAGTGTAGCCATACCCTAAGTTTCCTTTTACATCTTCTAGGCTCTTCCCTTTCTCTGGAGGTGATAGGAATGTCAGGACAGAATTGTATTCCTAAATAGCCCAATAGCACCTTATTTCAATGTGACTAGCTTGGAATGTGAGGATGTGACCATATACTTCCCAGCTTATGGCTGCCTAACTACTTCTTAGCTGAAGGCCATTACACAGACAGTGATTTTTGATTCTTTCTTTTATACCTCTATCACTAGCAATGTGATGAGAATACACCTAAATTCTTAAGTATAGGCCTTTGCAGATAGGCCTGAATATCTATATCCTAACACAATATACAGTTCTGACTCAGATGTATGTTGTTATCTATATTAGAAATAATACACATATTAAAAGAATGTTGTGGAAAATGTTTCCAGAAAATCCATAATAGCCAATATTCAAATATGAATCACCATCAGGCAGGCTGGCCTGCAGACTCAGCGTTGCATTGCCGTGCAGCATCAGCGCACAGCCATGTAAGAAACACTGGTCTGAGGCTAACTTTGGGCTCTCACTTACTGGCATCTGCCAGGCAGGGCAGGGATCACAGTGGAGGTGACACTCTGAGTCTCTAAAGGAGAAAATTGCATGATGTATCACCACTCATGAGCACCCGCTAGAGAGCTGTTTAGAGTGAGATTACAGTCTCAGTGGAGACTCTCATCCTTCTTGGTCATAGGGTTATTATGATGATGCCGTTGCAGCTTGCGTGGAGGACAGTAGGAAGGGATTTAAATGATGCTCGGAAGGAAAGGCTGGATGAAACCTCCACAAACCCCGTTCAGATTAACTCAGAATCCCTGCTTTGAGAGACTTGAAAATAGCCAAATTGATTTTTTTTTTTAATTCTTAAAAAAAAAATGCCTTAAACGTTGAGCTATGAGCTTGCAAGCCACATTTTGGTCCAGAGTGAAACAAATCCCTGCAAAGAAGGGTTTTGCTAATTAAAAATGAGGGGCTTTGTTCTCCTCTCCCAGGCACTAATTTTATACTAGTGAAATAACACTGACATTGTGGATTTACTCCTGATTTACGCTAGTGTAACTAAGAGTAGATCATGCTCAATACTGGGGTCTGTTCTTCCCAATGATAACCGAGGGATTTTTTGTTTGTAAACTCCTATTAGTATGAAAAGGAGAAAAATCTCTGGACAATTGTGCACTCTCCAGCACAATCCATACTATTAATTATCATGCTTATTATGGCAATGCCTAAGGGCAATCTGAGAACTAAGCCCCATGGTGCCAGGTACTGTACAAATATAGAATAAGACCCAATCCCTACCTGAAGACATGCTCTTCATTGCTCTATGGCAAAAATTTGCGGGAGCCCACTCTTTCAAACACCAGTGCCCTTTTATTTCCTTGTATTTTCCCACCATGACGTATATACAGCTTTATACAGTTCGCTATCAGGCAGGTAGCCCCTTGGGGAACAGCTTGCTCTTCCACCTAGCTGGAAGCAATAAGCCCTCACTTTCCTGTTCCTCCCCTCCGACTTTCTTCCTGCTAGCTTTATAGGCCTTCCCCCATCAAGCTCACAGGTATCTCTCCTTTAGGGCTTTAATCAGCCACCGCCTGTCAGCTCCAATCTCTTCCCCTTGCTGGGAGCTGAGCTAGCAAGCTCTGAGCTAACAGGGGCTGAGTCAGTGGCTTTTGGCCAGCACTCTGTTACACTGCCCCAAGAAGCTTCCTGTCTAAATAGACTTGACACAAAGTGGGGGAAGGGCTAGACTGTACAAACGTTGAATAATATGATGGCAGCAAATGGTATGTTGATTCTGCAATAAGTTCAGTATTTTTTTTATTTTTTTGCCCCAATAATGCTGATTGAGCACCATTTAAGATTGATTCCAGTACCTGAAAATAAATGATGACTAACTAAAGGCTATTTGAGATAAAAACAGAAGGAGATTTTGCCTCCACCCTGCAAAGTTGGCTTCCTCTTTAGGAGGAGATGCTACAAAGATGTTCCCACTTGCTGATCGCACATCCAAAATTAAGATAATGACATGCTATCGTCATGCTAAGGCACCCTTTCAAGACTTAATCTGAGAATTTCTCAAGGAATGCAAAAATCAACTGACTTTCAGCCTATGCTTTACTAGACCAAAAGGGAATGCTCTTCATATAAACCTGTTGTAATTTAACTCAATATTTGTATTTTTATTGGTGCTCATTACAGTTGTATTCAATGGAGAAGGGACATCATGGAGCTGATGTGAATTCTTCTCCTAGCAGCATGCATTCCTGTTGCGATTTGGAAGGAGGACATGCCACAAAGAATAGCTGTTCTCTATTCCCAATTCTCTTCTGAGCTACAGAGCTCCAACCTGCTCAGAGTCTTACACAGAGGTTTTCATCAGCCTGGGAGGATCATTCTTTAGAGTTACTTCTCCTCCTGAATCCACACTCTGAACTCTGTTACCTTTAGCTTCTGTTCCTCTCCACTAACACAAGTGAAATGTTGCTCACTGACTCAGTGTTGAGCCCCACCCTCACCCCTTGGATTGTGTGCAAACCTAATGCTGCTTCTAACTCCAGTGACATTCTAGTACAGTGTGACTTTTTTATTATTTCTGCCTGAGGAAAACACTGTAGTATTGTTATTTAATTGCGCTTTGTTGCTAAATTATTGTCGTTTGTTTTCGCTGCACTAGTTATTTTATGTTACAGAGGCATTTGCAACATTCTGACTTTTTATTTTTCAAACTGGGGCGTCATACTATAAGGCCTTGGCATACGGGCTAGTCTCCTTACAACAAGCTTGAATGATTAGGCATAAAAAACAGTTACGTGAAACCTAGAAGAAATGTAGGTAAATCTCTGCAGAACATATACAAATTATCCCATGGATTTCAGCAGGACTCAGACAGATTGGTCCACAAATTTCTTTAACATTTTAAACAGATTTCTACTGACAATGGTCATTGTAGCCTAAAGTTACAGTACTGATGATCTGAAACTCACCAAGAGATGTCATTTATAATGTTAAATTTCCTTAGGGTCATTTTGGATTTGAAGCAACAAACTTTCTTGGGTCCAAGTTTTAGTATACTTGACAACAGGTTACAAAGAAACGGGATGAGATGACCATGTTAACTGTATACATTTGCATTAACACCCTAAGTGAAGTAATCATTCCACAACTGTACACAGAAAGCAAATATATATATTAAATACGAACAGAATGAAACTTAGTAGCCCCTCACCTGCACCAGTTGACTATACTCAGGGCCAGCCCTAGACCAAATGGCGCCCCAGGCGAGAAGTGCCTTTAGCGCCCCCCTACATTTGTTAAACTTTTGAATATCCCTTATTTTTACTGCATTTGTAGCCCATTTCATGACTTTAATGCATGATTTGCATGCATGATTTACCACAAGGCATGAAGGAAGCTCTTGGATTTAGCACAAGGATCCTTACCTAGATGCCACTGTTTCTTCCCTTCATGTTCGCACCGTTGTTGTAGCGTTGGCCATGGCACTCCTGAACTTTATTTTATTCTCATTCAAAATATTCATAAACAGTCCTGTTAGGTCTTTTCCAGTAGAATTCTCCACAGACCAGAAACAGATAAAATGTTCCTTTATTTGGATACAGCCATCCTAATAGTCAACAAATCTTACTGTAAATGATATCTTTTCACTGTGACTAATGTTGGCAGTGCAGTCTGTTATTATGGTATAGTACTTCTCTTTGCCGAGTCACTTTAACATCTTATCGAGTACCTTCCTTGCCATAAGGTCAATCAATTCGTTTTGAATTGTTTTGCTGCAGTAATGGTCCATAGCTTCTTTACAAATTACTCACCATAGAGAAGTTCTACCAAACTAAGGAAATTATTGTTATGTTCAGTGAACAACTTATCCAATGAGCACCAGAAAGCCAAATTATTCTTTGCAAGGAAGAGGGTAGTTCAGATCAGACGCTTGAGCACATTTCTCCAGTGCTGGGTTTTTACATTAATAATGTGCTGGTTTTCTGCATCTAGGCATTTATTCAGCTTGAGCCTGGATTTGACCTCCATTCTTTTGGAGTAGGCCATAAAATGGGTGACTTTTCATGTCACTTCAGAGCATCAGCTAAAGTATGCCAGTAATTGTACCTGGAAAGCGTAAGAAATGATTTGACATTCTTATAAAATATTTTTAAACAAAACCAGAACACTTTGTCAGTTGATTTTAAGTAAACTAGCCAATGCTCATTCAGTTTCTCACCATTCTCAAGCACTCATTCACAGTGTGACTTTGAGAAGTGTCACTTCTGATCATTTACTGGAAATGTCATATCCATGATTTTGCCCAGCCTGTTCAAAATTATACAATGAATATCAGCAGAATTTAGGATTGCAGGCCATAAAGTCGGATCTGATGTATCGATTTGTGGTGTACAATTTTTCTCACTCCTGTTTCTGTCATCATGTGATGCTGATTCTTCTTTATTGCTTCTCTCTTTTTCATGTAAACCAGATTTTAATTTTTCATTACTCTCTGTAATGCTCCCTCACTCACCCTGGAGGAGGAAGGTCCCCAGAGGGCCATGATAGCCTGTCTCCAGGCCTGTCTCTGTTTACCTGGGTACTGGGCTTGCAGGGCTCAGGCAGCCAGCAAACAACACAGTCTAGAGGGGGCTGGCTATAGCCTGGGCGAGGCTCAGGCAGCCAGCAAACAAACAGTCTTATAGGTGGGCTGGGGACACTCCTCTTCAGAGAGAGAGCCCTTTGCAGAGGAAGGAGGGACAGCCCCGCCAGGGGGGCAGGGGGATTCGGGCCCTCCCTACTCCACCATGTCCCAGCCCAGGGCCCCGGCAGGGGCAGAATCAGCTGCCCTGGAGTCAGTGGGGATCCAGCCACAACACACTGACGCTGGAGGGCTGGGCTTTGCAGCCAGCCCTACAGCAGCTGCCCCTAGGTCACTTCCTGCCTCCCCTGGGGTGGGTACTTGCTGCATCCAGGCATTGTCCGGTTCCTCCAGGTAAACAGCAGCGGGCACTCCAGGCCAGTCGTCATCTGCATCTGGGGCGTGGACCGGGCTAGGTGGGGGATCTGCCTTGAGCTGCTCCAGAACCAGCGGGACATCCTTCCCCTCTGCAGGTTTCCCCCCAAATCGGCTGCGGGTCTGGTCTTTTATGCTTCCAGCCCCGCTCTTCTCCTTCCAGAAATGGGGGTGGGGAAGCTTAGGATCCGCCCTCCCAGGGGCATGTAATGCTCCCTCACTCACCCCGGAGGAGGGAGGCCCGTCCGCCTCACTACACTCTCCTTTTCATGTGAGCCAGATTTTTCTTTATCATCACTCTCTTTTATGCCGTCAGGAAAACTGGATGATTCTCCATCACTTTCCTCGCATTTCCATTCCTTATCTTTCGGTAAATCTGTTAATTCCTTCGTAATAGGACTTCCATCATTTATGCTTCACTCCTCAATTTCTTCTGCACTGGGACAATCGCTACTGCCTAAAGTCCAGTCTATGTTATTCTGTTTCAGATATTTTCCCATCAAATTTGACCCTTGCTAGATTGCAATTGAGCTTTTCACTTCCCACACTGAGCTCCTGAAGGCTTCTTCGGGGGCATCTTTTATTTTCTACGGGGGGGGGGGAACAGACAGGATAAGGGAGAGCAAAAGTCTATGTTCCGCAGTCTTAGAAAGTCATCAAACATTGCCAAGTTACATGGCAAAAGAAGTAACAGTATTGCTTTTATATTGTTGCATAGATATGGGTTCGATAGATATCTCTGGTGTCTCATGAAACGTGTCTTTTATTAGTCGCTACCTACACTCTTCAAGCCTTAAAACACAAGTACCCTTTTACAATTACACAATAAAACAAGGTTCACAGTATCGCAGCTGGGCTCTCACTTCATTCTAACATCTCAATGACTGATCAGCAAAGCCCCGCCCCTTATATACCCATGAGGGCATGGCTGACAACATTCTAGGAGGTTTGAGGAAAATGTAGTTTTCAGAAAGTCTGGAAGGTTCCATGAGATTGTACAAAGGTCCAGAACATTCTAGGAAGTTAGTGAAAAATAAATTCCCATACAGAATACCAGAAACATTTTACTTCAAACATTCTATTTTCCCTTTTGTCGCTAACAATGAAAACAACACCTTGAACCTGGCACTCCCCAGTCCAGGCACCCAGGCGGTTGCCTGGGTCACCTGCCCCTAAATCTGGCCCTGGCTATACTGAACTATAATTGATAATATATACAACAGCTTACAAGAAAAAGTCAATTGCCTAAGCCATATGAGATATTGCTATTGAAGGACCCACTCAAGCGGTACTCCCAGGGCTAAAAATATAACACTGAAATATATGCGTATATTTAATCACTTTTCTCCCACAAAATCTCGTGTTATTTTACAAACACTGTGCAGCAGAACTACTTCATGACTGAAGAAGTGTAGTCATTGATGGGTTGCAATGGGCCAATAACTGCTATTTTGTGGCAGCATGCATACGGCAAAACTGTTAATGAAGATTGTTTCTTTGATTACCATTGAAGAGGGAATTAAGACTGGCCTTAGTGTACGGTCTATACTGAAATTCAAGCAAGACACCAAGCTTATCAGCCTATTCTTGAAAAATGCTATGTAACTATTAATGTCACGAGAGCAGAGGACATCAGAAGCATGCCTCATATAGTTATCTTTAGCACTATGCATATCACCACCTCCTGTTTCTTAGAGGTTTCCCATGGAAGGCCCTGATCCTGCAAGGTGCTGAGCACCCTCACCTCCCCTTGACTTCAATGGGAATTAAGAGACTTTCTTGGCACCTTATATGTGATGCTGTGCAACTTGTAGTAATAACAAACTTAAACTTAACTTCAGAGTTTTTTTCAGCTCAGAGTACAAGGTGATATGACCAAGACATTGAATTTATTCTGTCTTCTGGTGTCCTTTGCCTCTTCATGTAGTCTTGAGATACCTTCATTTTAATCTTCCCCATCAAGACCTTGTGTCATAAATAGATAGCTAAGGGTTAATGTTTCTTTCACCTGTAAAGGGTTAACAAAGAGAACCAAACACCTGACCAGAGGACCAATCAGGAAACCAGATTTTTCAAAGCTCAGGGGAGGGAAGTTTTGGGGGTCTGTGTCTTTGTCTGGCTCTCGCTATGAGAGGGGATTTTTTCTTTCTTTCTATCTTCAAGCTCTAATCTTATTCAAAAGTAGTACAAAGGTAAAAACGATAGGCTGTTAGTGTTGTTTTTTTTTGTATTACATGTGTGTAGTGCTGGAATGTTAAAATTGTATCTCTTTTGAGATAAGTCGTGTTTATTCATAATTTCTTTTAAGATAAAGCCCTTGTATTGTCAACTAATGCAGAGATCAATGTTCCATGTGTTTTTTTCGCCTCTTTTTATATAAAGCTTTCTTTTTAAAGACTTGGAGTTTTCTCTCTGGGGTAGGCTAAGGAACGAGGGAAGGGAATCTCTTGGTTAGATCTAATGAGGGTAAAGCTCTGCAGCACCAAGAGAATTGTGGGAAGGGGGACAAGAGAGAGAATCATTTCTGTTTCCTTGATTTGGGTTTGTCTCTTTGTTGGAATAAAGGAGACATGCTTCTTGGTAGTGTGAATGTAAAGAATTGCATCACAGTAATCTCAGCGTTAGCCAGGAGAGGAAAAGTCTGGGTGGGAGAAGGGGAGGAAGGGAAGTTGTGTTATTTCCTTTGTGGTAAGACTCAGGGCTTCTGAGTCTGGGTCCCCAGGGAAGGGTTTGGGGAGACCAGAGGGAGACAAAACCCTGAAATTTTTGGCTGGTGGCAGCGAGATCAAATCTGAGTTGGTAATTAAGCTTAGAGGGGTTCATGCAGGCACCCAGATTTCTGGATGCTAAGGTCCAGATTTGGGAAGGCTTATGACACCTTGTATAACAGGAATTTTCCTTCTAATTGAGGAGGTTTGGACAGGATTCCCTTTGCACCCTCCCTGTCAGTATGTTCCTTATCTATCTAAGAGTCTATGCTGTACAGTGATGTTATGGCACACCTGCACCACCAGATACTGAATTCATGAGCTTCCTCATTGCTCACAGCCCTTGCTGGACTGAGGAGTGAGATAAGGACAGGAACAAGCTGGGTTTCCTGTATTTCAGTGCAGTGCATAGCCATCACACTGGTCTGACCCTAAAGCTGAGGTTCTCAAACTGGGGGTCGGGACCCCTCAGGGGGTCGCAAGGTTATTACACGGGGATCATGAGATGTCAGCCTCCACCCCAAACCTTGCTTTGCCTCCCGCATTTATATTGGTGTGAAATATATTAAAAAATCTTCTTAATTTATAAGGGGGGGGTCTCACTCAGAAGCTTCCTATGTGAAAGGGGTCATCAGTGCAAAAGTTTGAGAACCACTGCCCTAAAGATTAAATATTTAAAACAAATGGTACTGAGGATTAAACTTTGTGCCACAAATGCATGTGATCACCTTCTGCCAACAGCAGGAAAGAAAGAATTGCACATACATACAATATCTACACCTATAGCTACTTCATAATTGCATGTTATTAAAGTCATAAACATATGCTTCCTTATCTCATTCTGATGCAGGAGTGCTGCAATAATCAAATGTAGCAAGGCTCCTGTAAATGGTATATACAGCATATCTGCAAGAGACTGTTTATACTGTTTATTAAATTGATCAGAATATAAGGAAGTAGAAAAAAATGAAGCAGTTTGTTTTACCCAGTGAAGTTTGGCCTCTATATAGATTTATTCCAAGTCAAGGGGTTGGACATATGCCAACACATTCTGAAGAAATATGAAATTAGCTAACCATATTTAAGTTTCAGGCAGAGTATACAAGATATATATAAATGCATTATGTTGCATTTCATCTTCCATTTTATTGCCCAGTCACCCAATTTTGTTAGATCCCTCCGTAACTCTTCACGGTTAGCCTTGGACTTAACTATCCTGATCTACAAACTTTGCCACTTCACTGTTCACTCCCTTTTCCAGATCATTAATGAATATATTGAACAGTAGTGTTTACCTCTTCATTGTGAAAACTGACCATTTATTTAAAAAAAACAAGAGGAAGTACTTTTTCACCCAGTGCACAATTAACTTCTGGAACTCATTGGCATGGGATGTTGTGATGTCCAAAAGTATAACTGGGTTAAAAAAAAACACCTAGATAACTTCATGGAGGGTAGGTCCATCAGTGGCTATTAGCCAAGATGGTGAAGGAGGCAAAACCATGCTTGGGGAGTGACCCTAAACCTCTGACTGCCAAAAGCTAGGAGAGGGAGACAGAGATGGATCACTTCAAGACAGAATACTGGACTAGATGGACCATGGTCTGACTCAGTATGGATGTTCTGATGCAGGCAACCACCAGCAGCACAGAGAATAGCAGCACGTTCAGCTGGGATGATGGGTATGAGTGCTTTGCTGCTACTCATGTTGATTAGATATATTTCACTGTATGTTGAAATCATGTTCTTTCTGACTGACTGGTTTTTCTGTGTCATCCATCATCTTCACTCCCAAACCCCAAACGCATATGTAGGTTGAATTTCAGTCTCTCCTCTGTCTCACAGGTTGCACATTCTGCCCTGAGTTTGCACTGGGCTTTGTGTCTCTCAATTTTCACTACAGTGTATGGTCACTCATTCTGTTTGATAACTTTGCCTTAGCTTTGTGCATTTCACAGTGGCATAAGGTAATCTGCTAGTATGATAATACGCTAGCTTGATGTTTTTCATCTGTTCTTCCCAGTAACTTGAATATGAATGTTACAAGGTGTGGGCTCATGTCCAGAAAAATTAGTTTTTGACTTGCTAGTGCTTCCTTGCAGTGGACAATCTGTTTGTTGCTGTGGTTGAGATGACACTGGAAAGTTCATGGTGACTTTTGCATGTAGAGTGACCAGACAGCAAATGTGAAAAATCAGGACGGGGTGGAGGTAATAGGAGCCTATATAAGAAAAAGACCCCAAAATCGAGACTGTCCCTATGTTATGGTACAATTCCACACTCTGAACCTTAGCGTCCAAAAGATAGGGTACCAGCATGAATTCCTCTAAGCTCAATTACCAGCTTAGTACTTGTAGCGCTGCCACCAACCAGGAATTCCAGTGCCTGGTACACTCTGTCCCCCCCAAAACCTTGCCCGGGGACCCCCAAGACCCAGACCCTCTGGATCTTAACACAAGGAAAGTAAACCCTTTCCCCCACCATTGCCTCTCCCAGGCTTCCCCTCCCTGGGTTACCCTGGAAGATTACTGTGATTCAAACTCCTTGAATCCAAAACAGAGAGGAAAATGCACCTTCCCCCCTCCTTCTCTCTCCCCCTCCCAGACTCTCCCTGAGAGAGACAGTAATGCTAATACAGAGAGAAATTAGCCTTTCTCTCCCCCTTCCCTCCTTTTTCCCCACCAGTTCCCTGGTGAATCCAGACCCCGTTCCCTGAGGTCTCACACCAGAATAAAAAAAAACAATCAGGTTCTTAAACAAGAAACTTGTAATTAAAGAGAGAAAAACAGTAAAAATTATCTTTTGAAATTTAAAATGGAATAGGTACAGAGTCTTTCAGCTATAGACACTGGGAATACCCTCCCAGCCTAAGTATACAAGTGTAAATTAAAATCCTTTCAACAAAATACAAATTTGAACGCATTCCAGTCAAATACACATTTGCAAATAAAGAAAACAAATATAAGCCTAACTCATCTTAACTACCTAGTACTCATTATTCTGAGCACATAAGAACCTGGATCAGGAAGATTGGAGAGAAACCTGGTTGCACATCTGGTCACTCTCAGAACCCAGAGAGAACAACCACCAAAAACTAACAGCACACACAGAAACTTCCTTCCCTCAAGATTTGAAAGTATCCTGTCCCTTGATTGGTCCTCTGCTCAGGTGACAGCCAGGCTCACTGAACTTGTTAACCCTTTACAGTAAAAAGAGATATAAAGTACTTCTGTTCTATTAACTCCTACTAGTTGTTTATGACACCCTATAAAATCAGGACATCTGGTCACCTATTGGCTAAGTGTTGGTGAGGAAAATGTCTTAGTTTAATTTGGCAGCTGTTTTTCTGGGTGTGCATTCTCTGCAAGTGCTTTAGTTCGCTGTGCTTTTTTTCTGCCTGTCGCCAGCTGTGCATTAGCTGTGAAACAGCCAGAGTGATCCTGTGCGCACTATCTGTGCATGCACTAGGCGTTTTCCTGACTTTGCACAAACGTAGAGGATGTTTGCAGTACAAGGGGTGGGACCAGTCTCCCTGCGAGCCAAGGCGCTTAACTCGCCCATCATGCCGGGGCGACTGTGACACCGCGGTTGAGGCTTTACGCCGGGTCTGCGCGGGACAGGAACTGATGCCCACGATTGGCCCCCGCCCCGTGTTGTGGTTGATCAGTTGTCAAGGCAACGCTCCACGGCAATCTCCCTCTGTCCCACGTGTCCGTGCAGCGGCCGCCTCTGTTACCACGGTCGCCAGAGAGAGACAGGAAGCAGGGTGTTGTTTCTGATTGGCTACCGCCGAATCTTGCTCATTAGCATAAGGCGACGGAGCCTGGCTAGTGGAACGCGAGCCGATTGGCTGAGGTTGGAGGTGAGGCTGTGGGGTGATCCGGGGCCCGGCGCAGGCCGCTAACTCACTGGACGCGGGCCCGGAGACAGACAGGGCGAGTACGCGTGCGCGGTTGTTGCCCGGCCGCGCCTTTCCGGGGGGAGGGGATTGGGCTGCGTGTCGCGCCCCTGGCCCAAGATGCAGTTCCTCCAGCGGCGCCTGCTGCAGCCGGACTGGGGGAAGGGCAGTGCGCGTGCTCGCGGTGTAGCTGCTCTGGTTGCAGCCGCGGCTGGGGCAGCGCAGCGGCGGGGTCACTGGTGGGGCTGTCCATCTGGGAGAAGACAACGCCAAGGAAGCCGGGCTATTGCGGGACAGATTGGCTGCAGATGCGGAGCGCTGCTGCTACAGCAAGGGGCTTGATGGGGGAAGGGGCAACGTGCCGTACCAGACAGGAGGGAGGCTTTGTCTCGGTGTGCACAGCGGCGCTTTGTATTGCTCTGCCTTCGCTGCTGGGCAGAGCATGCCAATGTCAGCCAGGCCGCTCAGGCACAGCTGGGCAGAGCGCCTCCCGTCGCGTCTGTTGGGGGGAGGCCGAGAGCAGGCCGAAACCGGTTTAACAAGGACTACAGTCCTGCCCAGCATGAGTAAGCAGTGTCTTCCCCGGCTAATTACCCCCTGCGCATGCGTGGGGTCAGAGCGCCGGCTGCGCATCCGAAACGGAAAAGAGTTTGTGTGTGCACCCAGTGGGGCTGCTGGTTCGCTCTCCCTTCCCTTTGGAGCGCAATATGAGGAATCGCATGCCCTGTAAAGTCCCTTCTAAGGCAGCAGCATGCGGGGCCGGCATGTCACTTTGAGGCGTGCCTGGCTGTGCAGCTAGGGCGGGCAAAATCATCTATTCGCTCGCTGTGATATATGAGACCTACCCGTTGCAATCCCCCTCCCCCACAATACAGCAGAGCCGAGCCACATCACCACAGTCCCACCAGTCACGTTACAAACCTGCTGCTGCAGACACATACCGAGGTGCAAACATACATATTGGGCAGTGGGAAAGAGGTTTAAAACTGGGTGTAGTCTAGTCTTCCTGGTTTTGGATTACGCTTCGCAGAACGAAAGGCAGTTTAAAGCTGGGAGCTTTACATTCTCCCTTTCTCTGGGGTTTAAAGCTGGTGTAACAGTCTGTCTTTCTGGGCACGGGGAGGATTTGCTGTAGTACACAATTCCGTTATTTCTTGGACCAAGGTATACAAGTATCGCTAAAGCACAATATCATATATCTGTCTGAAGTCTATATTGTCCCTAGAGAGGGGCTCTCTATCCATCCACCCAGCATGTATAAAATGCTTATCTGCAGAGTAGCTAAATGGTATACATAAAAAAAAAAACCGCTGGGTGTATTAATCTGTCTGGAGTCGGGGGGGGCGGGAATTTGAAGATTGAGGTGGGTGGCTTTTCCGCCTTTAGGGGTCTGGGGAGAAATGAGATTGATTTGTGTTAGAGCAGGAGGATTAGACTGGTTTGGGGGATGCTGTGTTCCCACTGACTGGGCGAGGAATTCCGGGCTGACTGTGTTAGGAGTTTTCCTCTTGTGGGTTGGTGGCAGCTGGCGTAAGGTATGTTACGCTCTATCCCTGTGTGAGCATGGAGGAGGAGGATTGGGCGCTATTAAACTGGTTCCCTCTGGGAACCAGAGGGAGTTTTCTTTTTCGAATGCCAGACCTCTCCTGCTGGGATGCTTGGTGTACTTGCTGGAACTACCTCTCTGACACTTGCCCGAGGTTTCTGCCTCCTAGTCTTACATTGCGACTGTTTGCACTGCTTATCCGGCCGATACGGAACTGATTCAGCGAGGGAGTCAACATTCCACTCCGCGCTGAGTCCTGCTCTCCACGTTGACTCCTACGGGACTGAGTCAGGAGCGGCTGGTCCCTGTACACAGGCATGGATGGATGTGGCTATAGATAGCAAACCAATCCGATCAGGAGGAAACAGGACCAAGTTCGGCCCTGATGCAAACGGTTCCGAGGGGGTTGCGCACCTCTGTCTAGCTGCTCCTTTCCAGTCACCGGCCGGATATAGAGTGATGGGTGGGTGCGCTGTAGCAGGAGCTGGTACCTCGCCCGCCCAGCTTCGCTCCCGCAGCCACTAACTCTAGCGGGCTCTGCCTCCGGGTGCGCGCTGCGCCCTCCCCTTATGGGTGTCAGGCGAGAGGCGGAGCCGCCTTCCAGTCCCTTGTATCAGGAGCCGGCGTTACTCGCGGTCATTCAGAGCCGCCTTTATCTTGCTCCACTGCAAGGGGGTGGCACTTGGGAACACCTTATTTTACCATACACGCTATAAATTCACCACCTGGAATGGGAGCGGGGCTACGGGCCGCAGCGGGACACTGTGACGCACGGACACCGGGACACCAGCATCAGCCAGATCCAGGAAGCCGGCAGTGAGGCTCGACTCTACAGGACATTGGTGGGTGTGAGCTGCCTGCGGCGTCCCCCTGATCTGAGCGGGTGATGGGGGGAATGGCAGTGGGAGCTCGCAAGGCGGCTTGCATGGATCTGTGGCCGTGTCACGCTCACAGGGGGTCTTTTAATTTATTCACGCTGCAAGGAGTTGTGTTTCTGCCATCAGAGGCGCTCCCTTTGCCGTCCCCATCCCCCAGCCTCATGGGGTGTGGACTGGAAGAAGTTGCTCTTGCATCTTCTGAATGAGAAATCGAAAAGGAGCTCGGTTTCCTCCCTTAGCTGCTGGCTTTGGCGATGATGGGCTGACAGAGGATGCCGCGAGATATTGGGCTGGGGGCCACCAGGAGAGGTTGAAGTCAGAGAAGATTTGCAGAGAGAGTTCGGGAGGTATGGGAGAGGGGGAACGGAGGGCTTGGCGTTGGAAGGTGCAGGGGTGCACGGATAGAGGAGTTAGGAGGAAAGAACGGAGGCAAAGCCCAGAGCGGCGTTGGGATTAAAATGGGAAGCTGAAGGGGACGGGGGTGAGGAAGGAGTTTGCTGAGGGCTAGGGGGAGAAAAAGGTGAAGCTCTGGGAGAGGGTTATGGGTAGGAAGGGGAAGTACTGCTAACTGGGTTAGTGCATGGCGTAAAATGTCCTCCATCTAAACACCATCTATCCTTCTCTATTCCAGCAAACCGCCCGAGCGTTACAGCGAGCAAGCTTGGGGAAGGCTTTGGAGATACAAGGCCTGGCTCCTGGTGGCCCTTGCAAGGGAATTTGGTGGGGCAGAAGGAACCGGCTGCTGTGTCCGTGCTCCCCAGGCACCTGGTGATCACTGGCATTGCACCCCACCCATCTGCCAACATGATGCAGATCTGCGACTCCTACAGCCAGAAACACTCCCTCTTTAATGCCATGAACCGCTTCATCGGGGCCGTCAACAACATGGACCAGACAGTGATGGTGCCCAGCCTGCTGCGGGACGTGCCGCTGCTGCTGGAGGAGCTGGACTCCGGGGGCGGCTGCGGGGAAGGGGATCCCCAGCTGTCGCCGGGGGACGCCGGCGCCTTCTTCTCCCGCAGGGACATGTACAGCCATTACCTGCTGCTCAAGTCCATCCGCAACGACATCGAGTGGGGGGTGCTGCAGCAGGGCGCCGAGGAGGCCAGCTGGAAGAAGGACAAGCTGAGCGGGGACATTAGCCGGGGCCTCCCGGAGGCCGCGGTGGAGGAGGAGGATCTGGAGAAGCAATTCCACTATCACCTGAGCGGACTCCACACGGTGCTCTCCAAACTCACCCGCAAGGCCAACGTGCTCACCAACAGATACAAGCAGGAGATCGGCTTCAGCAACTGGGGGCACTGAGCCAGGGCAGGGCTTGGCATGGGGGCGGGGGGGTGCCGCCGAGCAAGAGGTCCCTATCTGCCGGCGGGAGGGACTCTGGGGAGCGCGCACGAGGACGAGGAGCGTGTGTGTGTGTGTGTGTATGTGCGCGCGCGCGTGCAAATGGAGGGGATGGGCATGGAGGGGAAGCGAGTGTGTTACAATGGAAGCGGGTGGGGGCGTGTGCCAGAGGGGGAATGAATGACTGCGACCGTGGAGGAGGGGCAGACGTGTGTGTGACTGCGGCTGGGGTGGGTGGAAGTTCAAGCGGGAGGGGGACGGGACCGTGACGCATGGCGGGCACATCCTGCCCGGGTGTGCAAGCAGCTGTGAGCTGCACGGCCGCGGGGCTCTTTGCCTTCGCAACAGCAGCAGCAAAGCGGCGTGTGTGTATCAAATTTCTTAGACTGGGAGCTTAGAATGAATGACGGAGGGTGGCCAAGGCCAGTTACTGAGAGCGTGTGGTGGCGGAGGCGGCCGTCGTCCTAGTGGAGACTGCATCAATTCTTTCTTTCCTGTTTTGCACTACTTTTATAACAATAAAAGACGTGTATATAATGTGTAAGATTTCTTTGCATGCTCTTAGAATTGCAGTCCTCTTATTTTTTACCAACGCACAAAGAAAGGTGTATATTAATCATTATTAGTTTGATTTTATGTTCTGTCCAGGGTGAGCAGTTATTGTTCCCCTCTGAGTAAGGAGACTGATGACTTGTACATGTATGTGCTGGCTGTATAGCTAGCTGATTTGAGGCTGAAAATAAGCCAATGAAAATAACAAAACTGTTGTAAAAATTACATTTGTTACCCAGGACGGAGCCAGTTTACTAAGTCACATCCCTGTATAGCTGGATGGATGAAGGGTACCATTACTGTACATGTACTGAAGCTTATTTAAAACTTTTTTTTTATCCAGATGTAGAGTATATTCTAAAATAAAGAAGCAAATGTATTGACTAAGATTGGCTTAACTTTTTTTTGTTATAATACCTGTTCTCTACATGCATTAAATACTAGTTATTCACATACACAACCTAAATATATTAATTGTCTCTACATTATTTTAAAACTGTATTCCCAGTGCTGTGTTACAAGGCGCTGGATATAAAGGGGTAATTTGTTAGTGAGAACTAGCTAACATATGCAAAACTGCTAAAAATGGGTCTAGTAAATATACCTTACACACTTATGTTTTTAATTACTTCAACTGTTAAATGGAGTAAGAATAGTCTGTCAAGATGTATGTATACCAATATAAAGGTCAATCCCTGTTTAAACTAAAGTATTTGAGAATATACATTAATGGTTACTAGCAACTAGCTCTGTGTTACCAGAATTGTATAGATTTTATTCTCTGTGTTTTTTTCCATTTGCTGAAGTAATAGGCCCTGTAGTTAGTTCTCTCTCTCTCTCTCTCCATATATATGCAGCATTAGGTGGTGTAGCACGTAATACAGTATATTGTTTGGTAAAGCCTTGCCCTTGAATAAGTCCTAAGTAATATTACAGTATACTTATGATTACAATATATGTGTGCATATGACAAACAGGGTTTACAGCTTTTTTGCTTATGTTCAGTGATAATATATACTTAATCTTCAGGCACAATATCACTTCCAGATTTTTCATGCTCAGGAAGGCTAATAGTTTGTATATATCTTAATGCACTTAAAAGGACACTGCTATGCAGCATGTACCCATCATACCCCGTTAAAAAAAAAAGTAGTAGAATAGTGTTTTCATTAAAGTAAAAAAAAAAAAAGCACAAACAAAAACCACCTTTGTTTAGATTTAAAAATTCCCCGACACTCCTCAGTGTCTCACAGCCACATACTAGTGCATGAGAACCAGACACTGATACTAGTGTGTCAGTTTCATTGTCCAAGTTGAGTAAAGTGAAAAAAGTTAACAGTTTAAATGTTGAAATATATTTTAAAGTTCATTGGTGCTTCTAGTGCTAATTTAGACTGGAAATTAGAAGGTGGTTTCTAACCATCAGAGGAGTGAGATTCTGAAACAGCCTTCCAATAGGAGCAGTCGGGGTCCGGGGCAGACAACCCAATTCATTTGAAAGATGGAGCTTGATAAGTTTATGAACAAGATTATATGACTGGTATAGCAGGGCACTAGGAGGTCCCTTCCAGTTCTAGGTTCCTAATAAATCAAAAGTATTTATTAATGACATAACTGAGGAAACCTTGAAAAACATAACTGGCTTTTTAACCTAACAGTGTCTCATTTGTAACACTATCAGTCAGTTTACTTCCCAGTAGGGTGGTGCATGGAAAAATATCAGGGGTAATGAGAAGTACTACAAAGGATTCCTAATTTCACACCTGGTAAGGCTTTCTATTAGTGAACAAAGCCCAATAAACATGAGGTAAAAGATGCCTTGCCTTAGGTTTTAAAGTTCTGTACTCCTGGAAGTTTTGGAGGAACAACTTGTCCTGCTTTATTTAGTTCTGCATCAAATAAACCAGTTTAAGACTACAACACTACTGTTTAAAATTGCTTATTAAAAAAACAGGCCCTGATGTTATTTTAAGTCTATCTAATTCTGAATTGTAATCTCTCCCAGTAAAGATTTCGTTTATACTCAATTTATAGTGCTGATCAAAACCACAAATATGATAGTAGAAAATATCCATTAGTAAATGTATAGTATAGTCTTATCTTGAATATTCCATTCAATTTTGGACACATCTAAAAAAATACAACAGAAATAGAAAAGGTTCAGAGGGAGAATAATGAAAATTATTAGAGGTATTTGGGAGTGGAAGCAGAGTTTCCATATGAGTAAACCTTAAAGCTTAAGGTGATATAGGAATATATAATACAAAGGACTGTAGAGAAGCCATTAAAGTTCTTCTGTTTACTTATTTATATGATTTAAGTAAAAGAGCACCTTTGATGAAATAAAAAGTCTTTGAATTTAAAAACAGATAAAAATGAATATTTTTTCAATGCAAAGTCCAAAGTATGGAATTTGTTGCTGTCATGCTATTGAAGAAAACCACTTAGTTTAAAAATATGTTTTAAAATGACATAAATCATAACATCTGATATTTCAGCAGCAAGGATACAATTACAAAGTCCACCACTTCTCAGTCTTCATGCCATAAACTGATTGGGAAGAAATCTCCCTTGGTACAGTATTACACAATTAGCTGTATTATTGGACGTTGTATCATCCTTTGAAGCATTAGGCATTTGTAAATGCTGGAGATAAGATACTGGACTAGATAAACCATGAGTTTGTGCCAATAAAGCAATTCTGGTTTCAGATTAAATGATGCCTACAGACAGGATCTGCCTTTAAGAAGTTTCTCCCTCAACGCTGCAGTCTAACAGTGTAGTGAATGGACTGTTCTCCAAGGATATGTCTTATAAGAAAAGGCAAGTTTTAAAAAAACCCAACCACTGTAGTTCTGTATAAATCAAAAGAGGTACAATTTGTGAAGTACTGTAGTTGCATTTTTTAACTCACCTTTGATGATAAGAAAATAAACCAAGTAAACTGTATTTCAGATATTGGTAGAGTAATAATTAATCTCAAAGCCCTTTGCATACTTTGCAAACTGGTTACAACTCTATATACATGCTGTCTACCAACTACTACAAGGCATTGTTCGTGGAATATGTCAGTTGTATGAGAGCACATACGATGATACACCAGTGTGGTTTAGGTGCTAAATCATACCTTTCTGCATGTAAAGCCACAGAAGGGAACAGTTAGGGGGAAAAGTCATGGCTTCATCTTAGCAGGGGGCTGGCTTAACTTCTTATGGTGGATACTGGGGATGTGGCAGCCAAAGGGCATTACGACCATGGGCTGCAGTCCTTGATGGATGAAATTTTGTGTTGGATTAAATGTACAGTTCATAAAGCACATTGTACAGTTCTGTCAAGAGTGCACAATGAGCCCCTGGCTGGTAAAGTGTTGGGGTGGCAAAGGTGCATGCCAGTCCCACCATCTGCACATAGGAAAATAATTGGGAATGGAAGAGTGTAGGATCCATATAAATCTCTCATAAAATGCTGAATGCAAATACTTAGTTTAATACAATGTTAAGAGCAAAATTATGCCTCCTGTGAGGCAGTGGTACACTGGAGGAGGCAGCACACCACCCAGGTGGTGGTGGCTGGTGGCATTATATGCCTTCAGCAGCAGTGGTGTGAACATTTTGAGAACTACTTTTTCTGTACCTTTGAAAAACTGCTCTGCTGTTATGTCCTGCCCAGTGCAGACGAATCCCTCTGTAAAGCCACTAGCTCTGCCTGCATTGCTAGCTGGTCCCTGCCTCTCATTTCCTTGCAGTTATATAATGGCTACCTTCTTTGTTGGGTGTGCATGAGGGAAAGGGCTTCTTGGGCCCACGCCCCCATCTGGTGCACCTGCACAATGTAGCCATAATTTGAGCCTAAGGTTCCAAATGCAACAACACAGAAGTCAAGAAGTAGCCCAGTTAAGGTTCTTACACTATCACATACATATTACTTCTGATTATTACTTTGGCTGTCAGGTGTTTACCTTCCCATATAATATGTGAGATACAAAATGGTTGATGTTGTTATTGGAGATTTAACTTTTTATGTGTTTACATTTTCAGCATTTATTTTACATTAACATAGGTTTTTTTGTAGTTAATTTCCATCTGATTTTTCTCCCTGCTTTTAAAGATACAGGCAAAATCTAAATAACAGTTATGTTCATGATAGCTGCGGGTCAATTGTATTTCTGTAACCAGTAAATTGTGTGTTTATTTCACAGCTTTGATCTCTTTGCTGGGACTCTGTCCACCACTCCATTTCCACTGGGACTACTTTTAACATCCCCAACTCCAGAAAAGCCTTCAACAGCTGCCTGGCACAATAAGGTTTTCTCCTTCCCTCCCAAATACTGATCAAGGAAAGAAGGGCCTAAACATTATATTTTCTATGTCCAGTTCTGGCATAGAGACAGATTAATGATCTGAAACCAATATCTCGACACCAGCCTTGACTAGAAACACTGAGGCATCCCACTAGAAAATTTGACATCCATTGGGCCAGATGTGGCTCTCCCCATTGCTTTGTCAAATAAAGGGCTCATTTCAATGGCACCCTCTCATGCCTTCCACACCCTGCAGAGGGTGCTCCATGCTGTCCAGGGTCCATTCAGGGGCAAAGGATGGAGATTAGGTAGAGCTGGGCAGGACTATCACTGACTCATCTCCTTCCCAATAGACCTAGTTTGTGAAAGCAAATATAGCTCGAGGTGGTATTACCGTTTCTACATAGGCCCCACTCCAAGGGCTGCTGCAGCCAGGGGAATCCCTGGTAGCTGGGCTTCAGTGGAAGCTGGATCTCCACCGTGGGCTAGAGTGGTGCCAAGACACAAGGCCTCCATTGAAATGGGCCTGGCCACCCGAGTGGGGATCTGGTAGGTTTGAAGAAGGGCTCTGCACCCTATTCTGTAGGGAAAGAGGGACAGTAAAACCCTCCCCACTGATGAGATAATTGGGGCTAGTGGGAAAGGATTCTGTGAGAAGATCCTTGCAGAGATTTCTTCCCACAGAGCCCTTTCCTACAGATTTTAACATGTTATTACATCATTTATAGCTGGCCAGTAGCATGGTTGGTGCTCCACAGCTTAGCGGCTTAGCCAAAGCACACAGCCCATGTCCCAAAGGTCTTATTCATCTAAGACGATAACAGAGACAAAAAATAGGAGGTGAGATATAACAGGCCATAAATCTGGGCAGAGTGCAAGTAAAGAGGTCAATGCGGCAAAATTAACCACAATTGATCACATGGATTTTTTGGGTTTTTTGGTCATGTGTTTGTCACTTCTAAAAATTAGAAATGCCCAAACATTCTAGTGTCAAATTTGTAAAGTAATTCATTTTCGGGCTGAGGCCTGGCATTCCAAGTTTAGGTCCAAATTAATTGTATTAATCAAGTTACAAACTCCTTCAGAAAAGGCATTAGCAAAAATGACTTTGCTGCAATTACTCAGCTTGTTGTTACTACCCGTCTGCAAGAATCAATGCTCTTTAAAAAGAAAGTCCCTCCTCACACAAGTTCATACTTGTCTGCCCAAGTGTAATGAAGTGAGAAAAACACCTTTTAGTTCTGGGCTTTTGTGTAGTGCTTGCTTACCACAGGAATAGACATTATATTAAAACCTTAGAGAGATTAGAGAAAAAGCAGGTGGTGCCTCTGAATTAAATCACAAGCCATTAAATGAGCTTGTCTAGTGATGTCTGTAGGATCTGTCATAGTATTAATTAAACAGTGTTAGATTTTTTTATTAGGATTATCTACATACAAATAGTTCTAAAATAATTCTTTTTTTCTTTTCATAATTGCTCAGGGCTATTTTGCATTAGCATCTTCATGTTAAAAGTTGGGTATATTGAACATTGCTAATGCCCTATAGTCCTAGAACTGGTACCTATGACTGAGCAGACCAGCCTGTTTATTAAAAATTTCCCCCTTGTAAACTGTAATTAGGCTGACAAAACAGGCAGTGTATCCAATGTAATAATTCACAATAATCCACAGTTTTGCATGTCATCAGGTTCCCCCCCACCCCTCTTGCTGAGTTGCTGACATACCTACTGCTTCAGGGAAGGGAGTCTGTGAGGAAGAATGCTGTGTGAAGTTTTCCTCCTTGCATTTCTTCCACATCATTCTGTGGGGGAAGGGGTGAATAGGGAGGAATTTAACCCTTCCCCCAATCTTTGCCCTGGAATGCTGAGTTCTGCCCCAGGGCTCACAGGAGGCTGGAGCTGTCTGTGCAGAGACCCTAACTCCTCCCCTGGCACTGCTGTTTAAGGATGCTCCTTAAAGCAGGAGTTCCCTTGGGTGGAGGGGTCCAGCAGAAAAGGTAATACAGGTTAAGGCCTGTCCCCATCCTGTCATAGACTGCCCATTGCTAGCCATGCCTGCCCAGTTCCTCCCACCCTAATCCCAGCCCTGCAAAGACTCTTAACTGGGATCCAAGAAATGAAGAGAGAAGTTGATATGACAGTGCATGACCTCCTCCCCCTTTTGTCCCCCATGCAGGAGGGGTGACATTCATGCATGAAAGATCCCCAAAATACTCAGATCCAGAAGAAACATTCTTGGCCCGAGTTGTGGGCATGCCTGTGATTGCTGTTTTAGCCAAGTGCCTGGAGAGTGATTAGACCTGCCAAATCTACTGTTTTTCCTGGGCCTTCAGATTCTGCACTGATGGGGGCTGTGTGAAAAGAAAGATTAGGTAGCTTAGATAGAGTACTACCTGTCAGCCCTTCTTTCTGATCTAGGGGGAAACCTGACCAGTCTACTGCTTTTGTTGGTTCTTGGCTCAGTGGGGAAGAGAGAGAGCTATTATCTGAAAGCTGAGAGTGGTTTTTGCATGTGCAGAACCATAGCTCTGGCTCTAAAATATTTAAAAGTAATCTTCTGTTCCCCTTGCTTCTCTCATAATGTACATTATCCAAATCCAGATTCCCCAGAGACTCTGACAAGACATTTACTCTGAGAAAACATTTTCCTTTTTCTATTTTTAATATCCATGATTGTCAGATTTCCTGTTTCATCCTATTCAAGTTTGAAATTGGCCTCTTAAGACTTGTCATCATGAAAAGGGGACTAGAAATATTATTGGAAATGTATTTATTTCCTCAACTTGCATGTATGGCACCTAGGATAAGCAATCTAGATATCCCAAAATGCATGCAGTTATCTCCCTACACTGGCACCTTATTACAGTGTAACTTTAAAATGGGCATGCACATTCTTCTAATGGGTTCTGCCTGAATTTATGCAAATATATGAACAGTTAAGCAAATACACAATCTACTTCTTTTTTCTTGAAGGATGTTGGCAGGTACAATATGATTCTGGGCATTTCACATGTTAGTAACAAAAGTGGATATTTAGAATGTTCTAGCTAAAAAAGGCCAATGAAGTCACTTACACACCACCATGTCCTACAGCTTTATACAATCTACGCAGGGTGAAACTAATACCACGGTCTTTATTCAGACTAAACTTCAGTTGGCTTCATTGAGAGTTCTGCCTGAGTAATGATCACAGGATCACATACAAGGTGGCTTATACCCCTACCTCAACAGCTCCCTTCCCACCTGCGCTGCCAAGATTTCCCTTAATGTTCTCTCTCTGCACCACCAAGAGGCCATTTTCCCCATGGACTGTTTCCTTCCCAGTTCACTCCTGTTTCTCTTCAAACCCATTCACACCACCCTTCCTCCCCCAAAACTCCAGACCAGCTCTTGAACCTATTTCATCGTCTGAGCATGTCTGAGTTTTGAATTGAACTGAAATGAATAATGTTATGTGATGTGATTCCATGGTGCTTCCTTTTTTGAATAACTACTACTTTTATTAACTTACTATTTTTATATGAATAGGCTGATTTTTAATTTAAAGATGACGGCTGATCACCAATCAATACTTTAAAAATGTCAGAGTGCATAATTAGCACTGCTGAAAGCAGAGCCATCAATGCAGGAAACTAGTTTATGTTGCTAAAGTACATTATATTCTTCTTTTGATGTGCCATCATAATTGCTGTTAGCATTAAGGGGAGTGTGTCTCTCTCTCTCTCAAACATCCCCCCTCCCACACACACATACACACTGAAAGGAAAATATACCCATAGTGAGCATATATAGGGAGGAGGAGGAACAAGGTGGTTGTTAGAATGCTCTGCATGAATTTAGAAAAAGCTAGTAAATTGCATTTGAGTGCAGAATACTGAAAAAAATGTGAATTTGAAAACTGTCAGAAATCAGATTTTAACAACGAATTATGTGTAGTCTTTTCAGCTTTCAGTAGCATCATTAGTACAATATTTAGAAGTGTATAAAAGGATCTGTTAAATGTTTCCATAATGTGGACCACATTTTAGTAGAGAGGCTAAAAATTTCAAAAGTCCCAAAAAGATGTAGGTTCCTAAGTCTCAGTTTCAAAACTGAGTTAGGAACCCAGAGTAAAATTTTCAAAAATGTGTCAGTGACTTAGGAACCTAAGTCCCATTTTCAAAAGTGACCTGCTCTTAGGAGCACAAGTCCAGTTGAAATCAATGGGAGTTAGGTGTCCAAATTCCCTTGAGTATCTGAGCCTAAGTAATTTTTGAAAATGGGACTTAGGCCCCTAAGTCACTTAGGTGCTTTTGAAAATTCTCCCTGGTGTCTTTTGGATACTGCCCACTCCTTTGTATTCACATAACAATTGTTAATATACAAAAGTAATATTAAGGAATTCTTTGTTTTCAGCTTCTTTTAATACAGTTTAGCAGCTGGAAACAAGGAAGAGAAACCAGCACCATATGACCAACCAGCTGTCCAGGGACTGCCAGCACCCTCTTCTGTAGGTAGCCCACTTTGATTAACTTTGATGTTGGATAATTTAGTGCCTATGTGTGAAATTTTATGCTAACATATATCTTGTGCAATTCCTTTGGCTTCAGTGAGATTGAATGGGGTATACTAATTAGGGCAGAATTTGATGTAGCTGTGTTTAAAGAATAAGAATAAATGCAACCAGAGACCTATCCCAGCAATGCAATATGTCTTTTACTTTATATAGACATGATGGTGCGGTAATATCTTTATTGGACCAGTTTCTGTTGGTGAGAGAGACAAGCCTCTGAGCTTACACAGAGCTTTTCATTTTACTTATCATCTATTTATGCAAATGAGGCCTTATCTCCACTTTCCTTTACAACCCTCTTTTTGGTGGCGTTATAAGGAGCAAGAGTGGACTGACTACCTTTGCCCAGGCCTCAGGTAATAAAGATAGGTGGTCATGAACAACAATGCCAAAGAAGGCAGAGCAAAGTTAATGCAGATGTAATACACTGAGAGGAGTGCCCTGACTCAGCATTTTCATGACCTCAGTCCCCTTTTAGTTTTCCTTGCAGAAGAAATAAAAATGCACTTTTGAAGTCTTTCCCATTAGTTGTGAGTGATTAGGGCACACATGAGTCTGTAAACACCCTTGTGTTTCCACTGACAGAATCTATATGTTCTTTTGGAAGGGAGGAGGTGTCTTCCAAGAATATATGCAGGGCCTATCATTTATTTTGGGGTCCCTTCAGTTCACTGCACTGTTAGCATACATCAGTGTACTGTCCTTCAGCACATGGGTGTGCACTATTTTTTAGCTGCCCTTCTTGTCAGTCAATGGATTATCAAATAGACAGTGTTCTTGGAGAAAGATGGCTCACATCCCTCATTAGACCAAGTTAATCATGTCTAGGATACAGCTGTTCTTCACTATGCTCTGAAGTGAGAGTCTTGAGGTTTCCTCAAACATAGATGACAGCATGGTACCTTGCCACCTCACCATCAGACATGCCCATCTTAGGTACTCTGAAATACAAGCATTTTGCAAAAATGTTACATTTGATTTAATAAGTGGCAAAAAGAACTTGATCCACTTTGCTGCTTTGTAACCTCCTAGTTTGTTAGGCTACTGATTCTGTTTCTGAGATGAGACTATCTGTTCACCTATACAATGGAATTAAGTACTCATAAACTATAGTTCAATGCAGCATGATAATCTTTATTGTTTTATACCAATAACATGCTCATTTTGTCTGTCTGTTCTTCCTTCTCTCAGATGATGGTCTTTCTCCTCTTGGATATTTTACACTATAATCCTTTCTCTTCTGCTGCATATTAATATGATTAGCTTTCTATCCAACCTGTAAATCTCTGCTTTTGAAGTCTGGCAATTTTTACACACGTTTCAAGCTATTATTATTGGGTTATATTTAATTTGAAAGGACATAGTGTTATTGTCTTTTCCTCCCTGCAGATGTTTCTTTAAAATTATAACATATTCAGTGGAAAACCCACTATGTTAATATAATATTACAGGCTGACATTTTAATCACACACAAGTCAAAAAATTCAATGCTGTGGTTTCCACAGCAATCATAATTTGGCATCTATGCACATGTGTATTTTCTATCCTTGCAATGTTGTTACAAGGATTGATTTAAGGTCATATCCTAAGGGTCCCTTCTATGGGAATAAGGAGATAATATACCTATGAGGGTTTATAGAAGTCTGACCAGTCCTGAGAATGGTTAGACCACTGGGGACCGCACATAGTGCCTGAGAATGGTCAGATTATGGAGGGTGTTGCAGTGGGCTGTATGCCTACTCCTCCACCAAAATGTTTAGTGGACCAAGGAGCTACCATAATACAATTTAGCTCACCAGGCACACACACACACGCCTCCCCCACGCCAATTTGCTAGTTGGCTTGGACTGAGCATGCTCAGTAACACTGCCGAAGCCAGCTGCCCTCACTCTGCTATTGGCAGGCACAGGTCTTCTCTGGCCCCTAAACAGGACAATTCCCCTGATAGTGGTATTGTAAGGGTCTGAGACTAGGCCATGAAAGTCTTAACACCAAGGGAGAGTCACTAAATAGCCAAAGAGGGAGTTGAACGTTATGAATGTTCAGGAGAGGGGAAATGGTGGGTAGCATTAAAGTAGAGTTTTACCACTTATTTCTTTCATTTTTTCCTAGCGGAGGGAAAGGAAGAGAAAATGAAACCTACAGGAACTCTAATTTTGATTACAGGAACATCATGGAACGTACAGGTTATTACTGCTGATGTATTGAAAGAACTATGGTGACTAGATAAGACCATATTAAGGGTATTTTAACTTACTACTTCATGTTATTTATTTAAAGGGCATTATTGATTTGAATTTTGGTGAAATGAAAAGATTGCAAATTAAATCTTTCAAAGTCTTGCTTGACCACAAGTGTTTTATACATAGTACCTGGTGGTGCAGCAAGCATTCCTGAGCACTGTCCCCTCCCCAAAGGAAGTGAAGTGCCTCTTAACCTTGTGGAAAGCTCAGCTGACCTCTGCCCCCCCGGGGGGGCCAGGTTCTTGCTGCTTCCCCCACCCAGGCCCCACTTCAAGTACTTCTCATCTCCTAGCCCTGTGGAAAGGTTTGGAAGAGGCCCTTAACCCCAGGGACAAGACTGCTCCTCTCCTCATCTTCTAGCTCTGTGGAAGGGTTGGGAGGAGTCCATGGCTCTAAACCAGCTGCCCTCATCTCACTGATTTCTATTGCTTCCTCCCTCTTAGTCCTGTGGAAAGATCAGGGAAGGCCCTCAGAATGTGTTCCTTCCTATCCCCTTCTCCTGTCTTTGTGGAATGTTTGGGGAGGTAATTCATCACCAGGCCCCGCCCTGGACTAATGGCTCCTTTTGGGGCCTATGAATGGAGGCATTCTCCAGGATTTGGGCTAGATGAGGCAGAATCCTCAGGTTTGCATCTCCTGTTTTCCTGCCTAGTGCAGCTGTTTCAGAGAAGCAGCAGATGAGAGCTGGGGGAGGAGAAGATGAGACCACAAATAGTTAATCCTCCTTTTTCCTATTCCCTGGGTCAGTTTCTACCCACAATCTTGTGGTACCTGGTCCATTATTCTGGAGAAATGTAGCTTTCAGGGAGAACATAATTGCAGAGAGAGAGGTGATCTCTCAGGGAGCATGGTCTTCTTTTAATATCTCCCTTTTCTCTGTATTCTCCTCATGCCTGCTTATGAACTTTCCCCAAATTCGTTTCTCTCTTCTTATGCCCTCTTTCAACTTCTCTGTCCTCCAAAGGGTCTGATCCAGCTCCCAATGATATCAATTGTAATCTTCACATTGACTTTAACACAGACAACTCATGTCCTCTCCCAACTGGGAGAGATTATGGGATTCACTCCTGCAAAAAAGAATGAGCAATGACCTCACTGCTTTTCGAAACTTGTTTTCTTAGCTTTTCATTCCTACAATAATTACAGGGGAAGGGAGGAGAAGGACGCTACAATCAAAACAAAACATATATTTCTAGGAGAGAGAGAGACACACACACACACTGATCTTTTGTTTCACTTAATAAGGTGCCAAGATACAACAGTGGTAGGTGTAGAATAAAAGCCTAGATTGCTTGGATAACCAGCTAAAATATAGATGAGGCAGATTGTTTGGCTAGAGTAGAGGTAGATAAATGAAAAGGCCGGAGATGAGAGAGAAATGGGGGAGATTGAAATGGAGCAGTGGGAAGAGTGAGAAAGAAAGAGAAGTGAAAGCAGGACCTAGGGAGGAGAGAATTTGAAAGAGGATATGAGTAGGAGAGAGAATCAGAGAAACTTAAATAGGAATTGGTGAGGCTATAGAGGGAAAGTGAGAGGGGTTGAAAGATAATATAGGGTAAAGTGGGTGGGAGGTTGAAAGACATCCAACTTCCATGCAGGTCAATGAAAAAATTCTTGTTGACTTCACTGGAAATTGAGTCAGACCCATGGGGAGAAGAGAAGAGGGAGAAATAGGATATGGGGAGGAGAAAAGTCGGAGCAGTTGAACTGGAACCTGGGAAGGAAAGAGGGAGAAACTGAAAAAGGACATATGGAAAAGAAAAAGAAAGGGGAGGAGGAAAACATCGAAAGTAGACATGGAGGAGAGAGAGAGAGAGAGAGACAATAAAATTAACCTGAGGGAACAGGGAAGAAAGAGTCCTAATAGAGCAGAGTCAGCTTTGAAAAAGGGAAGGGAGATTACAATCAGAGCAACATAACATCCAACAGGAGAGAGAAAATGACAGAAAAAATAAAGAGCTAGATAGAGAGCGGGACTGAAAAAGAAAAGAAAAAAACCTCCTGGAGGAAGGAGATGAATGGAGTATGGTCAGAGAGAAAGAGCACAATATTAAAAAAAATCATTAAACACTGAAAAATTAGACTCAGGCAATGCCAACAATGACAAAGCCAGAGCACAAGGGGCACCAAGATAAACAGAAGAAGGAGAGAAAAACTGGAGGGAAGGAAGGTAAGAGGAAAGGAGAAAGACTAAAACTGAGGGAGACAAAGTTTTTAAAAGTGTATTACTTTATGGGAAGGTTGAGGCCTTTATTATGCTGTAAAATACCACACATTTATGATTTCGTCTCATATGAGACATAAGGTGCCTATCTGTGGAGAAGAGGTTTTGGAAAACCCAATGGTATATGGGAGAAGGCCACATAAGATTACTGTTCTTACGTATGGGAGAAGAAAATAAGCTTCTTTTCCAAGGCACAGAATAAGATGTTTTTACATATGTTTCTCTTGTGGTGTTGCTGGAATTTTGCACGCTTTTCTATGAAATTTTGCAACATTACTACTGGGGGATTTGATAGTTTTAAAATACTTTTTTCATGTTGTGACCAGCTTCAGTGGTAGCAGGGATGGTTTTTGTAGCTTCCCACTCCAAGATCTTTTTGTTCAACACAGAGTTTAAAGCATTAACAGAACACTAACATCCCCAACAGGGAAAAGGAGGATATCACAAAAGCACAATCCAAACCTTTAACAGATTTAGTAAGTGTATGACTAGATTTTGAAGGAAAAAATACAAGCACTCCTAAGAACTTGGTATACTGCTGAAAGCACCTCTGAGCACACTGTAAATCCAGAACATTTTGTAGCTGCATTTGCAAACTTCCTTCAGCAGAGCCCCAGGCCATTTTTTGTAATGGTCCCACCCCTATCAGAACAGACACCTGGGCTTTCCAGGTGCATCCCTTAAGAGGCAGCAAGTAGCCACTCTGGCTTTTAGAGACTCAATCCTAGTCATGTAAGGCAAATGCAACTTGAGGTAAGATTTTTGGAAAAGTTCCTAAAATGTCTAAACTAGTGAATGTGTTCATCTAATTGCTTGCTAGGAAATGTGTGAGTATGTGTTGTCTTGTGACTCTAGTGGACTAGTTGAATTCAGCCCCTGCCTTTGTGTATGCACCACAAATTGTACTGGCTTTTTTTCCCCCTTCATATTTCATTGTAAACACTCTTTGTTTGTTGTCCCTCAGTCTCCTTACTGATGTCATAGTTGGTCCATGACACTGAATGTCTCACATTTTGGACTATATCCTTGGTGCACTAGCTTGCATTTCCCCCTCATTTTATTCCCTGCCTATATTTCTAACTTCTAGGAACAACTGATTTAGTGGCTTGCATCCATTTCAGCGTGAAGATAGTTTGTTCCAGTTCCTAGCAAGGGATTTGCTCTCTCTTCTTGCTACATCTGGGCACATATGATGGATTCCATGAAGCTATTTAAGGACCTAGATCTAGATTTAGGTGCCTAAATTCCCCACTTTGATCCACTGAACTCCTGCCAAACACTATAGGTGCCAGTCAGTCAGTGCCTATGTGATTTTTTTTTTCTTCTTCAAAGTAAAAGTTTTTCAGGAACCTAAGTTTTAGAACCTAGGACATGTGTGCTGGTGCCTGTCTCCTGCCTAAGCCCCAGGATGATATATGAACCAGGGGAAGATGTGTGTGTGCTGCTGCCTAACTTGTCCAAGGGGCCTGCTGAGCATGCCTACCAGGTTGGGCTCCTTTCAAATGCCAGCTAGTAGCAGTGATGCCCCCCTCTTAGCCCAGTGGTTAGAGCACTTGCCCAGGATGTGGGAGACCTAGGTTCAAACCTTCCCAGCACAGGGGGAGAAAGGAGAGAATAGGGAGACTCAGAGGCACTGAAGAATGTTGTGAATCACTAGCAGAGTAAAGGGCTTCCCTAATTCCTGGCCTATCTCTGAGAAAGGGTAGAGTGGGATACTTAGCACATCAGCCTCTCCCTTGGGCTAGTCTAAGCAGGAGCTACCTGGCATGCTGGCTTTTGTGGATAGCATTCTAAGGCACCTATTTCTTCACATTCATTGTGCAGGGAGCCTTGGTTCCCAGTTTGCCTTGTGGTCATAGTGGTATTGCTGGGATTTTCTAGGTGCCTAAAAGTTAGACATTGCATTGCTCAGCACTGAAACCTCAAAGTCCCTTTGCAGATCCCACCAATAGTCTCTGAAGAGAGGGTGTTTCTTGGCCCAATGAGGTTTTGTTTGCTTTTTTGCTTTAGTGCAGTCCTATTTCCAAGTCTCTGTCCCAGGCCATACTGAAATGAATGAAGGTTACATCATGTACAAAAGATTGGAGATAGGTTTTAATACAAACTTCCCATGTGAACACCCTTCAATTTTGTGAAGGTTCTGATCCAGATTAGAAAGTCATCATTAGGTCTTGTCTCTATAATAGGCTAAGTGAAGCTCCCTAGCTGGGTCTGAACACCCTCTCCCACCCCTCCATATTACTGTCCCGCTTCTGGGAGCAGATCCAGGTGCAGTTCTGAACTTTGTGATTGGTATCCCTTCCTTACAAAGGAGATCCCTCGTCAGTGGCAGAGTAACTGCTATGCAGCTCCCCCAGAAGTGAAGTCATTGTGGGATGGACGAACATAGTCCAGTCTTCCAAATTGCCATTAAAATATAGGTGATCAGAGCATAACATCTACTTGCTTGTCCCTTACCTTGATATTTTATTTGTTCATCAAACAAAAAATACCCACGGTAAGTAGAATTTTGCAGGTCTGGTCTATTCACGCACTTCTGGTGTTGGAAAGGTTGAAAAACGGATAATACATACTGGCATTGGACTTCCCTCGCAGACAGGTACCATGAATTCAATACATACTTATTTTCCTATTTCTAGACCCCTCTGCAAGTCTTATTGACATGCCATTATCCCTAAATGGCTACTGGAAATGTTACATGGCTTGTTCCAGCAGCAATCACTGTAGCTCTCCCCTCAATGCCTTAGTGCTAATCATTAACTATTTATTTACGGTCCTTCAGCCATTTTTAAACCCAGGTAGCAACTCCCAGCTAATCTGAAGTTTTCAAGTACTATGGGCCCAATGCTGCTCCTACTGAAGTCAGGGCAAAACTTGCCATATGGGTTTTTCCTGTGTGAGAGCTCTAGTGGGAAGGACCTTGTGTGGTCCACCTATCATTTAGCCTGGCCCATTTAATATTAACTACATTTAATTTGTTTTACCAGTTCCTTGTCAGGCACTATTTCCTCCTCACTGCTATTCACTGTCTATGTATGTATGTATGTATGTATAAATAAATAGAAGCAATTGGATGGGTGTTCCTCCCTGAGGACATAATTTATTGACAGAGATAACATAATTCACTGTTTGGGAAGTGATCACGCTGGATTAAGATGTCACTGTATAAACAAGGCAGGAAGAATGAGATGGCTGTAAATGAAGCAGTTTCTATGCACCCAGCAGCATCTTGCAGTCAGCTGTGATGGAAAAGAAATACAGAAAAGTTTCATAAGAGTTAGGAGAGGCTCATGGGTGGTGAGCGAAGCTTCCTCTGGGGGAGGCTAGCTCCCTGTCCTGCTTCTTCTGCCTGTGGCCCTACCCATGCTCCACCCCAGGCCCCACTCCCTCCCCCACCTTCTTTCCTCCACCTCTCCTCCCCCATGAGGCTGCTCCTTGCCCACCAAAATTTTAAAAATTGAATATAAAAATAGCTTAAAAACAGCTATGAAAAGTCACTGCTGGAGTAAGGTGTTGAGGTGGAGATGTTAACTGATTTAGACCAAGCCTTTGTGTTGCACATCAAACAAGGTTATGAAATGCTTTTTTCATCTATTGACCTAAGGCTCAGTTTAGTCATGAAACAACATACAGGTGTGTCACAGCACTGCAATTCATTAACTCTTTTTACTTCAATCAGTCTAAATTACTATGAGGTGATTCAGCTTCCCTTACACTGAGTTGTAATTTACTTCATGTGTAGTTCTTGAGAATTATTTGTAAAGAAAGTTATTATTCAATGAAAGAGTAATAGAATTGGTACCTAGAGTATTTTTCTCAGACACCTGAGTCACTGTTTCTTTTCTGGCTTTGCCTGTTAAACTAGCGCAACTACTTCATTGATAACAGCACTGCTAAAAGCGGATATTCTGTCCAAAATCCATAGGCTGAGTGAGAAAACTTTTACAAGCTAAAAGCTTTGGCAATGGTGCTGAAATTGCAACAGCTGTGTTTTCTTTAGTATGTGCATAAGCTCAGAATGAGAAACTTCTAAGAATACAGTTGGCCAACATACTTTTTCAGTAGGGAAGTTCCTATTTGGTATTAGTCTCCTTTGTGATGTTTTTGGGAGGAATTTATAAAGAAAGGAGAACCTTTTGTACTGTAATCTGGATATGTGTGGACTAGAAAGGAAAATAATAGTATATTGCTTAGAGACAAGGTGTGTGAAATAATATCTTTTATTTTAGAAGTTGGGCCAATAAAAGATATTTCTTCACCCACTTGGTCTCAGAATATGAGAGAGACATACATGGATACAACATTGCAAACAAGTGTATTGTTTCCCAGTTTGAAAAGAGATCCTTGTGAAAGGTCTGTATCAAATCTGCAAAATCTTTTGTTAACCTATCTGTCAAGGGTTGTTAGGGGAAAAACGTGTGGAGCAGGAATTTTAATGGAATTTGATCCTTGCTGTGTTACTGTCAACTTTTGCATGACATTAGAAGTAGTGGTGCCATGGATTTACAGGTTTTTCTGAGTAACCACAGAGTTCTTTTGTTACTACTGTACCACCTTGAGTAGCATAGCTACAAATGTTTTAGGTATATACAAGAACATGAATAACATAACCCTCATGTTCTTGGTGGAGATGGAGAGTGAAAAGTTTTTTGTATTAGGCAGGAGACAAAACAGGTAGACCTATGGGTCCAAATGCATGATGTAAACTGGTGCAACTCCGTAACCAAAGCAAGTTCACATGCTAGTCTGAATTTTGTCCAAGGAAGTGAACCTTGGAAAAACCATGAAGCAATGGAAAACTTTGAGGGGAAAAAAATCTATTTAGCAACAATTGAACTTATACAGCATGCTAGATATTTTTATATTATTCTCCACTTCTTAAGTATTATAAGGAACACTTGCAAAAAAACCCAATCTCTACTGCTTAATATGAGGTTCTACTCTGAAAATGTCTATGTAATAATGGCACTTTTGTACTCAATTGATTCCCAGACTGTGTTCAGAGTCAGATCAGTTGGCTTTAGTGACATAAATAAGTTTTGTTCGTTTGTTTGTTTGTTTTTTGTTACTTTTTCATTCTTTTACTAAACCAGAACCAACCCTGCTTTATGATTATTGAGCTGGATAGTTTTCTGGCTTTTGTATCATCATCAGAATTGTTAACTGAGTTCCAGCTGCAGAACCACGCTGTGGGGGAAAGGTGGGGTTTGCAAGTGCTTTGGAGAATAGGATTAATATTCAAAATGATCTGGAGAAATGGTCTGAAGTAAAGAGGATGAAATTCAATTAGGACAAGTGCAAAGTACTCCACTTAGGAAAGCCCAATCAATTGCACACATACAAAATGGGAAATGACTGCCTAGGAGGGAGTATTTCGGAAAGGGATCTGGGGGTTATAGTGGGTCACAAGCTACATATGAGTCAACAATGTAACACTGTTCCAAAAAAAGGAAACATCATTCTGGGATGTATTAGCAGGAGTGTTGTAACAAGATACAAGAAGTAATTTTTCTGTTCGACTTTGCACTGATTAGGCCTCAACTAGAATATTGTGTCCAGTTCTGGGCACCACGTTTCAGGAAAGATTCAAACTGGAGACAGTCCAGAGAACAGCAACAAAAATGTCTAGAAAACATGACCTATGAGGGAAGATTGAAAAAATCGGGTTTGTTTAGTCTGGAGAAGAGAAGACTGAGAGGGGACACGATAACAGTTTTCAAGTACATCAAAGGTTGTTACAAGGAGGAGGGAGAAAAATTATTGCTCTTAACCTCTGAGGATAGGACAAAAAGCAATAGTCTTAAATTGCAGCAAGGGTAGTTTAGGTTGGACATTAGGAAAAACTTCTTAACTGTCAGGATGATTAAGCCCTGGAACAAGTTGCTTAGGGAGGTTGTGGAATCTCCATCCCTGGATATTTTAAGAACAGGTTAGACAAACATCTGTCAGGGATGGTCTAGATCAGTGCGTCTCAAATCCAGTTCACTGCTTGTTCGGGGAAAGCCCCTGGCGGACTGGGCCGGTTTGTTTATCTGCCGCATCCGCAAGTTCGGCCAATCGCTGCTCCAGGCCAATGGGGGCAGCGGGAAGGGTGGCCAGAACATCCCTTGGCTTGCGCCACTTCCCTCCGCCCCCATTGGCATGGAGTGGCAAACCACAGCCAGTGGGAGCCACGATCAGTCGAACCTGCAGACACAGCAGGTAAACAAACTGGCCCAGCCTACCAGGGGGCTTACCCTGAACAAGTGGCGGCCTGACTTTGAGAAGCACTGGCCTAGACAATGCTTAGTCCTGCCATGAGTGCAGGGGATTGGACTAGATGACGTCTCAAGGTCCCTTCTAGTCTTATGATTCTATGAACCTTTATTACTGGATATATGTTAGCCAGAACTAACCCTGCTTGACCCTTAGAACCAATGATAAATTTGCAGAGCTGACAGATATGGGATAGGCAGAGGAAACCTTTCTTTTTAAATTGAGCTAATCTGATCTTGAAATCATTGTTGGAGAATAAACACAGAGCCCCATTGTGTTACTTTCAGAATAAAATTGCACTTTAAACAGGTGGAGAGTGGGCCGAAGGAGTAGCTGAATGAAGTTGTATTTCTCAATTTGTGTGTGTGGTATGATCTTTTTCAACAGCAAACAGTTGTACTGCCACAAGTGAAAGATGATGACTTCAAGGGGAGGCAGACCCATTGCAAAAGAGTGCTTTCATTCCTTCCAACATCTTCCAGTATATTGCACTGATTTCTATATATTCAGACACAAACTGCCAGAAATGCGTGCCTTTTCATAAGTTATGATGTAGCATAGTAGGTTGTCCTTATTTTCCTTTATACTTGTTGAAAGGGCAAAAATATTATAGCTAAGAGGGAAAAATGGATAAGGTGGCAGATGTCTGCTTTCTGGGACTCTGTTCCCTCATTCTTATCCCAAGATGGGGAAGTTCCAGGTTTGTGCTGAACAGCAGAGGAAGTGAAGTGTGTTTCAAAGCAGCATTTTTCCCGTCATAAAACTTGTCAATTCTGTCTCTGTAGTACGCTAAACCAAAACCCTAGATCTCTATAGTCCTGACATTTGAGGAGTGTGAAATCTGGATCCAGACCCAAGCTTTGTTACATGGCCCATCTCAGATAATCCAAGAATAGCTAACTAATTGAAATATAACACATCTATTGCCATAATAGCTAGACATCCACTATACTGCAGTTAAACAGTGTATTTGATGAAGTAGTGCTTTAAAATAGTTTTCACATGGGGGAGGGACTTTTAATCAGTCTCAGAGAAAAATCCGTCTTGAATATTTTTGCTTGCAAACCAATCTTCAGGATGTACAGCAATTTGTTTCTCATGGGATGTGTGGAAATGAAACACAATTAGCTTTTGTAACTTGTGAATCAAATCAGACTTTTTGTCTCTGATCATGCTACAGTTAAATCGTCTTGTGCGTTACTGTTTGGCACAGCCCCCACAGGGCATCTTTTTGAAAGGACTAGTTCTGTTAACATAAGACTCCTTTTCTCAATGGGAATGTCGGAGTTATTCCCAGCAGTGACATCATGGTCTTCTACATTCCCACACTCACAAGGGCATTTATTGATGGGCATGACATTTTCCTTTCAATGAGTTTATTGTTTCCAGCACTTCATTTTCATCTTTGTTTGAACCCAAAAAATCCAAAACTAGATGCAAACTATATTATGAAAAAGCAAGAGAGAGAGAATGCAAACTATGTATCAAGACCTCTAGTTATTTACAGGACAACATTTTTTGTGGGGGTTCTCCCAAGTTTATGATGTCATCTTCACAAGACTCTAGTATCTGATCATTACCGTAACTCATTGCACCTTGATGGCTGATTATCTAATGTAATACCAGGATCCAGCGCAGGTTTTTATTATGTACAACAATGGCTTTTTTAAATAAAGGTAAGGGAGTTGCTATCGTGCCTGCCTGTAAGAGCAAACTCAGGGGATCCTGGGGCCCACAGAAAATTCTCCTCCTCAGCACTGGGGCTCTGCAGGATTCCAAGGTGTCTGTGTTTGGCATGGAAAAGGAGGAACTGGGGAGAAGGTACTCTCTGCAGTGTGATCCTTTTTAAAATGGCAGAGATCAAAGTGCTTATCTCTGTTCCTTGCTTATGTTCCTTACCACCACCACCTCTTGGAGGAGTACTGAGCAGCAGGGGTGGTGCGGGGAGGGAGAAGGGGGGTGGGGGTTGATGGCATTGGGGGTCTGGCTCCTAAATGAGCTGTACTGCTGTGGGGAGGGGGAGAAACAGCCAGCAGAGTAGTGGAAAGTGAGCAAAGGTTCTTCATCTGTTTGAGTGGGAGTGTCCTTGAAAAATAAGATCATCAGGGTTTGGGGGCCATGCTCCCTCCATGGTGGGATAAATCTTTTCCACGCATGAGGAACACAGATCAGGAACTCTGCAGGTGAATGGTGTGGAGATTAGTAACCCTCTATGCCCCTGCTATTGTTTTATTGCCCTATATATGGTATAGCCCTTCCTCTATAGGGGACTGAATTTTTCTGAGCAATACCTGTAACTCTGCCAGGGACATGATTTCCAGAAAGCAATGTTATTTATAAAAAAATCTGTTATACACCTTATTAAATAGATCCTAACAAACATGTTGCATTTAATGGGACTCTGCAGACATCTGTGTCCCCCTCAAAAGACTTCATTTGGCTGGCAGTAGTGGTGGTTTAACACATAGATGCATGAAGCCTGTGATCAGGGTCCCTGGCCAGTTTGGGGCCCTCAGCAGGAGAGCTGGAACCTGAGTAAAAGGGGAGGGTATGAGGCCCTGCCACTCTCACTGGCCTCACCCCTGCTCCTCCTCTTTCCCTGAGGCCCTGCACCCTGGCAAGGTTGGAAGCTGGATGGGCCCCAAGCTATGCTGGCAAAAATTTAAGTCAGACCTGGCTTTACTCTGATGCACTTCCATTGACTTCAGTTGAGTTGCTCCTGATTTGCACCTGGCAAATGAGATCAGAATGAGGCCCATAACTTACAAATAATTTAAGGCGTTACAAAGTTTCTCTTTAAATTTTCCAGAAGTTAAAGATACTTAGGACCAAATGTTGTAAGATCCTGCGTGCTGCCTGTGAGGTGCAAAGCACCCCAACTCCCACTAATGTGAATGAAAAGAAAGGAAGGTGCTGAACATCTTTCAGGATTGGGCTCATAGTCCTCAAGAAAATTGTTGGAATGGGTCCAGAATTTAATCTAGCTAGGGAAAAAGGAATAAATACAAAATGAACATTGTCAAATACTTTCCTATCATTTTATTTACTTTAACATCAGTGGAAAGATTTTCTTTTATGAGCCAGCTTTGGAGAAGTCTGCAATGAAGGGCAGAATATTCCAACCTGGGTACCCAAAGGACATGTTTGGGCACCTACATATAAGTGGTCTGATTATTATTTTTTTGTTTTTTTAGGAGCTGCTGAGCATCCACATGTGAGAGCTCTGACTAGTATTTCTTTCCTAATCCGTGTTAACCACTTCTGTTTGACCAATATCTTTTTCGCGGTAAAGAGCTGAAATATCAATGGGACTGAAATGAATGTGGTTTTTTTTTTTGTTTTGCTTCTGTTTTGGATACTGCTTTGTATGTAGTTGGCATTGAAAATATCACCAAAAGGTCACCTCAGATCTGTAAATAAGGATTATTAATTAGCTCGTGCTTGCTTTGTGTGGTTGACAGGCTTTGAAGCAGCAGAGATCAAATCACTGTACACAATCCTACACGGACAGTGTGTATTTGTTAATTTTCATTTATTTCTTGGTGGTGAAATGGTAACCCATTTAAAAGAGAGATTTGTAATGTGAAGGGCTTTCCCCATCGGGGTATCAATTTTCAGGTAGGTCTGACTTTTTTGGGCCTAGAGATAGTTATTGTACTGTACTTTACTTTGACAATTTAATTGACGAGAACTATATTTTTTCTATAAAGGGAATGAATAAAGTGGTTAATTTTACTTTCTCTAGTGAACGTACATGATCCAGGTGAATGGTTTGGTATAGGTGTGTACATTACAGCAGACAGATAACAGGCACGCAACAAATCTGCTTGTTTTGGATTTGTGGGGAGGATAGATAATGTGGATCAGGATGCATGGATACTAAGTACAAGAGCAGGCTAATGGGAGGAATGGTTGGGAAGAAGATCATGGGAGCACCATGTGGGGAGAAGGGATGATGGTAAGTAAGGCCCTACTTAAGTGGCCTCTGTCATGTGACAGCAGCTATTTTAAATGTTAGTTTTCCATACTTTTTTAAAAAAGCTATTGCATTTGTACAAATACAAATCCATTGACGTGGCCAGAGTCTATTACAAATGGATTCTGGTTCAGGGAATTATCACATCCCTAACAAACAATGAAGACAACAGGTGTTGTTAGACCACATACCCTTTCTACAACTAGAGGAAGGAAAGAAAGCATCCCTTCTTTTTCCAGAGCATGTCTTCTATGGGCCAGTGTGAGTGAGCATTTGCTGGACTGAGCGCTTTATAAAGCCTTTAGCAGTAGGTTGGGCTTTTAATACTGAAGTTACAGGTGTATTCTGTCTCTGCTCTGACTCATGTGCTCTGGCCTTGAGGAAGTCACTTTTTTTTTATTAGCTATCTGTACAATGACATACACATGTAGGTGGCGCATGGTGTGGCATTTATAGACATATGCAGACACAGTTCTTGCTGGACAGGGAGCCAGCATGACTAATGGATAGAGCACTGGGATGGGTCTCCGGTAATCTAGGTTTTGTTCCCAGTTCTACCATTGGATTTCTGGGTGGCCTTGGGCAAGTCATGTCACTACTCTGTGCCTTAGTTCTCCACCTTGGGATAATGGAATAATGCATAAAGCACATTGAGATCTACTGATTAAAAGTGTTACATAAGAGCAAGGTGGTATTATTTAGTATACCAGGAATTTACAATCCAAAGTTACGTCTCTGCTTCTGTTTCCATGGATGTAAAATGAGGCTTTTGGCAATTACCACCTTACAGAGGCTTTGTGAAAATTAGTAATTTTTTGAAAAGCACTTTGAAAAGAAAAAAAAATAAAAGTGCTAAGTATTATTTATTAGTATTTCATACTCAGAAAGCCAGGCTAGCTATTTATGCATATTAGGAGAAAGCATATTTTACTTTATTTGATCCTGACATCTGGGGCAGTATTTTAACTTAACTTTTCTTGAATTTACAGATGTACAAGGTAATATACAGGGCCTGCTTAAGCATCATTTTTACTATGCATCTCCAATCTCATTTCATGCTGAACTTGTCAAGACCAAACATCTGGCTTCTGCTTTGCCATGTGATGCCTATAGAATTGCCAACACACTACTGATAGAAATGGTTTCAGAGAAGTGAGTTGGGTGGAGGAAGGGAAAGGAAATCAAATCTGTTTCCTATAATTTCATTATCAGGAGCAAGAAGGACATAAGTGTTTCACATTAATACACCATTATTGTGTGAAAATGTCCCCATGAAGCTTTCAGAATTAGAACATAAGAGTAGCCATATTGTGTCAGACCATTGGTCTATCTAGCCCACTATCCTGGTGCCAGATGCTTCAGAGGGAATGAATAGAACAAGGCAATTCTCAAGTGATCCATCCCTTGTTGTCCAGTCCCAGATTTTGGCAGTTGATTGTTTAGGGACGCCTGGAGCAAGAGGATTGTATCCCTGACCATCTTGGCTAATGGCCAACAATGGACCTATCCTCCATGAACTTACCAAAAATCTTTTTTTGAATCCAGTTATACCTTTAGCCTTCCCAACATCCCCTAGCAACAAGTTCCGCAGGTTGACTGTACATTGTGTGATGAAGTACTCCCTTAATATATGAGAGCTCCCCAAATCATGGAAATGTAGGGCCAGAAGGGATCGCTAACGGACCCATAGAAGTCATCTAGTCCATTTACTGGCATTGAGGCAGGATCAAGTACACCTAGACCATTCCTTACAGATGTTTGTCTAATCCATTCTTTAATATCACCAATTACAGGGGTTCTCTCACCACCATAGGTAACCTGTTCCAGTGCTTTACTCACACTATAGAGAATTTTTCATAATATCTAACCTAAATCTCCCTTGCTGCAAACTAAACTGATTACTTCTTGTCCTGCCCTCAGTGGACACGGAGAAGAATTTGTCTCAGTTCTTTTTATAACTATCTTTTACATATCTGAAGACTTCTTGTGCCTTCCCCTCCCTCACCCCCCCAGCCTTCTCTTCTCAAAACTAAGCCTGCCCGTTTCTCCACCTTTCCTCATAGGTGGTTTTCTGAACTTCTGATCGTTTTTGTTCTCCTCTGGACTCTCTCCAATTTGTTTGTCTTTCTCAAAGTGTGGTGCCCCAAACTGGACCCAGTACTCCAGCTGAGGCCTCACCAGTGTCAAGTAGAATGGAACAACTATTCCCTGTGTCTTACATATGACACTCCTGTAAATTCACACTGTTAATTCACCCCAGAATAATGCTTGCCTCTTTCACAACAGCATCACATTGTTGGCTCATTCAGTTTGTGATCCACTATAACCCCTGGATCCTTTTCAGCAGTACTACTGCCTAGCCAGTTATTCCTCACTTTGTAGTTGTGCATTTGATTTTTCCTCTTTCCTAAGTGTAGTACTTTGCAATTGTCTTTATTGAATTTCATCTCATTGATCTCAGACCAATTCTCCAATTCTCTGTATATGAGGAACACAAATAGGCTAGAGATTTCTGGGTAAATTAATCTGTACTGCATGGATTTTGCTGTTGCTTTAATGGACTGTGTGGCTGCTGTTCCTTAATCAGCTGAAATGGTGGGGAAAGTCTCTGTGGCTTCAGTGATGCAAAGCATTTCATTCCTCTCTATCCTTGAAAGAACTGAACCTGGGCCTCACACACGGGAATGAGGAGGATTACCTGTGAGATGGCCCTAGAAATAACATTACATGGTTATTTTCACCCCAGAACAATATTGGGTGTATTTATATCTTGATTTACACTCATTATTAAAGCAAATTGCTGCATGCAGTTTCCAAAAAGTGTTTAGCATTTTTTTATGCTATCGGTAGATTAAAACACACAATATATATTTTTCCCACAGTTGGCAAATTCAAAATAATTTCCAAAATCTAACTGTTAACTTGGTGACACCTTTACGTATTAGTGAGCCTTATGAAATTGCTGTTTCTCTGGAATCACTGAAACCCTGGCAATTACCAGGAACTTTGAGCAGAAATAGTAGCTGTCACACAAGAGGCAACAAATCTCTGTTGTATTACTACTGAACTTGGAACAGAGTAGCTGCATGTCTCTGCTAGCATTACAGAAACATTTATTATCAAATGTCTTCAGTAGATCCCAGCCCTGCCTGGCCTAGAGGGCTGCCAGCAGGTCTCTGGCTCTGGCCGTGTCTGTAAATGTAGTTTTGTGTTACAGGTCACAGTCTAAAATACAGTGCTCAAGCTCATGGAATTAAACTGCTGATCACACCTTTTTGAAGGCTGCTCAGTTCAATGCAGGAGCACTTCTAGTGCCTATTGAGGGGGACGGAGCAGCACAAGCTATATGACAAGCTCCACTTGTTTCTCCCTTTTGCTTCTTCTCTTTGGACTTGGATCAGACAGTTAAATGTTTCTTGCATTCTCATGGAATAGAATCCACTGAAGAGAAATACACTGCTGTGTTCTAGATCGAATTTCCAAGCATGATGGTTTCCCCTAGAGAAGAGACTGTACCAGTCCCCCAGGCACATCTCTTTTGAAAAGTGTGGATCCAGATCTGGACTATGTTTCCAGCACCTATTGCCAACTGCACATAAACTCAAAGTCTAGCTGAGAAAAATCGAGTCTGGTTTTGTCTCAGATCCATCTCAAATTTCTGTTCAGCTTTTCACTTTATAGGATGTCCAGTTGTTTTGATAAAGTGGAAAATATTTAATTCATGGCCAAGTTAATGTTTTAACTTGTCAGTATTGCTTAAGAAAAACAAAATCCCATTTGTGCACACTTAAGTGATCTTATTTCCCCCCCCCTTCTGATTTTTCAAACTAGGAACCTTTGAGTCTGCTCCCCCACCCCCTCCGCCCCCAACCTTTGGGAACTTCTTCAGCAATAGACATGTAGCTGTAGAAGGGTCCTCTCTCCTAACTGAAATGATAGGGAAAATGGGGCAAGAATTGATCTCTTGTACTTTAATTTCTTAGAGTAAGTTCTCACGACACTAGTAGGAGTAAAATGAAGTGGAGGGGGCAATATCTGTTTTAGGGATGCCAGAGGGGAGATGACGAGGGTTAGGATGAGAGTTTTGGCAACTGTGATGGAGGAGAAGAGGACAGATTTTAGAGAGATTGAGGTGGAAAATGTGGCAGGATATGGACATGACCCAAATGTGTGAGGTGAGGGGGAAAGAAGAGTTAAAAGTACTCAAAGTCAGATTTTACGAATGTCCAGGACGCTTAGGGAGTTCTGCCCCATGGAAGTTCAGTAAAGGCCGTCTTTGCCAATACACCAAAGATTGGATTGGGGATTTCCAGTGGTAGAAAGAAATATGGGTCTCTGCAGTTTGAGCTAAAGAAACAGGTTTTGAAGGTAGTGGCAGTAACAGACTCATGTCCTATGTGAACTAGGCAAATAGGGCCCCACATAACACACACGCACATATGACCAGTGGGTTATAGAAGCAGCTGGACCACGATCTGCACTTGTTCTCTGTATTTGTACCAGTAGTAGAGTTCTTAATATGCAATCGCTTCATAGACTGTTGCTAACATTGCATTTTGGGGAACTGTCTTTTTACAAAAAAAGAAGGTGGGTTTTTGGACATTGCACGTGATGTGAAATTGTCCTACATGACCTCGACTGACTTGCCCTGTATGAGACAATTTGTCTTAACTTATTTCTTTCAGAAAAGTGATTCAACAAATATAGGTGAAAGGTTGCTGCTTTGCATGCAGTCAACGAGTGCAGTTCAATATGTTTTCCCTTTTCCCTAGTTTCTGTGCTTTTGCAAGTGTTGCATCATTCTCAGCCAGTCCATTAGATGAAGGTTTCTAACCATCAAAGGAGTGAAGTTCTGGAACAGCCTTCCAAGGAGAGTGGTTGGGGCAAAAGACACATCTGGCTTCAAGACTAAGCTTGATAAGTTTACAGAGGGGCTGGTATGATGGGAAAGCTTAATTTTGGCAATTAGTTGGTCTTTGACTATTAGTGGTAAATATGCCCAATGGCTTGTGATGGGATGTTAGATGGGGGTGGGATATGAGTTATTACAGAAAATTCTTTCCTGGGTGTCTGGCTGGTGAGTCTTGCCCACATGCTCAGGGTTTAACTGATTGTCATATTTGGGGTTGGGAAGGAATTTTCCTCCGGGGCAGATTGGCAGAGGCCCTGGGGGGGTTTCGCCTTCCTCTGCAGCTTGGGACATGGAAGATTCTCTGCACCTTGAAGTCTTTAAACCATGACTTCAATGGCTCAGACACAGGTTTGATACAGGAGTGGGTGGGTGAAATTCTGTGGCCTGCATTGTGCAGGCCGTCAGACTAGATGTTCATAATGGTCCCTTCTGACCTTAAAGTCTATGAGTCTATCAGTCTGCCTCTGAAGTGCTATTGGGAAAATTGTCCATTCCTGTCTACTGAGTAGCTTTTCCCCAAAAAACTTTAAACATATGCTAATTAAGGAAAAATTCTAATGAAAGTAAGTCAATTTTACATCTAGAAGATCCCAGCTGTTTTAGCTTTGATATTACTGAGGAGATGAACATTTGGCCTGTTTTCTGACTCTCAACAAAATAATAACAAATGCACTTAGATTGAAATTTCCAAATTTGGGTTGCTGACGTTAACCCCCCATCTAGGTCACTAAATATGAATCATCTAATTTTCCAAGGTGCTGTGATGAGCACTTGCGGCTTCCATTAACTTCAAAGGGATTTTGGGGTATATTGCACTTCTGAAATCAATAAATCAGGGCACTTAGGTCCTAAGTGCGGAGCTAACACAGAAGGTGTGACTCACAGTGTACTTCTATCGTAGCCATAACCCCCTCCATCACTTATGATTAAAAATAAGCTCCTCTTGATTAGGCTTCTTTTTCCTGCTTTCCTTTCTGAATTGGATACATAATCTACTATCCTCAGTTTTTCCAGAGGAACTTCTACCCAGATTTGCACCCAGGGAATCCCAATGAATTTGGAAGCTGAACAGTTTTGGAGGAGTGGTTGTAATGAGTCCAACTCACATCCATGTCATAAGTTTCTGTCTATGGTACTTCCTCCTCCTACATTAATTTGTTTCGTGATGTTCTTCATTGGGCTCCTTGAGCCCTTACTCATGATTGCTCATTAAAGTATGCAGAAAAAGAATTCCCAGTCCAGCATTTCTAGTAGCTGCAGAAGGAACTGACTGCATCTGTTTTGCAGTAATATCTAATATTCTGCTATAGTTGGCTGTTAGACCCAAAGAAAAGATGATTTAGAAAGGTTCTGTTACTGGGGTTGAGAGACTAGAGAGAGGCGTCTTCACTTAGACAAGTTGCTTTTACAGCTTGTCTAAACTTGAAACACTGCAACGCTTCAGCGTAGCTACTCCATACGCCAACAGACAGGCTTCTCCAGTCAGCGTAGTTAATCTACTTCCAGCTAGGTTGACAGAAGAATTATTCTATCAACCTAGTGTGGCCTACACCAGAGGTTAGATTGGCTTAACTACATCACTGAAGGGTGTGTATTTTTCATACCACTGAGCAATGTAGCTGGGTCAACCAACTCTTTAGTGTAGACTAGGCGTTGGTCTCTCTGTGCCTCAGTTCCCCATCTGTGAAATGGAGATAACAGCGCTTCTCTGCCTTCAGGAGAGTTAGAATAAATACATTCAAAATTGTGAGGTGCTCAGATACCACAGTAGTACGGCTATATAAGTACCATAGATAGATAACAAAACATTTCTGAGTGTGGGGGAGATCAAAGTGTGAAAAGGACCCCATGTTTCAGGTATTGAAAAATCAGGTTTCTAAATCTTGGTCATTTTTTTCATATTGTGTAATTTGGTGTTTGAAATTTTTGCAAGCCCTTATTAGTTGGAGGGAAAATAAAATGAAAAATAATTCTACAATAGAGAGGTTATTTCAAGTATTTTCTGTAAACTTTTTTTTTTTTAACAAACTATAAATATGTGACTACACTGGATTAATACTGAGGAATGCTAGAAGTAAATGATTACAATTAGAAAATGAAATATTTTAGTGTTTTTTGCTTGTATTACAACTACAAATATGCATATAGCCCAGTTCCAGAACGCAGAGTACTTGCATGATGTGGTGGTTAGCTTTTTGTATAATTGTTCTTCTGTTGTCTTCTCTCACACCAGGGTATTTTTAAACTTACATTGAATGAAAAGTTCTTTAGACTTCTAATAAATAGTATTACATTTTACTTATAAAATGAAGAGTACAACAGACTATTAAAATGAAGATCATTCACATTATAGCTCTAACCTGGTTCAAATATGTAACTACCTCTTTTGTTTTAGTTTTGTGCAGAGATAGGATCAGCTGAGGCTGCCATTTCTCTTTGTCAGGGGTCCTGGATAACTGATGCAAGGATGAAGTTGGATTGTTGCCTCATAGATGTGATGCTGTAAGTTTGAGCTGCTGCTCAGGACTATTGAAACTGACAAGGCAGACTGCTCTAAATTGCAAGAGAGATCTGATTTAAGAACAAAGGAGAAAAGCAATTGCTCAGGCAAAGACTGAGAAGAAGAAGAAAGCAATAGGGAAAAACATATATAGAAAATAGATTAAAAATGTATAAGAAAAAAGTATAGGTTTAAACATGTAATCTGAAGCGAGTTCAAGAACACAAAAGTGAAGATGATGGGGGGAGGAGCAAATATCTGATTATTAGTAATGCAGCATTGCCAACCACAAACATTCAAAAATAATGAGTGAGGCCCCCAAATCATGAGATTTAAAAATAATTAGGTGGGGGCGGGGGTGGGTTCTTTGCCTTCTTGTGTTTGGAGCCTTTATGGTGCATTTGAATACATTTTTGTTTTTTCAAGCTTGTCCTCAGTGGTAGAGAATAGAAACTTTTTTGAAAGCTGAGCTGCCTCTTCAATCATATGTCTCCAGGAGCTGGGGCTTTAAGTAAAACACCAAACGACAAAAGACCTGTGATTTTAAATCACCAGAGTTGACAATAGTGGTAGGAACAAACTGAAAAGTGTATACATTAAGTCAAGGATTGACTTGAAGGTGAAATCAAAGATAAGAACCAAGACCAAAGATGAAAGTTGTGAGCTAGATTGTGACATTGTGCTTCCACTGGGCAAATCCTAATATTCCCACTGCTCCAGGGAGGGAATGATCTGTATCCAGCATAGTGTATGTTTCATGGCATATTGATGCAGCTATGCTGGCTGGGATGTTTGGGGAAGGGGTTGGAACTAAAGCTCCTCCCACTCCCTTCAGGCCCGATGCCCAGCTGCACAAGGGAGTGTTATAACTGCTCTGCAGTGTCTGCTTGCTTGCCGATACTGCTGTCCAAGATTCAGGCGCTGCACTGACAGCCCTGAAGATAGATATTCCCTTATGTAACCTCATATCTGGTAGATCAGAAGCAGCAAAACTTCCCCCACACTGCTCTGCCATTGTACCTCAAACTTGCTCGGAAGGGACTACCTCTAATGAATGAGAGTGGGAGTGTAAATTAGTCTCCATTCTCATTAAATCCTTGGTCTATTTATTGAGGCAGTTAGTATCAATCAGCTAGTATTCGGTGATGTGGATGCTTGTCCACAGCCAAATCCTCTCCCATAGATGAGCGAACAGCTCTTTGATGGAATAGTCACATCATTGTGCGGTCAGGATGCTGGCGCCACAGGTAAAGATTCAAAAGATTTTGTTAAAAGCCTCCTTCAGCGGGAGCAGGATTGGATCCTGAGGGACTGTACTTCCTTTGAGAGGAAAACGACATATTGTGCTCAGCTGGGGAACTGACTTCAAGGGCAAGTGTTAAAATAAAATCTAGGCACTCCATGAACTGTCCTGCAGCCACTGAGAGCATGAACAGAGTCAGCGCTGCATTCCAGAGCTCAATTATTTATGATGTAGGCCTGAGAGAGTTTTCAGATTTGGGGGCGGGGAGGGGGAATGGGAGGGTGAGTATCCTCCTTTGAAGATTTTTCTGCCTTTTCAGAGAGGGAGGATTATGCTTTTAAACAGTGCCGTTTGGCTGGTGCTGTGCTAGTTCTCTTCCTTATATGCCTAGGCATAGGAAAGGCCAGGCAGGCTCAGCAAACACAGGGGGCAAGGGAGCAGGAGTGTTTAAAATCATGGGGCTTGGCTACATTCACACTTTACAGCGCTGCAACTTTCGCGCTCAGGGGTGTGAAAAAACACCCCCCTGAGTGCGGCAAGATACAGCGCTGTAAAGCGTCAGTGTAATCAGGGCGGCAGTGCTGGGAGCACTGCTCCCAAAGCTGCACACTACACCTGTAGAGGATGTGGTTTACATGCAGCGCTGGGAGAGCTCTCTCCCAGCGCTGCTGCTCTGACCACACTCACACTTCAAAGCACTGCCGCGGCAGCGCTTTGAAATGCCAAGTGTAGCCATACCCACAGGTCAGACCGGTGAAGACCTTCCCAGAGGCCTCTGAGAATGAGACTGTGTAGTTCACCATGCGAAGCGCTTTCAGTAATCTGTGCATGGCTGTGTTTATTTTTTAGAAGGGAGGGTAATTGTAATGCCCACAACGAACTCACCATTAATTGGATTTATAAACTGTATGAACGAAGCACCAAACCATTGCCTTGGGCAGGTAAACTACTTCAGCTTGGGGATGAGTAACAGTGTGCATGCTGGATTTCCAACATTCTGCATGGGATGGTGTGAATTGGGAGTCTTCCTCCTGAACTTTCTGAAAGGCATATTTGGGCTGATGGAGGCTTCCTGGTTTTTGTCAATTCCATTTTTAATTACTTTAGGCTTTACCAGATTAAATTCAGTGATTACTGGCTGATTTTAAAAAAAAATCTTCCCTGCTGGTAAACAGAACATCAATTTTTGCATCTACAAGTTAAGCAAGTAGCTTTGTATCCATGATAGAGATGGTGAAACTGAAGTCCAGAAAGGTCTATTGGCTTGACCAAGGCCACCAAGAAAGTCAGTGGTAGACACAAGGATAGAACCCAGGAACCCTAACTTCCTGTTGTATCTACTAGCTATTTAACAACAGGGGGTGGAGCAGAGGGTATCTAATGGTTAGAAATGAGGACAGTGAATCTGATCAAATGGGTTCTGTTCCCAGTTCTATTACTGACTTGCTGCATAGCTTTGGATCATCAGCTAATTTTGATGCCTCACTTTCCCTGTCTCTCTATATAATACTACTTATTTAACTACCTCACAAGAGTGATGGGAGAAGTAATTAATGTTCCTAAAGTGGCTTGAGATCTTGGATGAAGAATGCTGTAGAAGTGAAAAACATTTATTTTATTTGATTATATTAAGACAGGGGGAAAATGGCTAGGAAAGCTGGCGTACTTAAACGCTGAAAAAATCCAGCAGAGTTAACGATCAACATGTTGAGAACCAAAATAACGCAAAGCTGTTCTTTTTGGGAGAGCTGGATTTGAGTGTGGTGCCTGTGCAGGACCGGCGCTAGGGTTTCTCGCGCCCTAGGCGCATGGCCATTTCGCCACCCCCCATGCTGATCCCGCGGCTCTGGTGGAGCTGCTGCAGTCATTCCTGCGGAGGGTCCATTGGTCCGTGTGGGAGGTCCACAGGAGCCGCGTGACCAGCCGACCGCCCACAGGCATGACTGTGGCAGCTCCACCAGAGCCGCGGACCAACGGACCCTCCACAGGCATGCCTGCGGCAGGTCAAATGGAGGCGCCTGCCGTCCCCCCGGCAAAATGCCGCCCCCTGAATAATCCTGGCGCCCTAGGCGATTGCCTAGGTTGCCTAAATGGTAGCACTGGCCCTGTGTGTGTGTGTGTGTGTGTGTGTGTGTTTGGAAGCATTATAAAAATACCCCATACAAACAGAGTTGTAAATATAAATGCATAGTTTCTTTCTGGTTTGTTTTTTAAAAAATATCTCATTCATTCAGAAAGTGACTATAGGATTCTTGATCCTATAGGGAGACATTCACCCCTGAACACAGGGCCAGTACAAGACCTAAACACCACATAAATTCTATTTAAACCCACTGAAGTCAGAGGCTCTATAGTATTAAGGGTCTACGTACATAGATTCAGTTACAGGACTGGGCCTTAGTTTTCATGCCGTTCTCTCTCAAACTTTTTTGTTACTATTGACCATTTATTAACCCTTTTTTATATTCTTTTCTGGGAATGTAAAACTCGGGATAACTTGCATTAAATAAATGTTTATGCAACTCATTTTCATTGGACATTTAACCCATTACCTGTATGGCTTAATGTGAAAACGCAGGAAAGATTTAAACATACCCTAAGAAGTTTGTGTCTAAGCATTGTTTGCTTCCTCTCCCCACTACTCCTTTTAAGGAAAGTTCCCCAAGGTGCAAGATTGTTGATTTCAGGGTTCTCTGCCAGCAGTCAGCAATCAAGTTTCAAACTCCTTTTTCTAACATTGTCTTCAGAACAAAGAAGTGTATTGGACTAACAGAGTGCTGATCCCACATGTCAGGCTAAATCTTAAGCTTTGTCTACACTGGCAACTGAAGAATAAAACTTTTAAACCCCCCTTCCCCTCCCCGAAACACAAAAGTTTTGCCAATGACAAGCGCCGGTGTGAATAGTGCTTTGTTGGCAGGACCCCACTCGTTGAGGGTGGAAGTCTTTTGTCGGCAGGAGAGCCGACAAACAGCGGCTACACTGCGCGACTTTTGGTGGCACGGCTGTAGCGACTCAGCCGTGCATTTAAGCCTATGTTTACTCTCATTCTCTCCTGGCATTTCACATGTAGGTGGAACATGATGCAGAGGGGAATGGAAGTGAGCCATGTGGGAGCCCATAGGGGTGACACATTGAGACAGAGATGCTGTTGCCTATCACATCTTTCTGGGATCCAGCTGAGAGGCATAATGGAGCCAGCTTCGTGCAGTTCCACCCACTCCTTCTAGGTCCCTCGGGCAAATCAGCAGCACCTCCTGATCTACAGTGACAAACCTACTATCGGGCTGCATAGAGGAGACTGCCCAGTGGGGCGATTAGAAACATCTCTATGCTGCAACCAGGCCTGAAGCCAGAATGTGAGGAGCCCAACATTACCTGCTGAGTTCCTTCAAGGTGGCCTGTAATAAAGTCAGTCTTTTTAAGGTCCAAACAGAAAAGAAAAGTACCCATGGAACTTGGCTGAGGAATTGTTCAAGAAAGTGCATTGACCTATATTTTGGTTTCTCACTCATTTCTCTCAAAACTTGACTATTTCACTTCAAAAGATTGATGGTATTTAGAAAAATATATACTTTGTATTTTAGTTATGATTTCTCAGGGACTTCACTCAACAATGGTCTTTCTGTGCACAAAACAGCTGCATTCCAAACTTGCAACACTAGTATAATATGAAGCTGGTAATGTAATCTTAATATATTTTCTTTTCTTCTCCACTAGATCCTCCCCACATAGTCAGTGGTCAATGTGCTGAGTGAGAAAAGTGTTAATGGATCCCCTGAAATAGCTCATGGCTCCAATGACATTTAGAAAGACCAGAAGAGAACAAACACAAAACCTCTTAGCAAATTGAAGATAGTAATGTCAAGGGTTGAAATATTCCCACCAGGAGAGAAGGAGGGAGTCATAGTTGCTGCTGTCATGAGGAAGAGAGACACACAAGAGGTGACGGGCAGTTGCAAGAGAGATTAGAGCTGGGGGGAGAAACTGAAGCTTCATATGCAGAAAGAAAATCAGAGACATGACACAAAGTATGAGACCTGCTTATGGTAGATGGACATGGACATCCAGGCCTAGTTTATCAGGCAGATCATGCATGGGATCTTTCATCTTGCCATTAAAAAATGGAGGCCGGGGACTTTGCCAAGAGCAGGGACTTAGCATTACCTTCCATCAGCAACAGACAAGCCCTTTCCAGTCTGACAGCTAACTGGTGCTTTTCATATTCTCCAGGCTGCCCTAATCTCAGCAACCGTTCCTTGTATCTCCCCCCCCCCCTCCCCCGCTCCTGTTCCAAGCAACTATCATACTCACTGCTCACATCTGACCGATTTTTTGGGGGGATATCAGAACATTGTAGAAACTCTTTTCTCCCTGAGTCCCAGTTTGTGTTTTGCACAATTCTTTACTAAATCACCTGTTCTTAAATCTGAGCCAACTTATTTATTGATGCTCTAAAGGAAACTGCATCATGTTTTAAATGCATCCAACAGAAGTACAACCCAATAAAGTATGATAATTGTAGTGTCATAAAAGCATTCCCATGCCTACACCCCTAACTATGGAGCAATGATCAAGCATAATCAGGAAGCTGATGACTAAAATAAGTTAATACACTTCATGACTGGCTGCCTACAGCAGCTGTTACTTACTGGCAACCTCAGTCTATATGTTCTACCCCCTTGGTGGCTACATGCAACATTCTTGATGCTTCTAGCTGCATTGGACTCTTTGGTTTCCAGCTGCTAAAACATAGTATTCGGTCTCCTCTGGGCAATCTCTCCTCCTTAGAGAGCAAGCACAACAACCAGTGGAGACACAGGTAACGCCATTATGATTGAGCTATCACAGGGCTTCTCCACCTCACCTTTTGCCTCCGACAGATGTGATTCAGCCATCATTTGACCCTGGTTAAAACTGGAGCAGAAGCAATCCCTTACTCTATTGGTATAATCTGGATTAGATTTCATTAGCCTATGGATCAAAGAATAGGCAAGATCACCAATGATCGTCATAGCAACAGAGACAAGGGTATTATGATATATGTGGGGGAAGTGTCTCCTCACTTTACAGGTCAGAGTTGTGAAAAATCCTACACATTATGCTCTTAATGTGGCCACTTGATGTAAACAATCAGGAAATGGCCTTTGTGAAGCACCAGGTCTTGTATCACAATCGAGTAGTTGGCATTTGCTTGTGTCTCTTGTCATGGGCAAGGGTTTTTCACTCCCATTTGCATTCACATTTTTCTATTACTTAAGGGAGACTTTTCATAGAAATCACATGTGCTGACAGAGCTTTGTTTTTTATGTAAATTTCTCTAACACAATGGTCCTGGCTGCAGACTTGCCTATCACAAAGGTGTGCCAGCAAATGGCTCTCTTTGCACCCAGCCTCCACAAAGTAATAGCAACTTTCAATAGCTATGGGCACTGAAGAGGCCACCTTGTGACAGAATGAACCCTTGTATTCATCCCTTGCACACTATTATAATAATAGTTGTACAAGTGTGCCTTGTGAGGTATCATTTGAAAATCCATAATTTGGTGGTCATTATTATACTGGGAAATATGTGTATCAACATTGTATATAGAGTTATAAGATTCCACTGAAGGGTGTTACTAAAACCTGTTTCATGTCTGGGGAGTGGCCAAACCAGTTCCTCAGAGATAAAAGGCAAGCGGATGCCTCAGTTGGTTGTAAACAAGTCCAATGGGCCATCACCTGCTAAATGGCCATTCTTTGGCAGGAAAGGGGGCCTGGGTGAAACATCTAGATTTTAGCAAAGAAATAGCGTGGAGTTCCCATCCACTCACACTTATTGGGTATGGCTACACTTGGAATTTCAAAGCTCTGCCGCAGCAGCGCTGCGGGAGCGCTGCCGCGGCAGCGCTTTGAAGTATGAGTGTGGTCAGAGCGGCTGCGCTGGGAGAGAGCTCTCCCAGCACTGCACGTAAACCACATCTTCTACGGGTGTAGCGTGCAGCGCTGGGAGCCACGATCCCAGCGCTGCTGCCCTGATTACACTGACGCTTTACAGCGCTGTATCTTGCAGCGCTCAGGGGTATGTTTTTTCACACCCCTGAGCGTGAAAGTTGCAGCACTGTAAAGTGAGTGTAGCCATACCCATTGTCTCCTGAATGTCAACTGGAAAATTTTTTTTTTTTTTTCAAGGGAGGGGCTGACCCTTTAAAAATGGGGACAAACACCCCAAGGTACCTTACTCCACCTCTTCGATCACTGTAGTTGATTCACTGCGCCAAAAGGAACAAAGGAAGCAGCCATTGCGTGGAAGAACGATGCCTGGCCTAGAGATTTGGCCAGTAAGAATATTGAGTGTGTGGTGAGGAAAAGCTCTGCTTTGAATTTAGCATTATTTGTTAAATTAGGCGTCTTATCTTTATTTTGCTTGTAACCATTTCTGACTTTTATGCCTCCTTACTTGTATTCAGTTAAAATCTCTCTCTTTGTAGCTAATGAAGTTGTTTTATTTAAACCAGTATGTTTGAAGTGAAGTGTTTGAGCAACCCCGTTTGGGAGAACAGGATTTGTGCCTATCATGTCTATTAATAAAGTGATGGACTTTATATGAGTTTATATTATCCAGGAGAGGGCTGGGCAGTACAAAACCTATATTTCTGTCAAAAAATCTGGGACACAGAGTGTGCTGGGGTCACCCTGCAGTACAATTCAGGCTGGTAAAAGCCTGGGTGAGACTGGCAATGCTAGATGCTGTTTGTGAGCAGTCCAGGAGTGGATGCAAGACAGCAAAGCAATGTAAAGGGCACCCCAGATTATAGGGCAAGGGTAACACAGCTACTCATGAGTCTAGATTCTACCCTAGGTATGTGTCACGCCTACTTCCTGATTAAGCTTGATTATTGCACCACACTTGGATGTGGGGGGGAGGGGCATCAGAATGCTTTTAAGATGCTGTAATTCTCATATACTGCAGTGTTGGGCCCACTTCCAGGCAGAGATAATAAAAGGTATCCTATCCCATTGGGAATTCTTTAGTGACTTACTGTCGTGTCACCCAGTACTACAGCATCCTACCAGGACCAAGTCCGCAACTGGCTTTCTACTTGGGCAAGGTTCACGGCCAGAAATCAGTTAAGGTCGACATGAATGTCAAGCAACTTGGCCCTCTGCATGTCCTGGGGGCAGTGGGTTGGGTAGCATCCAGTGCCGGATCCAGGCACCAGCATTCCAAGCTGGTGCTTGGGGCAGCAATCTGCAAGGGGCAGCAGTCCCTGTTGTTTTGCCCCCAAGCAGCACGCCAAATTGCCGTCCCGGACTGCGGGGGCAGTCTGTGCGCCCTTAGGGCGGCAGGCGCGTTTCCGCGGTGGCAGCAATTCGGCAGCAGCTTCTATGTTTAGCTGTCCGCGGTGGCTTCAGCTAAATATAGAAGCTGCTGCCGAATTGCCGCCACCGCAGAAACACGCCTGCTGCCCTAAGGGCACACAGACTGCACCCGCCGGCAATTCAGGGCGCTGCTTGGGATGGCGAAAACTGTAGAGCCAGCCCTGGTAGCGTCCCATATGCAGGTGCAGTCTCAAAGACTTTAGACTCTTAAATTTAACCTGTTGCTGTTTACAACCCACAGTGGCCAGATGACTTTCATATTACAGCTATTGACAGATTGGCTGCCAGCATATAGAATTGGCTCTGCTCCTTCATACTGTACCCTGAAATGTCAGTACAATATTTATATCCCAATTGATTTATTTTATAATTGTGGTAAAAATGAGAGAGCAATTTTCAGTAATAGTGTGCTGTGACACTTCTGTGTCTGATTTTGTAAGCAAGTAGTTTAAAGTGAAGTGAAACTTGAGGGTACACAGGACAAATCAGACTTCTGAAAGGGGTACAGTAATCTGGAAAAGTTGAGAACCACTGCTGCAGTGCATGCTGGTGCTCATGTGATCAATTGCAAGATTACTGCTGAGACCACAGTAATTCAGAATGCTACATGAGGTGGGGTAGCCATTTTGTAAACTACCCCAAATCCCATTTCCAGCAACGGTGCTGGGCACTCTAGGATAGGTACTTTGGGAATCCAAGAAGGCAGTAAGTACTGTTATTGCTAGGAAAAGTCTGAGGAGCCCTGAAAATGCTCTGAACTATTGCAAAGACAAGTGAGACAACAAAGGATTTCATGCAGTTGAAGTGTCAGGCCTGTTCTACGCTGGAAAGTTGGGCCAGTAGAACTATGTTGGTTAGGGGTGTGATTATATTGGTTAAGAAAAAAAAAGGTTATACTAATACAAGCCCTAGTGTGGTGCCTTATACCGATATAATTATTTCCCCTCCCATCTGAGAATAGCTATACTTGTTTAAAGCACCTTTATACTAGCATAACTGCATCCATGCTAGATGGGTTGTACTGTTGTAACTATACCAGTACAGTTAAAGCAGTGCAACGTGCTAGTTTTCTAGTGTGGTGCACATGCACGCTCCTGGTCTGAGGTGTGCTATATGGGTGGGGAGAGCAAGTCTGACCTGCAGTTTTTTGTGGTTCTGTCAAGCTGATGCATTTCCTGAGCACTGAATTCATTACTAAAGAATAAACAGGTGCAGTGAGGCAGCCCATACACAAGGAAAATTATCCATGGGAAAAGAAAACACACAATCAAGAATCCTCACTTCAGAATTCTCTGTTCTGGTCTGGAGTGACCATGAAGCCTTCAGGCACCATAATTCAGCTGGGTTGTAATATGGTTAGATCAGGGCTCACGAGCCCTGACAACAATAATTCAAAGGAACATACAAATTGTAATAGTTTGCTGCCTTCTGGAACGTGCTGCACGTTTCACAGAGACATTTGGGATATCAATTACATGACCTTCCTAATGCTACACATTGTGCAGTGAAATCCAAATGACTCAGTGCAAAGCCTTTGTAGCCCAGCTGAGAATGAAGGAGGAGAATTTGTCTGCTTCTTCACACTGCGAGAGATTCTTTTCCCATACCGTCTGTTCTGGCAGTGTGCAGGGGCTGGGAGAAGTGACACAAGGGGCTGGGGGAGAATGCCTCCTGTTCAGGCACAGTGGAGGGCTGTCACAATCAGACCTCTGCTGCTCCCTCACAATGGACGGGGCAAGCCTGGAGCAGGATTGGCCTCTCTGTAGTAGTAGCTGCTATGGGGATTCTGGGCTAGGGAGCATCTGCGGGCGGGAACTGCTTTTATGCCAGGGTTCACAATGGTCCATGCACAAAGTGGCTGAAAGCCCTCTTTGATGCCTGCCCTGTGAGCTGTGCCTCCATTGCTGTTCTTCCCAGAGGCAAAGCTCAAAAATCCATCCTGCTGCACTCTTAACCCTAGAGGCCAAAGGGACCGCCACCAATCTAATTTACCTTTAGTCTGATCTTTAACAGGTTGTCACTAATTGCTCAAATTGCACTAATTGTCACAGATTGCTCAAAGCTCTGCTGTTCTGAGCAGTTTTGGTAGTCAGGACGTTGTCGATACATTCCATAAATCTTCGTTCTTCTTCTTTGCTTTTGTACAACTTTCACTGAGAGCCGAGCAGCTACTCATACGGAGAGAGGCAATTGTGGCCTGGTCCATCAAGGAATGTATCAAAATACTGCAGATTATTTTCAAGCAAATGTAACCCTCATTCTAGCCTGGTATTACTGATTACTTCTGTTGTTTTATTGTAATGCTAACGGCTTACCTTCATCTTGCCATTGTGATGATGTATTCTGCTGGAAAGAAAGGTTTGGTTTACTGGCTTATGTGGTGAAAACCTCTTCTTAATTTATGGCTGGTTTGCTGAATGTTTTTCATTGGTTTCACTGTCACCTACTGATGAGCAGAATTGTTCCTCTAGGGATTCCTCTGTTACAGAATAAGGTGAAAAAACTGCCTGAAACTGCATGCGGGGGACCCTGTGCTAACAGGACTGCTATGATTGGTTGGGACCAAAACCTGTGTGTTTTTATTTATTTCTAATATGACAGAGCCCCAGACATGCCACATGCTTTCCAAACAGAGGAAGATGGAGTCTAAGCTCTGCAGAACTACTCTCCATTCTTTGGGCATCCAAACCCATCCCAGTACACGTTTAGGATGCTTGAAGAATGAGATCCTAGGTGCTACCGCTGTCAATGGGAATTGCTAATGAGTAGTTAAACATGACACGGTGAATAATAGCAGATCACTAATTGCTTTTTCCCTACAGTGACTTTTTGCAATTAAAAATGGAAAAAGAAAATCATAATTAAACAGCAGTGGCATAGCTTTTAACATACCTAGTTTGTTTATTTGAAATCCTCTCTTTTCCCAGCTAATCCCTTCCACAGTATATTGCTCTCTGGGTCTGCATGCGACTGTATTATATTTGTGATGCCCTGTCATATGCATCATGTCTGCAAGTTGTCTTCTTCAGACATGAACCTATTTAGACAAGTTGTCGGGCTGAATGGGAAAAATCTTAAATCAATGTATTTCGGCATGCAATCAGATAGGCTAATTTATCCACTGCCCTCTTCAGACTGCCAGTTTAAAATAAGGCTCTTCAGGCATGATGACAGAAAGTTGTCTGATTAGCAGAGCAGTTTTTATTGGTAGGATGACATCACAATTGTTTTATGGCAATTGTTATTGTCTGGGCCTGTGTATACGCAAACTGGGAAGATTAAAGCAAAGGAAAAGTAAAGATGATGCATATGCTGTACACAGTCAAGATGGCAGAATGATAGAAATGTTTAGGATAGTAATGTTCTTAGCTGGTGCTAAGACCAGGAGGTGATTGCATAACTTTAAATCCTAGCTCCTCTTTTTACATGGCCTGGATTAAATGTCTATTAGCGAGGTAGTGGCTAAGGCCCAAGCACGGATTCAGTGGAGTTGGGTTCTAGTTCAAACACCGCCACTCACTTGCTTTGTAACCCTGGGCAATTCTCCTAATTTCTGAGACTCATTTTCTCCACTTGTAAAATGGTGAAAATGATACTTACCTGCCTTTGTAAAGTGCTTTGTGATCTATGGATGAAGAGCACTATAAGCATTTGCCTTAATTATTTATCAGTTTGACTTTTTTTAAGATAAGCATCTACTTGTCAGTCATTGGTAGTTTGGCACTTAATCCACCTCGCCTACCTTTTGGGGTTTTGTTTTTGTTTTTTAATATCCCTTCAAAACTGTCATGGGGCCCTGTATAAAATATAGGAAAAACATTAAAATATTCACATCTTTGGCAAAAATGCCACTTTTTTTTTTTCCGGTTTGTTTGTTTTCTCTGTCTTGTCTGGTGTCCTTGACTGGCACCTCTCCTTTCCCACTCCCTCCAGAGGTGCTGTTGTCAGAGTTAATGATGGCTCTGGAAGAAAGGTTGAACAAGAGAGTGGATGTGGCAGAACAAAAGAGCGGCCCCGTTCGAGAGTGTCTGTACAAGTAAGGAAATCTGACGTTGGGATTTCCGGCTGTTTCTAAAGGCATAGCGCCTTTTTTTAATATAGACACTGCTTTAAATGTATTTTAATTATTCTTTAACTTTTAAAAAACTGCATTTCTTCCCTGCTGGCTGGCTCATTGTGCTGCACAAGGCAGAGAGCAGTAAGAGGGGAGGTAGAGGAGGAAAAACAGAAGCTTTTATTCCTTGTTCACAACTTCAAATGCTGCCCCTAGTGACCCAGAGATGAAACTGCAGGGGAATAGCAGGTTCCCTTCCTGAACCTCCACTAATGTGTGAACCATGGTCTGAAAATTGAAGGGAGAGTGTAAGGTGTGAATGAGTGCTGCTCTCCTCTTCCTCCAAATCACTCATAAAGAAAAATTGGCAGCCTTTATGCTTAATGATGTTTAGAGATCATGTCCCCAAGCACATGGGAAATGTGGCTTTGTAGTCACCCTGTCTCTCGCCGGGAGTCCTGAATATGGAATTCTGCTTCTCATTCTGAATATGAGAGTCAGGACTAAAGAGTTTGCTCCGGTCTCCCTAGAGCTGTGCAAGGTCTCAGGGGTAGAGAAAACTATCTTGGTGATCCACATAGCCAATAGGTAGGTGAGGGGAAAAGGGAGAGGATAAACCCTGTGGATAGGGGGAAGCAGTAGATGTCTTTACTAAGGCTTTTGATACTGTCTCACATGACCTTCTCATAAACGAACTAGGGAAATATAGCCTAGATGGAGCTACTATAAGGTTGGTGCATAACTGATTGGAAAACCATTCCCAGAGAGTAGTTATCAGTGGCTGACAGTCATGCTGGAAGGGCATATCAAGTATGATCCCATAGGGTCTGGTTCTGTTCTATATCTTAAGCAATAATTTAGATAATGGCAGAGAGAGTACATTTACCAAGTTTTGTGGATGATACTAAGCTGGAAGGGGTTGCAAGTGCTTTGGAGGATAGGATTAAAATTCAAAATGATCTGGACAAATTGGAGAAATGGTCTGAAGTAAATAAGATGAAATTCAATAAGGACAAATGCAAAGTACTCCACTTAGAAAGAACAATCAATTATACACATACAAAATGGGGAATGACTGCCTAGGAAGGAGCACTGCGGAAACGGATCTGTGGGTCAGAGTGGATCGCAAGCTAAATATGAGTCAACAGTGTAACACTGTTGCAAAAAAAAAAGCTAACATCATTCTGATGTATTAGCAGGAGCGTTGTATGCAAGACACAAGAATACCCCGGTAGTTCTTCCACTCGACTCTGCACTGATTAGGCCTCAACTGAGCACCACACTTCAGGAAAAGTGTGGCCTATTGGAGAAAGTCCAGAGAAGAGCAACACAAATGATTAAAGGTCTAGAAAACATGTCCTATGAGGGAAGATTGAAAAAAGGAGGGTTTGTTTAGTCTGGAGAAGAGAAGACTGAGGGGAGATGTAACAGTTTTCAAGTACATGAAAGGTTGTTACAAGGAAGAGGGTAAAAAATCGTTCTCCTTAACCTCTGAGGACAGGACAAGAAGCAATGTGTTTTAAATTGCAGCAAGGATGGTTTAGTCCAGTGCTTAACCACCCTAACAGAAAGTTTTTCCTAATGTCCAACCTAAATTGCCTAGGAGTTTGTGGAATCTCTGTCATTGGAGGTTTTTAAGAACAGGTTACACAGACACTTGTCAGGGATGGTCTAGATCAGCGGTCTCAATCAGAGTTCCGGGGCCCCCTCGGAGGCTGTGAGCAGGTTTCAAGGGGTCCACCAAGCACGGCTGGCATTAGACTTGTTGGGGCCAAAGGCAGAAAGGGGGGATGGGAAGCTCGGAAAGAAAAAGGGTTGAGAACCCCTGGTCTATATATTATTTAGCTCTGCTTTGAGTTCAGGGGACTGGACTAGATGACCTATTGAGTTCCCTTCCCGTCCTACACTTCTATGATAAAAGGGGGAAAAAAGTGGGAAGGAGAGAGAGAACACACAGAAAGAATGTAAGAAAGAGCAAGGTCTTGATTCCTACAGAAGGTGCTCTGTGCAAGGGAAAATATATTCATAGCATTTAAGTTCAGATGGCACCATTAGATCATCTAGTCCAGGGGTTCTCAAACTGGGGGTTGGGACACTTCAGGGGGTTGGGAGGTTATTACATGGGGGTGTCACAAGCTGTCAGCCTCCACCCAAACCCTGCTTTGCCTCCAGCATTTATAATGGTGTTAAATGTATAAAAAAGTGTTTTTAATTTAATGGGGGGGTCGCAGTCAGAGGCTTGCTATGTGAAAGTGGTCACCAGTATAAAAGTTTGAGAACCACTGATCTAGTCTGTCCTTCTGGATATCACAGGCCATTGAATTTCACCCAGACATCCCTGCATTGAGGACAATAACTTGTGTTTGGCTAAAGTATATCTTCCAGCATTGCTCTGAAGGCCTCCAGAGATGAGAATCCACCACTTTCCTTGATAGTTTGTTCCAATGGTTAATCACCCTCACTGTTTAAAAAAAATAAAATTAAAAAAAAATTTGCATCTTCTTTCTAATTTGGATTTATCTGGTTTCAGCTTCCAGCCAGTGGTTTCTATTTATGCCTTTTTTCCTACTGGATTAAAGATCCCTTTAGTATTTGGTGGTTCCTCCCCACGATTGTACTCATACTCTGTAATCCAGTCACCTCTGTCTTCTTTATGATAAAAAAGATCAATTTGTTTAGCTGAAGTCTCTCACTGTAAGGCATTTTCTTCAGCCCTCAAATAATTTTTGTGGCTCTTTAGTGCACCCTCTCCAATTTTTCAACATCCTTTTAAAAATGTGGACAGAAGAACTGTATGCAGTATTCCAACGTCGGTCAAACCAATGCCATATACAAAGGCAAAATTACCTCCTTATTTCTACTTACTACTCCCGTTTGTACATCCAAAAATTATATCATCTCATTTTGTCATAGCATTGCACTTGGAGCTTGTCATAAACGTACAGTTAAGGGTAGCATAAAATCCCTTCTTTACCTGTAAAGGGTTAAGAAGCTCAGATAACCTGGTTGACACCTGACCAGAAGGACCAATGGGGAAAAAATATACTTTCAAATCGGGGGTGGGTGGATGGGGAGGCTTTGTTTTATGCTCTGTGGGTGTTCTATCGGAAGACAAAGAGGGAGACCAAGCAAGTAATCCAGCTCCTACTGAAATGATACATCTAATATTACAGAAATAGTAAGTAATAGCAAGGAAATTCATTAGAGTATCTTTTGTGTTACTTTGTGAATTTTCCCTGTGCTAAGAGGGAGGTTTATCCCTGTTTTTGTAACTTTAAAGTTTTGCCTAGAGGGCAAATCCTCTGTGTTATGAATCTTTTTGTTACTCTGTAAAGTTATGGAATGTCAGGGTTGGAAGGGACCTCAGGAGGTCATCTAGTCTGCAAGAAACATTTCAGCCTATAAAAGAGCTGCTGTATCCACAACAGCAGAACAAGCTGCCCCATGCCATGTATCAGCTGCAGGGATCACTGATAGCAGTCAGGTGGCAGTTCAGTTAATCTCCATTCAATCAGTGGTCTGTCAGATGAGTCTACAGACAAGATTAAGAAAATTACCACAAACAAAGAAAGACTAACATCACAATTGGAAAACCTGTTAGTTAGGAACTAGACTGAGAAAGAGAGATCACATCTGATTTTACATAAGAACTGCCATCAGATGGTAATGACTTTCCATGACTAATAATCTGGGTCATATTTGAATTGTTGGCCTAGTGATGAGAGGTTTCATATTCTATTTCCAAATCCCTAAGCCATCCGGTCCCTAATAGCTTCTTTCAGAACAAATAGAATGGAACTTTTGAATTGTGCAATACATCCCCTTTGACATCCTCTCTTAGACCAAAAATGAATGTTGCTTAACATTCGCAAACGTGATCAATGCACATGCAAAGTATCCACATGCCCCTCGCAAATATTTCTCATTATGCACTGCGGAGAGAAAACGTCTCCATAGAAAACACTTGAGTGTACCTTACAGGGGAATTGAGACACGAAAGTATAAAATAATGTCACTGTTAACTTACTACTACTAGTATCAGAGGGGTAGCCATGTTAGTCTGGATCTGTAAAAGTGGCAGAGAATCCTGTGGCACCTTATAGACTAAGCTCACGCTCCAAAACGTCTGTTAGTCTATAAGGTGCCACAGGATTCTCTGCTGCTTTTACTACTACTAGTAGTAATTAATAACAATATTGTGGTAGTGCTGTGCGAGGCACTGTCTGTATGCCCAAAACAAACCTATGGCCTTGCTTCAAAGAGCTTACAATTTAGGAAAACTATGATGATAACCAAACTTTATTTTAAAATGCGTTTTTTATTCAAAACCTTCTGCCTAGGCTTTTTTCCTCTCACATGTATTTCAGGTTGCCCTGACTTAGGTCTACAGTACTTTCCATCAATGTTTTAGGTGTCTTTGGTTTCTGAGTAGTTTTCTCCATAGACAGATCATTCTCTGCCACAGCAAAAGGTAGCACAGATGCAAAAGAAGACATATGTGTTTATGCCATGTCCTTTTCAATTAGTTCTCACTGTCTCTGTAATATTGAGGGGCTGGGGGGGGGGAGAAAAAAAAGGAAAGAACATAGAATAGGCATGCTTATTGTAATTGAATAGCTTATATGTTAAACCTGAATTAGTGTATCATAATATTCATTAATGAGACACTACCTGGAGTTATGTATGCTTATTATAAGATGCACTATTTATTGGATAGTGTAGCATTCTCTAAGGATGTGTTTAGCTATGATTAAATACATGACTATGTCCTTTACAATATGCTTTGTTTATACACCTTACTTCTGTTACATGTGTGATAGGTCTGCTGTGTTGCATACTGTATTATTCACTTATGATATGCCACCTGTAATTGTATGTGCTTACGGGATATGCCTTATTCATTGCACACTGCAATATTAACGGTACAACTATGAAGATGGATTCTGGTGTTATGCTTTCTCATTTTTACTTATTTAATTTCTTTTGATTATTTAATCATCCGTTTTATGCTTTGGGTGCTCTGCCACAAATTTCTACAAACACAGAAGCTTTATTACACACCTGATTCATTCCATATGTGAAATTCTGGCCCCACTGAAGTCAACGGGAAAGCTCCCATTGACTTCAATGGACACAGGATTTTATCCAATATGAGATGTCACATAATGCAAATCACATTTATATGTGCTTATCTGACATGGCTTATTTACTAAGCATGAAATTCCTTATGTCCACATAGAGACCTATTATCTGGGATCTGTGCAGTTGGGAGTGCAGGGCAACTGAAGAAGTGAACACCACACCCAAATGCAGAGTTAGGGCGAGGGACTGCCATGAAACCCATGGACTGTAATAGCAGCCTTGGCCCCTCTGTGTCACTTGAACAGGGTACTGAAACTTGCGAATCTGTGAAGTACATGGATCTCCATTGGTCCATTCCCAAATGTCTATTTAAATCTTAATCTCTTTGTAGTCTGTTACTTAGATCTGATCGAATGCAGGATTTATTCAATTTAAAAATACATCTGTAGATGCCCACCCAGTGCTCTGCATGCCTATCCTATAAATTAAAAACACAACATAAATGCAGACAAAAGACTGCCTCTAAATACCTCCCCCTCCATTCACATCTTCTTCAACAGTCTAAACAGAGATGTGGTTTTGCAGTGTGCTCAGACACTTACTAAATCTGGGCTCTGGTGGACCAAGAAGGGGAGTGACTTTCAAAACTGAGGTCTTCTCACAGATACCACCTTGCTAGCAGTTCCCTCCTGTTAATACTGAGGGAGATCCAGCTCCAGCACCTCTGCTGATTTCACCTGTGACCGTATGTTATGGGGAGTGAGATGATTCTCTCAGGTGAACAGGTCCCAAACCATGTAGGACTTCCCAGATTAAAGCAGAGGTCTTGAATTCCACCTCAAATCTTATTGAAAGAGTGTGCAGGTCTCAGAATACTGATCTAAAACGCTCCTAATGTGCAACACTACTTGATAAATGGGCTGCAGCATTCCACACTAGCTGCAGCTTTCAAACTCTCCCAAGGTATAGAGAGCATCACCAAAATCTACGCATAGATCATTGTGCTAAGGTTTGCATTGGAGAGAAAAGCTTGCACTTGTCTTGTCATGCACAGATGGAGACAGTGCTTTTGGCAACAGCCCCCTGGGTGTGCAGAAGCAGCCCAGGATCTAACACCTGTGAAAAGCAGACCTGTTTGAGAAAAGGCAGCCACCCTCTGTCAGAAGGACACTGATATGAGTTCCTCCAACTCTTCCAGTTCCTTCCCCCAGCCCACTAACATTATCTGTCTTGTCTGGATTGAGTCACTCACAGCTAGCTCTCATGAAAGACTCAGGTTCAGCTAGGGGTTGAGTAGTTTGCTCTGACTGGGCCAAATATGGAGACGATATGGAGCTGAGTGTCATCAGCATACTCAGTGCACTGCAGCCCACACTGCCTCTCCAAACCCTTCTAGTTGCTTCAGACACACATCAAACAAAAAAGAAGCAACAGTATTGACCCCAGCAGCACCCCACCAAAGAGAGCCATTGGGGCAGAGGAAGTTTTTCGCAGCTATTCTTCAGTTTCTCTCAGAAAGATAAGAATGAAGCTAGACAAGAGCAGTTCCAGCCACCTCTGCTAGTGTCCTCAAGTGAACCAACAAAATTCCACAGCCAGCTGTATGGAAGACTGCTGAAAAAGCAGTGGGAACAAAGAACTATTGTTTCTAGCTTTTGCAAATGTTTCAGAGAATTTTAGATCTAGCTGAAAAGATGTCATTCCTGCTTCCAATTGGCTGGAGCATATGCAAGATCCATCCTTTGCAATACACTTTCACTCTTGACCAATTACAGCGCGTAGAGCTCTCAGTGGAAGACTAGAACCTTCTAGTAATGCTCCCTGTACAGTCCATAAGACTATAACCATCAGTTTGCAAGGATGTTTTGCACTCATATAAGACAGAACACTAAATGACTGACTGACATATGCATTTTGTCACAGTGAGAGAATCTTACAAGGGGGGAAAAAACATGTTTGAGAGTCTCTTTGCTGGTGTTAGAGATGGCAATAACTGTCCTTTCATGGAAAAGAGAAGAAGTTAGTTGAAGCAGGCTGATGCTGTTGTTAAAGTCTAATTCATCTCAGGTGGAGTGTGGGATTCTGCTGGAGCTGGGAGGGGTGGTGATGTCATCTGGATCCCTCTCTCTGGCGTGAGCTGGTCAGAACATCCCTCAGGATTAGGACAAGAAGGTCTGGGCCCCAGGAGATGGTGAGGTTGGCAGCCATGATGGTGAAGCTCACTCCAGTAGCCTTCCTCTGTTCTATTTGTTGTTTCCCCTCCAAAGTCTCTTTGTTTAGGGACCCAAAAAGGGAGTGATGAGTAGAATTTCCCATCCCTTCATTATTTGTTCACCAATTAGGTCTAATATCTGACTATGACTTACCAGGGCACAATCCAGACTAATGAGTAGCTGTGTCACCCTTGCCCTCTAGCCTGGGCTGTCCTTTACAATGCTTTGCTGCTGTAGCCTCCAGCCTAGACTGCTCACAAACAGCTGCCAGCATGTAAATTACTCCCAGCTATGTCTGTGTGTGTGTGTGCTGCCAGCCAGCCACACCTTGGCTCTTACGAGCCTGAGTTATACTGCAGGGTGACCCCAGCACACTCCCAATCTTAATTTCCCCCCAGAAATATATGTAGTGTGCTGCCCAGCCCTCTCTTGGACAATACAAGTTTATACAAAGTCCATTATTGCTTTAATAGAAATAACGTGCACATAATTTGCCCCCCCAAATGGAGTCTTCTAGACACTTCACACTGGATTAGCTTAAACAAGGTTATTAACTATAAAGAGGGAGATTTTAAGTAAGTACAAGTAATGAGGCACAAAAGTCAGAAATGGTTACAAGAAAAAATAGACACCAGTTGTGTTTTATCTAACTTAACAAACTATGTTAAATTCAAGCAAAGTTTTCATACCACATGCTTTTTCAGCAGTCTTACTGATCAGACTTCTTTGGTCAGGAACTATTCTCCAGTCCAACAAATACTTCCTTTGATGCTTCTGGTGCCATGAATGCAATGGACAGGGAGAGAGATGTGGGGGTGTCATGGGGTGTTTGTCCTTCCTTTTTAGTGTCAATCCCCGTCTTGAAAAACATTTCCAGTTGTGATTGAGTGTACAAAGTGTCTCTTTGGAAGGCTGTTCCCTGCTGCTTTTTCCTCACCGGTTTGAGCACCCTTTGTTTCCCTTCCTGCTAGATGACTCTGTTTACTGCTTAAATACAAATTAAGCAGATTACACATTCCTTCATTTGAGACAAGCTCAATTTGGAACATGTGTTGTTAACACCATACAGTGAAATCTTATAACTTCACATACAATGTTGCCACATGCATTTTATCAGGATAATAATGACCAGCAAATTATGAGTTTTTAATTGACACCTCACAAGGCATACTTTGTACAAAGATTATTACAACAGTGGTCTTTACAATAGTGAACACAGGGGCACATATTGTCACACTGACAGACCAATTTTAGTTCATTAATTTCCCATTCTACATCTTCTGTTTTTACCAAGCATGATTTTAACCGTCTTTGAATTATATCAGTGTAGCCAAGTATGTTTGGACTAATTTTGTCTCTCTGGCTGGTTCTCTTGCACCTGTTTATTACATTCTTCATTGAAAATAACTTGACCTACTTTCCATGCTAAATTTCTAAGCAGACAAAAGTTACAGGCCCATTTTCACAACACCTCCCCATCCCCTTTCAAGTGATGTGTTCCCTGGGGGTGGAGGGGGGGCATGAGAGTGGAAAGCAAGCAGTTCTTGACCACAGGGTTTGCTGGTGTGCTCAGCACTTGACCTCACAGTCATGGGTGGCAGGTTTGTAGAAATTTTGGTGGTGCCCAGAACCTGCCCCCCCCAACTCTTCCCCCCCACCTGCCTAAAGCTCTGAGAGGTGGGTTGGGTGGGGGAAGGAGGTCTGGGATGCAGGTCCTGGGCTGGGGATTAAGGGGCAGGAGGAGTGCAGGCTCTGGGATGGAGTTTGGGTGCAGGCTCTGGGATGAAGTTTGGGGGTGAGGGGGGTATGTGAGAAGGTGGGAGGGGGTGCATGCTGTGGGAGGGAGTTTGGGGATAGAAGGGGGTACAGCGGTGAGGGCTGAGGATGAGGGGTTTGGGGTGTGGGAGGGGAATCAGGGCTGGGGCAGAGGATTAGGGTGTGGGAGGATGAGGGCTCTGGCTGGGGCTGAGGGGTTCATGATGCAGGGGGCTCAGAGCTGTGGCAGAAGATTAGGGTGCAGGGGGATGAAGGTTGGGGCTGAGGATGAGGGGTTCATGATGCAGGAGGGGGCTCAGGGCTGGGGCAGAGGATTAGGGTGCGGGGGCATGAGGGTTGGGGCTGAGGATGAGGGGTTCATGATGCAGGAGGGGGCTCAGGGCTGGGGAAGAGGATTAAGTGCATGGGGATGAGGGCTCTGGCTGAGGTTGAGGATCAGCATGTGGGGGGATGAGGGCTGGGGAGGAGGGGTTTGTGGTGTTGGAGAGGCTCAGGGCTAGGGTGGAACGGCAGGCTAAAGGCAGCCTGCCCTCCCATTAACGGATAGGGGTACTAGGACCCTGAGGGAGCAGACAGCAGTTGCTGCTCGGAAGGGGTCTCCTCACCAGAATGTGCTACATGGGCAGCACAAGCAGGCACGGGAGAGGTGTGCGCCGCTTTCTTCCAGGCAGGGATGTGGCAGGGCAGGGGGGAGACCCACGGGGCCGGGGCCTGCTCCAGACAGGGCTGGGGGAGAGACCCAGCTCCAAATATTGGTGGAGCAGAGACCCCAGCCCTGAATATTGCTGGAACTTGGGCACCACAGAAGAATATAACCCGCTGCCTATGCTCACAGGCAGGAATGCTCCTTGCATACTTCTCCCCTATGCAAGAACACTTCACAATATAGCCCACACCATATAGGCTAGAACCCAAGATGCCATTTAGGCTCCTAATTTCCACTGAAGTCAGTGGATGTTAGGAACCTAAATACCTTTGAGGATTTGGGCCTATTGAAGTCAATGAGAAAACTCTCTCTGATTTCACTGTACTTAGAATCCTATTCATAGTGCCTTTCAACAAAAGATCTCCAAGCTGTTTACATCATTGGTCCTATCACTTTAATGGGAGCTTTGCCCAAGTACTGGCTGCAGGATGTGCTGATTTATTCATTAAGACTTACTACACCATTGTCAAACTCCCACTGATTTCAGGGAGTGCAGGCTTGGGCTCTAACAGAGATTCATTTTAAACTCCATCAAACTGATTGGAGAATGCTGTTTTCTCTTGGTGTTAAGAATATTTTCAAACTGGTAGATGGGAAGCTATGTGTCATTGGCATTAACCTGAGTTTATGCATATGGCCCAATCCAAACCCCACTGAAGTCAGAAGAAAGCTGGTGGGAGTCTTCGATGAGCATTCACTCTCACCTATAAATCCCTGCAAAACGTTGCCTTGGAATTGTCAATAAATAAGACCAGATGCTGGAGAAGTTAGTCGGAAACTACAGTGGCAGGTGATTCTATAAATAGATATATGCAGTGTCTCTGGGGCTAGGATGTCTTCAACACATTGTGGTATAGCCTCTCTCATTGCACATGCATAAATGTAAATGAAAATTACATGTGTTCATCAGCAGAACAATAGGACCCTTGGAATGAACAATTCATAATAAAAATGGTTCCTTTCAGAGTAGAAAGCACTTTTTGTCTAGTTTTTAGAAGTACAGCAGGAAAACTCGATTTATTTATGCTTGCTTTCTTTTAACAATGGTCTCTTTGTTGCCCTCTTCCTTTGCCTTCTCTGTGCTAGTTAGCAGCAGTGTCTGATGATGGCAGGCTAGGGAGAGAAAGAAAAGACAGAATAATTGTCAGAAGGAAGAAGTAATTATGCACCCTTCAGAAAATATAATTCAAGCAACATTTTTAAACAAACAAGCTAAGGAAATGTGTTTCAACCAGACATTCAGGACTTTCCCTTAAATACACATTTACATTCCCCAATCATTCTGAGTTGCTGTTTCCCATTACTGTTCTCATTTCTCCCTCCCAGCAGTGCCCACAAAGCCAGGGGGATCACGAGTATATTAACTCACCCAGGTCAGGTAGGGGCTTTCCAAAAGCATTATTACTGCTGCTTTATAGATGTTCCATGTTAGGGGTTAACCGGGATAGTCAAATAACTCATAACAATGCATTTAACTTCTATGTAAAACTGTGATGCTTTAGGGTTCAACCTAGACTAGTAAGGGGTTGTGTTACTGTCTGTCCTGTAACCCCGGGTGCTCTGTGCTGTGCAGCCTTGGTTCAGAGCCTTGACAGCAGTAGCATCCTCAGACCACAACAGCCTCCCACAGGCTTTCACAAGCCTTGGTTACTCCTAGCAAGGTGACCTCAACACTCTCCCTGGCCTGAATTGCCACAAAACTGTCTGGGCTGCAGTATCCAGCCCCCTGGCTGAACTCCTACAGATGTTAAATTTGCTGCTCCTTTAGCCCTGGTCTACACTATGAGTTTAGGTCCAATTTAGCAGCGTTAGATTGATTTAACCCTGCACCCGTCCACATGACAAAGCCATTTTTGTTGACTTATCGGGCTCTTCAGATCGATTTCTGTACTGCTCCCCAACGAGGGGATTAGCGCTGAAATCGACATCGCCAGGTCAAATTTGGAGTAGTGTGGATGCAATTTGATGGTATTGGCCTCCAGGAGCTATCCTAGAGTGCTCCATTGTGACGCTCTGGACAGCACTTTCAACTCAGGGCTTGGCTACACTGGAGAGCTGCAGCACTGTAAACCCACCACCAGCGCTGCAACTTACTCACCGTCCACACTTGCAAGGCACATACAGCGCTGCATCTCCCTGGCTGCAGAGTTGGTTATACTCCTGCTCTGCTTGGGGTATAAGGATTGCAGCGCTGGTGATGGAGCGCTGCTCCGCAAGTGTGGCCACCAAAAGCACTGTAATTGGCCTCCGAGGTATTCAGAGATATCCCAGATTACCAGTTCAGCCACTCTGCTCATCAGTTCGCTCTCTACAGCCCTGGTCTCAGGTGACCCGCCCTTTAAATGTCGCGAGAATTTTAAAAATCCCCTTCCTGTTTGCTCAGCCAGGTGTGGAATGCAATCAATCAGTGAATCTTTCCAGGTGACCATGCCTCCACGCGCCAAACGAGCCCCACCATGGAGCAATGGCAAGTTGATGGACCTCATCAGCGTTTGGGGGGAGGAAGCTTTGGGCAGATCTCAAGGACCATGCTGGAAAGGGGCCATGACCAGGACTCGGTGCAGTACAGGGTTAAAGTGAAGGAGCTGCGGAATGCCTATTGCAAAGCCCGTGAGGGAAACCGCTGCTAAGGTGCTGCCCCTACGACCTACCGTTTTTACAAGGAGCTGGACGCGATACTTGGGGGTGACCCCACTGCCAATCCGAGGACCACGATGGACAGTTCAGAGTAGGGAGAGGAGGGAGGGGTGGAGGGGGGGAGGAAACCGAGAGTGAGGGTACTGGGGTGGGGGGAGACACCCCAGAGTCCCAGGAGGCATGCAGCCAGGAGCTCTTCTCAAGCCAGGAGGAAGGTAACCAGTCGCAGCAGCTGGAACTTGTTGGTGAAGAAGAAGCAGAGGAGCGGGTTCCCGGTAAGGGGTGTGGTCATGTCCGCTTAACCTGTCCAACGCCCTGTGGTGCATCGCTTCACATCTCAGCAGTCACTTTTTTTCGTCCACATTTGGTGCCATGAGAGTCTCCCAACGGTTCTGTGCGCGTGATTCTGTGGGAAATGGAGCCCAAGCTGCTAAGACTTTGCTGATGAGGTCCACAGCACTCACATTTGGCAGTTGAGCTATCTTCAGCTCCAAAGTGACAGTGAGGAGTCCGGAGTCGATGTATCGAGTCGCCTGACGCGT